>NC_066581.1:382641367-383241367 GCF_024323335.1 Lathyrus oleraceus
GTTAGGATAACAAACATCATTGAATTCTCATTAATAGGATTTACTAACATAAATAAAATTTAAAGAAAAATAAATAAATATTCAGTAGTTCAACCTGAAGAACAGCAAATGCAACCGATTTGACAACTAATAATATCGACGATTGATGTTGATAGCATTTTTTTTAAATCTCAAATGATCAGAATCAATGCTTTTGATACTGAAGTGGAAGAAACTCTTCCTCATCCTCCAATGGAGTAGATGAAGGACAAGAAATTGTTTATCTTATTTGTTTTAACGGTGGTTCACTCGATCTTAACAATCATGTGTGAGTTCACATCTCAATCTACCGTTTGTTTATTTTGTTTTTATGCAAACTATCTATTATTTTTTAGACGGTTTATAATGTGAGGTTGCTAGATTAATTTTTCTATAATATTGATATATTTGATGGCATAGAAAATAAATTTAAAAGATATATTTTATCGCTTGAATAAAATATAGTCATGATTTTAAATTTTATTATTTAATTGAATTTTGAACTCTTATTTTAAAATTATAATAATTACAATGTCAAATGTATTATTTTTTTCCAAAATTTATATCTATATTAAATATAACAAGATAGTAAATAGAAAGAAAAAATTATATATAATTACAAAATGGGTCATCCTAACTAATGCTATAAATACACTCTTTAAGAATTTCAAATAAAAAAGTATATTTTTATAAATATATATATATATATATATATATATATATATATATATATATATATATATATATATATATATATATATATATATATATATATATATATATATATATATATATATATATATATATATATATATAAGTTTGGGATTTAGAGTGTTACACACAACCCTTAACATAAGAAGAAAGAAGCCAAAAGAAAATTCAAAGGCCTCGTATTACACTTGCAATCCTCCTAACAATGAGAAATGTTGTTCCAAAAAGAGTTATACCAATCTCATAAAAGAGCGTTGGTCGATCCTCCCAAAAAAACTTACTTTAATTAACAACCACGACTCATAGTTGTTAGGATAACAAACATCACTGAACTCTCATTAATAGGATTTACTAACATAAATAAAATTTAAAGAAAAATAAATAAATATTCAGTAGTTCAACCCGAAGAACAGCAAATGCAACCGATTTAACAACTAATAATATCGACTATTGATGTTGATAGCATTTTTTTTAAATCTCAAATGATCAGAATGAATGCTTTTGATACTGAAGTGGAAGAAACTCTTCCTCATCCTCCAATGGAGTAGATGAAGGACAAGAAATTGTTTATCTTATTTGTTTTAACGGTGGTTCACTCGATCTTAACAATCATGTATAAGTTCACATCTCAATCTACCGTTAGTTTATTTTTGTTTTTATGCAAACTATCTATTATTTTTTAGACGGTTTATAATGTGAGGTTGCTAGATTAATTTTTCTATAATATTGATATATTTGATGGCATAGAAAATAAATTTAAAAGATATATTTTATCGCTTGAATAAAATATAGTCATGATTTTAAATTTTATTATTTTAATTGAATTTTGAACTCTTATTTTAAAATTATAATAATTACAATGTCAAATGTATTATTTTTTTCCAAAATTTATATCTATATTAAATATAACAAGATAGTAAATAGAAAGAAAAAATTATATATAATTACAAAATGGGTCATCCTAACTAATGCTATAAAGACACTCTTTAAGAATTTCAAATAAAAAAGTATATTTTTTTAAAATTATTTATTTTAATCTCAAATATATTAAATATATACATTTAAATATATATATATATATATATATATATATATATATATATATATATATATATATATATATATATATATATATATATATATATATATATATATATATAAGTTTTGGGATTTAGAGTGTTACACACAACCCTTAACATAAGAAGAAAGAAGCCAAAAGAAAATTCAAAGGCCTCGTATTACACTTGCAATCCTCCTAACAATGAGAAATGTTGTTCCAAAAAGAGTTATACCAATCTCATAAAAGAGCGTTGGTCGATCCTCCCAAAAAAACTTACTTTAATTAGCAACCACGACTCATAGTTGTTAGGATAACAAACATCATTGAACTCTCATTAATTGGATTTACTAACATAAATAAAATTTAAAGAAAAATAAATAAATATTCAGTAGTTCAACCTGAAGAACAGCAAATGCAACCGATTTGACAACTAATAATATCGACTATTGATGTTGATAGCATTTTTTTTAAATCTCAAATGATCAGAATCAATGCTTTTGATACTGAAGTGGAAGAAACTCTTCCTCATCCTCCAATGGAGTAGATGAAGGACAAGAAATTGTTTAATTTATTTGTTTTAACGGTGGTTCACTCGATCTTAACAATCATGTGTGAGTTCACATCTCAATCTACCGTTAGTTTATTTTTGTTTTTATGCAAACTATCTATTATTTTTTAGACGGTTTATAATGTGAGGTTGCTAGATTAATTTTTCTATAATATTGATTATATTTGATGGCATAGAAAATAAATTTAATAGATATATTTTATCGCTTGAATAAAATATAGTCATGATTTTAAATTTTATTATTTTAACTGAATTTTGAACTCTTATTTTAAAATTATAATAATTACAATGTCAAATGTATTATTTTTTTCCAAAAGTTATATCTATATTAAATATAACAAGATAGTAAATAGAAAGAAAAATTATATATAATTACAAAAAGGGTCATCCTAACTAGTTCTATAAGGACACTCTTTAAGAATTTCAAATAAAAAAAATATTTTTTAAATTAATTATTTTAATCTCAAATATATTAAATATATACATTTTAAATATATATATATATATATATATATATATATATATATATATATATATATATATATATATATATATATATATATATATAAGTTTTGGGATTTAGAGTGTTACACACAACCCTTAACATAAGAAGAAAGAAGCCAAAAGAAAATTCAAAGGCCTCGTATTACACTTGCAATCCTCCTAACAATGAGAAATGTTGTTCCAAAAAGAGTTATACCAATCTCATAAAAGAGCGTTGGTCGATCCACCCAAAAAAACTTACTATAATTAACAACCACGACTCATAGTTGTTAGGATAACAAACATCATTGAATTCTCATTAATAGGATTTACTAACATAAATAAAATTTAAAGAAAAACAAATAAATATTCAGTAGTTCAACCTGAAGAACAGCAAATGCAACCGATTTGACCACTAATAATATCGATGATTGATGTTGATAGCATTTTTTTTTAAATCTCAAATGATCAGAATCAATGCTTTTGATACTGAAGTGGAAGAAACTCTTCCTCATCCTCCAATGGAGTAGATGAAGGACAAGAAATTGTTTATCTTATTTGTTTTAACGGTGGTTCACTCGATCTTAACAATCATGTGTGAGTTCACATCTCAATCTACCGTTAGTTTATGTTTGTTTTTATGCAAACTATCTATTATTTTTTAGACGGTTTATAATGTGAGGTTGCTAGATTAATTTTTCTATAATATTGATATATTTGATGGCATAGAAAATAAATTTAAAAGATATATTTTATCGCTTGAATAAAATATAGACATGATTTTAAATTTTATTATTTTATTTGAATTTTGAACTCTTATTTTAAAATTATAATAATTACAATGTCAAATGTATTATTTTTTTCCAAAATTTATATCTATATTAAATATAACAAGATAGTAAATAGGCATAAAAAATTATATATAATTACAAAATGGGTCATCCTAACTAATGCTATAAAGACACTCTTTAAGAATTTCAAATAAAAAAGTATATTTTTTTAAAATTATTTATTTTAATCTCAAATATATTAAATATATACATTTTAAATATATATATATATATATATATATATATATATATATATATATATATATATATATATATATATATATATATATATATATATAAATATATATATAAGTTTTGGGATTTAGAGTGTTACACACAACCCTTAACATAAGAAGAAAGAAGCCAAAAGAAAATTCAAAGGCCTCGTATTACACTTGCAATCCTTCTAACAATGAGAAATGTTGTTCCAAAAAGAGTTATACCAATCTCATAAAAGAGCGTTGGTCGATCCTCCCAAAAAAACTCACTATAATTAACAACCACGACTCATAGTTGTTAGGATAACAAACATCATTGAATTCTCATTAATTGGATTTACTAAGATAAATAAAATTTAAAGAAAAACAAATAAATATTCAGTAGTTCAACCTGAAGAACATCAATTGCAACCGATTTGACAACTAATAATATCGATGATTGATGTTGATAGCATTTTTTTAAATCTCAAATGATCAGAACCAATGCTTTTGATACTGAAGTGGAAGAAACTCTTCCTCATCCTCCAATGGAGTAGATGAAGGACAAGAAATTGTTTATCTTATTTGTTTTAACGGTGGTTCACTCGATCTTAACAATCATGTGTGAGTTCACATCTCAATCTACCGTTAGTTTATTTTTGTTTTTGTGCAAACTACCTATTATTTTTTAGACGGTTTATAATGTGAGGTTGCTAGATTAATTTTTCTATAATATTGATTATATTTGATGGCATAGAAAATAAATTTAATAGATATATTTTATCGCTTGAATAAAATATAGTCATGATTTTAAATTTTATTATTTTAACTGAATTTTGAACTCTTATTTTAAAATTATAATAATTACAATGTCAAATGTATTATTTTTTTTCCAAAAGTTATATCTATATTAAATATAACAAGATAGTAAATAGAAAGAAAAAATTATATATATTTACAAAATCGGTCATCATAACTATTGCTATAAAGACACTCTTTAAGAATTTCAAATAAAAAAGTATATTTTTTAAAAATTATTTATTTTAATCTCAAATATATTAATATATATATTTTAAATATATATATATTATATATATATATATATATATAAATATATATATATATATATATATATATATATATATATATAAGTTTTGGGATTTATAGTGTTACACACAACCCTTAACATAAGAAGAAAGAAGCCAAAAGAAAATTCAAAGGCCACGTAGTACACTTGCAATCCTCCTAACAATGAGAAATGTTGTTCCAAAAAGAGTTATACCAATCTCATAAAAGAGCGTTGGTCGATCCTCCCAAAAAAACTTACTATAATTAACAACCACGACTCATAGTTGTTAGGATAACAAACATCATTGAATTCTCATTAATCGGATTTACTAACATAAATAAAATTTTAAAAAAAATGAATAAATATTTAGTAGTTCAACAAGAAGAACAGCAAATGCAACCGATTTGACAACTAATAATATCGACGATTGATGTTGATAGCTTTTTTTTAAATCTCAAATGATCAGAATCAACGCTTTTGATACTGAAGTGGAAGAAACTGTTCCTCATCCTCCAATGGAGTAGATGAAGGACAAGAAATTGTTTATCTTATTTGTTTTAACGGTGGTTCACTCGATCTTAACAATCATCTGTGAGTTCACATCTCAATCTACAGTCAGTTTGTTTTTGTTTTTATGTAAACTATCTATTATTTTTTAGACTGTTCATAATGTGAGGTTGCTAGATTAATTTTTCTATAATATTGATTATACTTGATGGCATAGAAAATAAATTTAATATATATATTTTATCGCTTGAATAAAATATAGTCATAATTTTTAATTTGATTATTTTAACTGAATTTTGAACTCTTATTTTAAAATTATATTAATTACAATGTCAAATGTATTATTTTTTCCAAAAGTTATATCTATATTAAATATAACAAGATAGTAAATAAAAAGAAAAAATATATATAATTACAAAAAGGGTCATCCTAACTAGTTCTATAAAGACACTCTTTAAGAATTTCAAATAAAAAAAATATTTTTTTTAAATTAATTATTTTAATCTCAAATATATTATATTTATACATTTGAAAATATATATATATATATATATATATATATATATATATATATATATATATATTTTATATATATATTATATATATATATATATATATATATATATATATATATATATATATATATATATATATTTGAAAGCCTTTGAAAAATATTCCTAAAGGACTCATTGACATTTCACTTATAAAATTTTCCAATTTATATTTATATTAAATAGGATTATGAATGGTGGGAGTGATAGCTAAGAATATTTTAGCAAGCAATAGTAAATATAAAATATGATTTGAAGAGTATCATAAGAATGGTATTGTTATTATAAATATAAGGTTATATTTCCCCTTTAACTATTTATAAGTAAAAGGTAAAATATTAAAAAAAAATGTTTTTTTAAAATATATTTTATGAAAATATATAAACACATTTTTTATTGGATGTTGTTTTTGAAAATAAAAAGAAAAAAAATTAATTAAATGCAATTTGTCTTTAATTTTATATTGAAAAATATTTATTTTTAAAATTAAATTTTTAATCAAATAAAGTTTATATTTTTTTAATTATTTGTAACAAGAAAAACATGTATTTTTTCTTATAAATAGTTAAAAAGAGGAGAACACTATTCGATAGATTTTTTTCTGTTGTTAAAATCTTTAATCCATCTCTGATATATCTTTATCATGTTAAATAAGTTTAGATCTTATGTCAAAAATTAGTTTAAAAGTTGAGGTTGTCTAAATATATTTATACATTGAATAGTTTAAAATTTTAAGAATTTCAAACTAACTATAAACAACTTTAATAATATTAATCATATAGTAATATATTTAAAAAAAAACTACATACACATATTTATGGTAATGTGATAGCATATAAATGTATAAAATTTGCTTAGAAAAAGCACATAATATAATTATACTGGAAACAACAGTTAAAATGGCAAAACTTTGATTTAGTGTCTTAAAATATAATGTAGTTGGCACATTTTTTCTTTTGATAATGAAAATTATTTGCAAGTATTGAAAATATTATTGTTTTTTATATACATTACTCATAACGATAATGTGACTATTTTAATGTTCACATGATGAATATGAATTCCCAAAAAAAGGTAAGACTAACCAATTTTTTTTATTATTTCTTTGTAATTTAATTCTGTCAATAATATAAGTTGATAATAAAAGAAAAATACATAAAATCTATAAATAAAATGTTATTTAAAATTGTATATAATTTTCATTGTATGTAAGGAAAATAAAAATAAAAGTATGTTTTTAAAATTGAACTAGAGACATTTAAAACATAATTCAATTGAGTTTTCTTTTTCACTCTGGTTTTTAGAGGAAAAGGGTCTAGTAACCCAGAGCTCATGCTGAAAGGTCATACACTGGCCAAGCATTGTTTTCACAAGAAATCGAATTTGGTATTTTTCAAACCTTCGTTCACTATTAGAAAAATGTATTTTAGCCTCCTGCATTAGTGTTGGTCCTCGACACCGACGCTATTAGAGTCGGTCAAATCTACGCTGAAAACCTTTTAATTACAAAAATATTGCAAATAATTGTAGCGTCGATCGTATCGACTCTATATATTCATAAATATATTCTATTTAATTACTTAGAGTCGGTTTGTCCGACGCTAATGATACATTTTTTCAATTAACTTTTGTAGAGGCGGCTTATCCGACTCTATTTAATTTGCATATTTTCGAAAAAGAATTTTTTTTCACTACAGCTGGAATCAGATAGACGACCTATTGGTTAAAATCTATAATTAAATAATCTACCACTACACCAAACAATTGTGTTAAAATGTTTTGTTAAAAATGATATATATTAATAATATTTCAATTTTTTATTACTCATATTCATTCTTTTCACTTTCCCTCGTTTCTCTTCTCTCTAATTTCACGTTTTCCCTCTTTTCACTTCTCTCTAATTTCTCTGATTTTTGAATAAAATAAGTCATAATCGCTTCTTCATGGCAAAAGTCTCTTTCAGTTTTTTATTCAATCAAATAAACTCTTCTGTTCAAATCTTAATTCGCGTTTCGCTTCTAGTTGTCGAATCGCTTTTTGTTTCTCGTTGCCGAATTGCTTTCCATTTATTTGATAATAAAGTTGAGATTTTGTGGCAAAACTCTGTTTCTCATTGTCGTTTTGCTTCCAAGCTGGTGTCGTTTTCAAGAATATAGTTTCTGGACAGGAATCACGGTTCAAATTTGGTATTCGAATTTTAGTTTAATAGGTTTCTTCTTAGTGAAATTGGCTTTTCCTTTTGTGGAATTCATTGTGACCCTTGAAGGGTCTCTTGTATTTAATCAAATTTTATGAAGTACCTTTTATTGTTGTTGGAATTTGGATTCATTGGACCACCTAGGTCTTAGTGCACTAGTTCAAAGACTTGACTAGATCTCTATTTACTCTTGAGGAGATGATTTTCTATATTGCTTTGCAATTGTATGTTCTTCGCATACATGAGATGGAGTTTTAGTTTTGTGTAATCACCCTCACCATATTTTCTTCAAAGCTCGAAGTCCATGGAAGTTGAAATGTTCAAACTTGTAATGCCACAACCATGAAGGATTGGAAACAAATACTGAGACAAGTTTGATCTTTAAATGTTTTGATTTTTAGTTGAAACATCTTATTTCCGGACATCTTAACAACAATAACAACTAATCCCTATTTTGGATCATGAGTTTAATAAGACCCCTATGGATTATAATCATACAATTTATTTATTGTGATTGTCATTTTATGTTCTGATATATAGTATTCATCATCTACAATTTTGATTTTCTAGTTCATCTACACTTTAATATTTCCTTTTCCCATAACACTCATTCAATAATAATTTCCAATCTTGACATTGTATCAAAAACATTTATTTAAATTGCAAAACAAATTTGTGTTACCTCTGATGTGATTGTTGCACCAAAAACTATGGTAATATGTCTCACCATTTTCAACTTTCTTATTTTCCATGTAAGCCATAAATAATATTTTCTCCTCGTCTGATTCAACAAATTTTTTCTTTCCTTATTTTAATGAAGACATTCCCATTAAAAATGGTCAATTTTGTAGCAATTGTATCATTCAATGGAAGCCTTCTCAGAAATTTATTCTCTAGTTCCAATACCACATCCCATTTCTCTTCCTCTAAAGCTTCCTCAACCTCATATTCTTACATAGAAATTTTTAACACTACTCACTTTGAGAGCTTGATCTAATGTGATTTGACATGAATTTCTCATGCACCAACAATGAACTTTTCAACTCATCTAATGACATGTTGTCAATGTCATTAAATTCTTCTATTTAACATACAACATAGTATTTTCTATCTTCTTTCCATTAGTTCCTATTCGATTTGAAATTGTCATTGTCCTTTCAAAATACTCATCGACAAATTCTCCAACTTTCATGTGTAGAATTTCAAACTCTTTATGAAGAGCTTGTAGTTGATCCTTCTTGAATTTTATAGGGCCTTGATACTTCTTCTTTAAGGAGTCTCATATATATTTGGCGGTGCCTTTCTTGAAAATAGCCTCTGGAACAACTCGATCAATAATTTGATACAAGTAAATATTTTCCTTTAAATATTTTAGCTTCAAATTGTTTCTTGCCTCTTTAATGGTGCATTAGTCAAGGATATTTCATCTCTTACCAATTACTTCTTTAATTCGTCCCCAATATTCTTTTAATCTCAAAATTTTATTCATCAACATACTCCAATGATCATAATGACCATAAGCTTTGGAATTGTTGTTTGCGCGAATCTATTACTGCTCTATTCATATGTCATTGTTGATGTTCTTTAAATGTCATTATTGATATTCTTTGAAGACTCTCACTTCAGAATTTCAAGTGAAGAAAATTTTAGTTTTTATTAAAGGAAAAGGAAATGGCTTTTATTAAGCCTTACAACATGCTATCACATAGAGACATGTGTTATAGAACTAACTAAACATTCCTACTAAAATAGAATAATTCAAAACATTTAATCTAAATTTTTTTATAAGCAACAACTTGGATTATGAGAGACACTATGGGTGCACAATGTAACACCCCAAATTCGATTAATAATTAAATTGAATTATTTAGAATTTTATTTGATTAATTGATGTTTTTAAATTATTGTTGTATGATTGTGGGGGATAAGTATCCCTTGAGTAGAGGTATAGAGAGAGTAAGAATTTAGTGTTCATGAATGGTACCACTTGCATAATGAGGCAGTTGTGGAGTTCATTTGCATATATGATTGCATATGTTGTTGATTGTTCATGATTTTGATGATTGGAAGCGATTATGTAATTGTTGTCATGAATTGGGTGTGAGAGTATGTTGTTGATAGTTGTGTAACGAATGTGTGTTTGATGCGTACTCTCTACCTTCGCATTCTTTACACTGATTGTATTGGTTTGTTGTTGTTCACCCCCTTTGCTTTCATGTTGTCAACCATGGACATCTTGCAGATACTCGAGAGTAGAGTTTGTTGTTGTAAGTGGAAGTTAGCTCCTGGAGTTACTTCATTTAGTTTCATCATTGTTTTAGAAGTCTTGCTCTGATCCTGTAAAATTAAGGTTGGGAACGTTTATTTGCATATTATGTTTGATGGAGTTTAATTGTTTATTCCGTTTATGTTAGAGTTATTCAAAGAGTCGAATATGATAACTTTTTACTTTGAAAACAATTTCTTATGATTAAAAGATTGATACTTAAAGTTTAAGTTGCAATGTTTTATTATTTGAAATAAATTGATACCGCCGAAACGGTACCCTAATTGAAGATGAGCGTGCAATGACGGATATTGTATGACGTTAATATTTTCGCTGCGTGTTTGTTAAATTTTTTATTTATTAAAGATTTTTTCTGTGGTGGCACCTTAGATTTTCGTGTAAAGTTTAATATATATAAATTTAAGGATTTAGGGTTTTACATACAACCCTTAATACAAGAAGAAAGAAGCCAAAATAAAATTCAAAGGCCTCAAAAGCAAAAACTCCCAACAATGTTAAATGTTGTTAAAAATAGAGTTATACCAATCTCACAAAAGAGTGTTGAGCCTATAAACTTTCGATCCTAAAAAAAACATAGTCTAATTAACAACCACGACTCATAATTGATAGGATAACAAACATAATTGAATTCTCATTAATAGGATTTATTAACATAAATAAAATTTAAAGAAAAATAAATAAAAATTCCGTAGTTCAACCCGAAGAAGGGCAGATACAACCGATTTGACAATCGATAATACCGACGATTGGTGTTTATAGTATTTTTTAGAATTCTCAAATGATTAGAATCAATGCTTTCGATACTGAAGTGCAAGAAACTCTTCCTCATCCTCCGATGGAGTAGAAGAAGGACAATAAATTTTTTGTTTTATTTGTTTTGATGGTGGTTCACTCGATCTCAACAATCATCAGTGAGTTCACATCACAATCTACCGTTAGTTTATTTTTGTTTTTATGCAAACTATCTATTATTTTTGTTATTTGAAATAAATCGATACCGCCGAAACGATACCCTAATTGAAGATGAGCGTGCGATGACAGATATTGTATGACGTTAATATTTTCGTTGTGTGTTTGTTAAATTTTTTATTTATTAAAGATTTTGTCGGTGGTGGCACCTTAGATTTTCGTGTAAATTTTAATATATTTAAATTTAAGGATTTAGGTTTTTACATACAACCCTTAGTACAAGAAGAAAGAAGCCAAAAGAAAACTCAAAGGCCTCAAAAGCAAAAACTCCCAAAATGTTAAATGTTGTTACAAAAAGAGTTATACCAATCTCACAAAAGAGCGTTGAGCCTATAAACTTTCGATCCTAAAAAGAACTTAGTCTAATTAACAACCACAACTCATAGTTGTTAGGATAACAAACAGCATTGAATTCTCATTAATAGGATTTATTAACATAAATAAAATTTAACAAAAAATAAATAAAAATTCCCTAGTTCAAATCGAAGAAGGTCAGATACAACCGATTTGACAACCGATAATACCGACGATTGGTGTTTATAGTCTTTTTTAGAATTCTCAAATGATCAGAATCAATGCTTTTGATACTGAAGTGCAAGAAACTCTTCCTCCTCCTCCGATGGAGTAGATGAAGGACAATAAATTGTTTGTTTGATTTGTTTTGATGGTGGTTCACTCGATCTCAACAATCATCGGTGAGTTCACATCACAATCTACCGTTAGTTTATTTTTGTTTTTATGCAAACTATCTATTATTTTTGTTATTTGAAATAAATCGATACCGCCGAAACGATACCCTAATTAAAGATGAGCGTGCGATGATAGATATTGTATGACGTTAATATTTTCGCTGCGTGTTTGTTAAATTTTTTATTTATTAAAGATTTTGTCGGTGGTGGCACCTTAGATTTTCGTGTAAAGTTTAATATATATAAATTTAAGGATTTAGGTTTTTACATACAACCCTTAGTATAAGAAGAAAGAAGCCAAAAGGAAATTCAAAGGCCTCAAAAGCAAAAACTCCCAAAATGTTAAATGTTGTTACAAAAAGAGTTATACCAATCTCACAAAAGAGCGTTGAGCCTATAAACTTTCGATCCTAAAAAGAACTTAGTTTAATTAACAACCACAACTCATAGTTGTTAGGATAACAAACATCATTGAATTCTCATTAATAGGATTTATTAACATAAATAAAATTTAACAAAAAATAAATAAAAATTCCCTAGTTCAAATCGAAGAAGGTCAGATACAACCTGTCGCATCCTGCGAAAAATCAACCGGCGAGACTCAAAATAAAAACACACAGAGCCGCCACTAAACGTTATTTATCCCAAGGTAGGGAAAGGAAACGTTCAGAGAAACCTGGAAAGGAAATGGTCTCGCGACCAGAGAGAAAAGGTTCGGGAGTCGGTTACGCGAGGGGAAGGTATTAGCACCCCTCACGTCCTAGGTACTCCTAGGGATCCACGTCCTAGAATAAAGAAAAGGTTGCTAAACATCACACACACACACGGGGAACGCAGGTGGGGTTAAGGGAAACGGGCTCGATAAGGCGTCGCACCTTATGCCTACATATCTTGTCTGGAACAAGAATCAGAGCCACTGTAGTTCGGCTTACGCACGCCAAACAACACAAAACAATCAAACAAGATGGCAAACATGGAGCCCGACAACCACTTGATGGAATTATGTCGGCATCCGAACCAAAACACACTCAAAAGGGCAAACGTGGAGCCCGACTGCCAATCACTGGGCTTACGTCGGCATCCGAACCCAAACAAACAATCAAATAACAAGTAAACGCACGCAAAAAAGAAAAAGGTTGCCCGGAGTGGTCTCGCACGACCACCTGCCTACATACCTCGTCTGGAACGAGGATCAGGGCGATGTAGTTCCCCTGAAAGGGACTAAATTGCTAACCAGAAACCGGGGAAAGACACACAACTAGGGAGCTGAGACTAATGTTGTCATGCATCGTTAACCCTAAGTTCGGTTTTCTATCCTACTTGCATAAGCAAACTAACCTAACCAGGAAAGAAGCTAGCACACAAGCATACAATCATATATCATCAAATGAGAACAGGTATCTCAAACAAGCATGTCAATCAGATATCCACATAACACGCACTATAGCCAAACAAGGGGGCTCAATCAATCAGGTTTGACTGCCTAAGCAATCGTCTGTACAGGCTGTGTTTGCTCTTAACCTTGCCATTACGAGGCTAAGGTGAAGCAGATGATGGGATGAAGTGAGGATCAGACCTCACAGCTCTTATCCCTAACCAGGGAGAGCTTCTGACAAATGAGCATGGGTCCAGAATAGGGGAACCCTTCTATACTCGACTCTGACTCAATGTGCACTGCACGGGATCTTGGGTTAGGATCTCAATGCTTCAACCATGTAATGGGAGCAAGGAGAAGACTCAACTGAATAGTGGGGGACAGACTGCTTGTCCCTACCTTCCACCAATTGCCTTTCTTGAAGGACTTTTCCTGCTTGGGCTTAAAAATAAACAACCACAATCATTGCCTCTTAAGGAGGACTTCAGACATTTATTTGCCCGGCCCGGTAACAGCCGGGTCTCCAGACTACATGAAGTCAAGAGGACTTACCTCAATGCGAGTTGCTTAAGCAACGCAAAGCAAAAGTTCACAAGGAACTGAGCAACTAAAGTACCTGGAAACAATCCAACACAGTTAGTACTCAGACAGACAAAACCAAACAGCAAGTGTTCAATCAATCAAACTATACAAAGCAATGCACAATAAAGCAAGCTCAAAGCCCAAGCCTAAGCTTCACCACCTACCAAACAATGTTATGTTAGTGTACAAACATCAAACCACATCAATTAAAATTGATTTGGATCATTCTCCATGTGCATTATGCCTTTGATCCTGAAAAATCAAGCAAACATTAGCAACTAGACCACTAGGCTAAGCCTAGGGTCCAAAGGCAATAAAAACTCCTAAACAGCAAGATATCCACCAACCAATCTCAAATTAAAGTCAAACAAGAGCAAACATCCTTGGTCTCATGTTTATATCATTCATCATGTTCATGCTATGCACAAAATAAGGCAAACTAGTCCAAATGAGGCACCAAGCATACCAACAGAATTATTGCATTCAAATCCATACCAAGACACATCCAAAAATTCTCAAATTAATTGCACCTAAACAGGGGGTATTCAAGGTCTACCATGTCAAATTTGAGCTCATTTGGGCAAATGGAACCATGTCAATGAAAATCAACAAAAACAGTCACAATTATAGGCTCCAAATCACAACATCAATACATGCTTCCACTTCAAAAATTCACATCTCATTGAAAACAGTAAAGAAATGAGTGAGACCAAAACAGGGAGGTCCTAACATGTGTCTAGTTCATGCATGTCAAATTTCATGATTATACAATACAATATGAGGATTTCCCAATCAATCTACCAACATGTATCACATGAGCTTGCAATTTCAACCACCAGAAATGAAAAATCATGATCAATTAGAAAAGGCAGTGAAAAATTCTACAAAATTTCATGCAACATCCTAACATATCAACAATTCACCATGCCAAATTTCATTCAATTCTAACATGCATAGGTTATCCAATTAAATTCAACAAGTTGACATCAAGAGGTGTGACACAAATTGTCACACCTAAGTTCCAGAATTTGCTTCTCTCTAACCAGGTATCAAAAATTCATGAAATTTACATATAAATAATCCTCAATGAGTCAAGAACCACCACAAAAATTTTCAGCCATTTATTTTATGATATGAGTATTTCATGATCAAATTGCCAAAATGTATCAAAATGTGACATACATTAGAAAAGCCTATGCCAAATAAAATATTTGCCAAGCACAACTTTGACCAATAGGTCAAAAAAATCCTACACAAGTCAACAAAGTCAAGGAAAAAATCTCCATATTTTTAGGATTTTTTTGCTATTTTTTATGAATTTTTTAATGTCTTTATAATTTTCTAATAATTAAATGAAAATATCAGTGGCATATTTGTAATTATAATTGGCGGGAGCGGGAAACACCAGTTTTGAACATTCAAATGGCAATTTGGATCAAACACTCCTTTTCATCGTCTTCCCCAAGCAGAATTTTCCAGAAATTTCAAAAACGGATGAACATCGAATCTTAATGAAAATTGACATGCTTATAACCGTTGAACTCGTCTTCTCAAGCACATTCCAAATATCACACTATCCAAACCTAATTGTTCCTAAATCAACCAAATCGAGTGAGTTAGGGTTTGCATTCATACTTTCAAACTCAGATTTCTCTCCCTAGGGTTCACTATTCTCAAAACCAAACACATACTCATAACCTACGTTCATCACTCTTTCTAACGCATATGAGCATTAAGCAAATGGTGAAAGTCGAATTTTCGAGTTACCTGGAAATGGCAGTGCAATTTGATGTTCCTCACGTGCTTTTCTCCACAAACAGAAGTAGAACAATCCTCCAGATGCTAAATCCAATGCTTAGGTTTGATGGAATAGGCTTCTAATGCTCCGAATTCGAATTTGCCATTGTTGGTGAGCTATGGAACAGTCACGATTTGGCTTTCCTCTCCTTCCAAACTACCAAAACAGATGGTGAGGATGATGATACCAATCCAAATCAAAAAGAATCTTGAGATTTCGTTGAAGAATGATGAAGAATTGTGGATTTGAAGGTGTTTGTGTTCTTGATGAAAATGGAGAGAATGAAGAGTTTCTAGATCCAACTTTGGTAATTGTGAGAGTCTATTATGATTATGGAGTGATTATGAATATATATGGTAGCTTAATTGATTACTAATCATGTTAATTAGCATTTTGGCTTAATTAGTGAAATTGTAATTTTGCAAATGGAGGGTAAAATGGTCAATTCCTTTAGACAGCTCATGCCACCTCAATGACAGCACATACACCTTCTAAATATCATATGTGAACTGTAGAAACTTGTTTCATGCTCATTGGTTGCTCCATTCTCAAATTCACCATGTGTATGCATTTGGTCCATTTTTGTCATTTCCATTTTTCAAGACAAAATCCAAATTAAAAGCCTTATGCATGAAATGAAAATTCAAACATACTTAAAATGCCATTCCTGAGGTGTTGGAAAAAGTCCCATTCAAAAATTCCAATTATTTTGAAAGTTGGACAATTTTGCCCTTGGTCCAATTCAGCTGTCCAGTTGAAAAGTGACTTTTTGCCTTGGCCATTTTTGGACAAATCCAATGATGCACCCTCAAAGTACATGTCAAATGGAGTTTGTGCATATAAAGAACTTGCAATTTGGACAAAGTATGTGGTAGTTATGACCTCCTGATCACGGGTCTTTTCTGAAATTCACTGAGCCATATTTTGCAAACCGTACATTGGATTTTCAAGTTCTTGGACTTTTTGGAAAGGTGAGAACAAGATCTACATCTGTCATGTTGAACAATTTTTCATTTGAAGCTTCCTTGGACTTCTGTTTTTGAGGTCAAAAACTTTCCACTTTTGGAAACTTCAGTTACAAGTCACTTGCTATTTTTGGCAGTTTCTGTCCTGACTTGATTTTCTTCATTTTTAAGCATTGAGATGTCATTCAACACTTGTTCCAACATGAATGAAGTGTGTCTAACTTGTTTCCACCTCCACATCCATCAGATCATGTACAGTTGACCACAGTTGACTTTTCATCTGATAGATGAATTTGGCAATGCATTGATCAATCTGAGCCCCAATTTCCAACTGAAATGGCTCAAGGGTGATACCCTAGCCTCCATAAGCACCATATAACCATCAAATGAACCTCACATACATCATAGCCCCCATCTCCTGATTATGCCCTGATTGGCCCAATGCAGATGATTAAGGTTGACCAGTGGTCAAAACCCTAATCTCAAGGAATATGCTCCAACACTTGATGATGATGATGTATCTTTTTAATCAAGATGAAGACCAATACCCTTGAGAATCATGAAACCCTAATTCACAGCCCAATCCTCAGATGGCCCATGATCAATCAATAAACCCTAGGCTTGCACTTGGACTTCCTCATCTTCTGATCAAGACTTGGGAAGATAGCTTGCATAATGTAACCACATGATATGCAATATGCAATGCCTAATGACCTAAAATGATATGCAAATATGTTAATGCTAGTCCCAAGAAAGGAGGGCAAATTTTGAGGTGTTACAGCTGCCCCTATTCAATCCACTGTGAACCTGTCTATACGAAATAGCCTCGGCTTTCGGATGATCAGGATGAAGAGTGATTGAATACTAAGAACAGACGAACAATTTGCACTCTGATGGGATAATAATTAACAACGCCTGTCAGCATCGGCGAAGAAACACACTTGAAAAATCGTCGACCTGGATACCAAAATAAATGGTAACGCAGGGATAACCATGGCCTGATCACCACACATCCACTCGGGATTATCATTCTTTTTATGCTTTTCTTGAACCCCGGAAATTTTCTCTTCTCTTTTTCCTTTTCTTGAACCCCGAAGTTTTTTTCCGCGCAAACGATCCTCGGATCTCTGCATTTGAACCCCAGAAAATGCCTCAGCACTCCTTCTTTGCCAAAATAATGAACCCCAATCTCCAGTTTGAACCCCAGTCGCCTCACGATAACCCACGATCGCCAATATGAACCCCGTTCTCCAGAAAATTGATGCGTGTTTTTCGCAAGTGTACGAATCACGTCAAAGTAATATAAAAGATTATCGAATCCACAGAGACCAAGTGTCAATCTATCAAACCTGTTGTTATGGTGTGTATCTAAGGCAACTATTTTTAAGGGTTTTAATAAGGGTGCAATGGTAAATAAAATTATAATTTTAAATAATAAATAAAGACAGGCTCGAATGTAATTCACGCAATCAATGATAATCCAGTACTTGTTAGTGGAACTACTTATGGGCAATGTTTTCTCCTTTGAAAAGAACTAATTTAACAGGAACTGTCGCTTTCGCGTATTCAGAACCGAGTTGTACTCTCTAATCAACCCCTCCTATTGTCACGGATAAAAAGGTGCGTACTGCGTTAGAGTAGTAAACCTATTTTTAAGAAATATAGTATCTTAACTAAGTTGAAAAGTATTTTAACCTGGACTTCTTAGCAAAAAGAGGTTCTTACGAACCAGAGTTTAAACTTCCTAACGCGTCCAAAAATCGTTTTAAAATCTCTTTTCTTTTTAATCTAAAATCTCCTAATAAACTAGACAAAGCGCTTTTGGCTGTTTTTGAAATAGTTAAAAACAATTACTTGAATTGAAAGATAAAATAGCCCTTAGGTGTTTCCACGAACAATTATACTGATTACTGGTTTAATTACGATCCTTACATTCTAACCTTTATAGAATTAGTTAGACATGATAAAGTAAATATTCTTTTTATAGTTTTTCATAAAAGTAATTTAAAGCGAGTGCGGATAATAAACAAAGTAAAGTGCGAGTGCAGGAAATAAACAACGTAAATGTGCGAGTGCAGGAAATAAACAACGTAAATGTGCGAGTGCAGGAAATAAACAAAGTAAAGTGCGAGTGCAGGAAATAAATAACGTAAATGTGCGAGTGCAGGAAATAAATAAAAGTAAAATACGAACTTGAATTAAAATGGCGGCAGGATTAACTTCCTCCAGAGTGCTCCAAAAACTCGAACCACAGACAGATTACAGACTCGATCACTCGATTGCAGAGGCACCCCGATGTGGAATGGCAACTGCTTTATAACTGATATATGCCTAGAGAATTCTAATTCTGGATGAAGAAAAACGAAAATCTAAGGTCCTATTTATAGTAAAAACTGAAAGCATGAAATGACAGGGACGCCCCTCCACTAAAAAGTGGAGGTTACTGATTTTGGCCTTGTGGCGCCCGCCACAGGCCTATGGCGCCCGCCATGGTCCCTACAGGGGATGATGGAGTGGGGATCGTGGGTCTTGACGGTTGAGGAGTGGTCTTGAGACGTGGCCACGTCATGGCTAACCCCATGGCGCCCGCCACGGTGGGTGCCGTAAGTGCAAAACGCTGAATTTCTAGGTTTTCGCCCGTTTTCACTCCTTTTTCGCTCCTTTTCCCGATTCAAGCTCCGATTATTATAAAAACCTGAAAACATAAGAAAACAAAGAAATAACAAAGCAAAACAACAATAAAAGCTAAGAATGCATGCGAAATCGGAGTCAGAAATACGGTGAATTTTAGTGTGATCAAATTCTCCCACACTTAAACCTTTGCTTGTCCTCAAGCAAACATTAAAGCTTAAGAAAATATGGTGTCAACACTTGTCTTTGGGCTAAAGGGATTCTAAGTTCAAGTCAGGATGCAGTGACAGATACTAACTAAGTGAACCAAGGGTACCATAGTAACACAAACACAAACTTCAATCCTATATTAACCACTCCGTATCATCCCACAATACCTAGGCCTATCTTCTCATCTTTTTGTGTCCTTTTCATTCAGGCGCAATCACATTAAGCCCGTTATCTGTACATGCTTCATAGTAGAGTGACCGGTTAGTGATTCTGATCCATAACATAAGGTTTCTGGCACATAAGCATGTGTAAACCTGTTTTATTTCGCCTAAATGTAGCTGCGGGGGATCGGATCGTAATCCGCCCTACCAAGTTCAGTGCCAGATACCTCTGAACCAACTAACAATAGGTGACTTGCAAATTTTTTTATTTTTTTTTTTTTTTTTTTTTTTTTTTTTTTTTTTTTTTAGTATTAGCACTGGATCATTCACTTATGTTCATCGGCCCCCTACGTAGAGCATGCTTAAGCCGGAGCTGACTGCTAAGATAAACTACTTAGGACAATTTTTAAAATGATAGTAAAGGCCAAGATGGTGGGGTTTAGGAGTGATTCCTATATTCAAGAGGTCTATGGTGCTAAAATGGTTCTGATGTTTCAAAAAGTTGACCTAGGTCACTACATCCTAATCTAAACCTGTCCCAAAGCCCAAAAAACATGTGAAACAACATCATTTTCTTTTTTAAAAATTTTCTGGTAAGGCTAAGGAAATGGGAAAAAATGAAGCTGAACTAAAAAGACACTATACTGGTGACTCGTCAGACTCATGCATTATCTAAGAAAATTAAATTACTGAAAGGAAATAACTGAAAGGAAATAATTAACTAAAAAGGGAAATGACAGAAAGCAATAAAATCCCCTCCCACACTTAGATCGAACATTGTCCCCAATGTTTCGAAATAAGATAAGGGGGGTAACCTGAAAAAGACTACTGAGGAGGGGCACTGGTGCCTTCGCCGTCCTGATGTGATGGTCTGGAACGACGGGATCTACTACGATGCTGGTCCCTCCGGTCGAGTCGTGCTGATAAAGCAGCCTGAGCACTCCGAACCTCTCGAAGGTTACCTAAGATGGAACCCTGAGTGGCCTCGACAAGCTGGTAGTGTTGGCTGTTGAACTCTCTCTGACGGTTCTGCTCTAATGAGATATCGTTCAAGGTACGGCAACCGTTGCTATAGGCACGATCCGAAACCAATCGCGATTGTTGCATGAAGCTCATATTGTCCGTCAGCTGCTGTGAAATAGTAGAGAGAAGGCCATCACGCCTTTCTTCTCTAGCTGTCATATCACGCCACATCTCCTCGGTGACATGGAATCCAGGAGCAGTACCTGCAACAGGGTTAGAGGAAGATGGTGCGGTGTGTGACTGTGAAGGACGATGGGGGGACATGTGAGGGATGGGAGACTGCTCTCTCCGATCATACTCATCATCAGTGTCATGTGCCTCCCCATCGGGAATATTAGGAGGAAGTGGACCCAAAACACGTGGAGCATTAAGATCATAGGTCCAGTTCCTTTCATCACGTACATCAGTACGTCTACTGCATGGTAAAGCAACAGATGGGATAGCTACCCCATGAACCATCAACTCATAACCACCTTCTCTCCTTGCTCGGCACAATTTCATGTCTTTCAGAAATTTTAAATTAATTGTGCGAGGAGGTAGTGGTTCAAGTGTAGCTATCTCATCGTTCAGGCCAAGAGCCCGAGCAATATACGTAACAAGCCCTCCAAAAACAATCGGTCCTGTTTTGTTAGTAAATAAAGTCATATGAGCAAGCATAAACGGGACCGGATTGATGTGGGTTCTAGTGAGGCATCCTTGCAAAAATAGGAGTTCACGAGCATTTACCTTGTTTGGACTTTCCCGGCCAAAAATAGTACATGCCAAAAGAAGTCTAAAAACTCTTATGGCCGGGTTGTGAATGGTCGACGCAAGTATCCCTTCGAAAGAATTAATTGAAGAACTTGAAAGCCTTTGCCAGAAGGTAAATACCTCGGCCGACCACTCCGCATCCAAAGGTGCCTCACAAATTGCACCTTCCCTATGAGGGATTCCTAACAAACCTGCTAGATTGTCGGTACTGAATTCATACTCAATTCCGAACAGTCTAAAAATAACAGTACCAACAGTGCTAGCAGTGTTAGGACTGACAGTGTATATTAAAGAACTCAAAAACTCAGTTGTCAGTCGCTCATAGGTAGGTTCCTGATTAATGAAAATATTATGCAAGCCTAGAAATTCTAATAAATTAAAAACACTATGATAAATACCCAAAGCATACAGACAGTTATCGTCGACGTACCTAGTCGAGAGAATTTCTCGACTTTGAAGCCTCTGAATAATTTTCCGTTGCCTTTCGCCCGGTCTTCCATCACGAAGAAGAAATCCGTTGAACTCCATTGTTGAATGCTCCTTAGGTAGTGAAAATGGTAGAAAAAGTGGTTTATGAGGGGATGATAAAGTTTTGATTTTTTTGGTTTTTTTTTTTGATGGATGAAAATGGAAATGGATGTTGGATATGTTTTATGGATGGTGGGTATTTTGGAAATGAGGGAGCTTTAATGGGGTTCAAGGAGGATTTGGAAGGTTGGAAAAATGGGTTTTTGGTGAAGAAAGGGATGAAAATGGTGGAAATGGGGATTCAGCCCCGTACTTGTTGTTGGTACGGTGTGGCGCCCGCCACAGGGTCTATGGCGCCCGCCACAAGGCCAATTCCTGGGCCTTGTGGTTTTGGATCCTCCTTTTGGGCCTTCTTGCACCTTTGTCTTCCGGGGGGTCTGAATAGCGTTTTCTTCTTCTTTTCAAGGCTTGAGGCTTGCATATTTTTTGTAAAGACAAAAATGAAAATATTTTTGTCTTATATTTTTTTTTTCTTTGCACGACAAAAAATAAAATAATTAAAGAAACAAAAAAAAGAAAAAGAAAAAGTTAACATTAGTGCATAATATGTATATATATAAGAAATTCAGAGTGCATGAAAATATAAAAGCTGCAGTAAAGTAAAATATGTCTGGAAATGCGATAAATAAAATACTAGGGTAATGCTGTCAGGGTAGAATGAGTCATGTGGTAGGCGTCTTTTCCTGGCTTGATCCACGAAACTCAGCTATCTCCCTCCGAAGCTCTTCAATCTCCTGATGTAGAGCATCGGTCTCTGAGGCATGAGTGAGATCAGAAACCTGCATCTGTAACTCTAAGTCTGCCACTTCCTGCTTGAGCAGGGCAGTCTCCTTACGGAGCTCATAAATCTGTGTTTGTAGGTCAGGTGGCTGCAGAGACAAATTGTTAGACATAACAGTGATCTGGGGAGTAAGAGGTGTAGGAGTGTACTCAGCGGCGGGAGGCGATTTCGGCTCTTCGACAGTCTCTCCATAACCCTCTAGAGCATAACTCCAATTTTCAGGATCATGGACACTGGTCATCAGCTGATCTGGTAATGTGAAATAGTGTATCGCTTCGCCGTCGATCAGCAGTCTAAACATGTTGGGCTCAAAAAAAAGCCCTCCTCATCAGTCCTCTATCAAGACAAAAATCAATATCCAGGGTGGTGTAGAAGCAGAAGGTCCTGAGGTGCAATAACTTGCGAGACAGACCCAATGCAGTAGCAATCTGTGTAACAATCCCACCGACATGGATGATGCCTACGGATGATCTGGCAACACTAGCCAAGCCTTTTAACAGAAAGTTGCCACAAGCAACAGGGCGAGACTGAGTCGCACAAAACAGTAGGAAAATCTCCTCTTCACTTAGCAGTGTCTCTGTATCTGGAAAACCTAGGAAAGAATGTGCTAGAATCATCTGGAAGTACCTCAATGCAGGGTTGTGGATTACCTGAGAAAACTGGGTAGAAGGATCTTGGCTCCCTCCGCCGGATATTTTAGTCCAAAACTTTTCCACTTCTCTGCTCATAAAATACCCCATCGGTGTATCTGGAATAGCATCAGGAGTAGTCTGGAAACCTAGCAAATCACCAAACTCCTTGTGAGAGAATGAGTAGTCAATCCCGAACAACCTGAAAACAGCGAGTCCATCGGGTCCAGCCCAGGGGTCATAATGAAACGAGCTGAGGAACTCAAGAGTCAAGTTCCTATAAGTGTTGTTCCTGTAGTCAAACTGTTCCCACTGGAGTTGATGGCATAAAAATCTGACGCTTGGCTCTATCCCCAAGGCATCCATGCAGTCATGGTCAGGGTACCTGGTAGGAGCCATAGGGCGTCTCATGTGAACATAGTAACGCTCTCTCTGTGCATCATCTCTAAAGGCCACGTGCATGTCATCAGGGTTCTGCATTCTGTACAAGGTTAGCAAACAAGTCCTGAAAGCACATAAAACATTCAATCGTTAGTCCTGACATAATAATAATAATATAAACAAAATAAAGTAAAAGTAAAAAATAAAAAGTACAAAAAATAAGAAAAACCATGGGTTGCCTCCCATGCAGCGCTTGTTTAACGTCATTAGCTCGACGACCGATATTTAAACATCATTGGAAGGATATGGTGGATCACTCAGAGTATGGCAGGTGTATGTTGTCGGGATGTCACCTCCTTCGTAGGGCTTCAACCTCTGTCCATTGACGATGAACGGTTTACATGTCTGGTTCTTGATTTCAATAGCACCGGATCTCAGGATCTTAGATACTTCGAAAGGGCCAGTCCATCTCGAACGGAGTTTACCTGGAAAAAGTCGTAACCTAGAATCGAACAGGAGAACAGGATCGCCTATTTTGAAGTCTCTTCTTATGATTCTTTTGTCATGCCAAGCTTTTGTTCTTTCTTTGTATATGATGGCATTTTCGTAGGCAGATTGTCTGAGCTCTTCTAATTTGTGGATGTCAAGGATACGTTTCTCACCAGCTGTCAAGTAATCCAAATTCAAAGTTTTGATGGCCCAATAGGCCTTATGTTCCAATTCAAAAGGTAAGTGACATGATTTTCCATAGACCAGTTGATAAGGGGTTGTTCCTATAGGAGTTTTGAAAGCGGTTCTATAGGCCCATAATGCTTCTTGAAGTTTCTGTGACCAATCCTTTCTAGATATAGAGACAGTCTTCTCGAGGATTTGTTTTATCTCCCTATTAGATACTTCCACTTGTCCATTGGTCTGTGGGTGGTATGGTGTTGCTACTCTATGCTTAACTCCATACTTGCTTAAAAGTTTATCAAATATTCTCGATATGAAGTGCGATCCTCCATCGCTTATGACTAAACGGGGTGTTCCAAACCTGGGAAATATATAATTTTTGAATAATTTGATGACTACTCTGGTGTCGTTTGTGGGTGCGGCGATAGCTTCAATCCATTTAGACACGTAGTCAACAGCTACTAAGATGTACTGATTTCCAAAAGATGGTGGGAACGGTCCCATAAAGTCTATACCCCATACGTCGAAGAGTTCTACTTCTTGGATATTTCTTAACGGCATTTCATTACGTCTTGAAATATTTCCTGTGCGTTGGCATCTATCACACTTGACAATGAAAGCATGGACATCACGCCACATAGTAGGCCAGAATAGGCCAGCTTGAAGAATCTTGGCGTAGGTCTTAGATGTCCTTGCATATCCACCATAGGGTGCAGAGTGACAATGCTCAATTATATTATTTACCTCTTCTTCTGGAACACAACGGCGGAAAATGCCATCTTTACCTCTCTTGAAAAGAAATGGTTCGTCCCAATAGAAGTTTCTCACATCACTATAGAACTTCTTCTTCCGGTGGTAGTTTAGATCAGGGGGTATGATGTCAGCGGCTAGATAATTAACAAAGTCTGCATACCAAGGTACATCACTTATGGCTAAGGATTTTTGAAAATACTCATGAGGGTCTGGGTTATCTTCTTCAATGGTTTCTAGTTGGGCTATCAGTCTATCATAGGCAAAATCGTCATTTATGGGAACTGGATCAGGTTTCAGGTATTCTAGCCTAGATAGGTGATTAGCTACCACATTATCAGTGCCTTTCTTATCACGGATATCCAAATCAAACTCTTGCAGTAATAGAATCTATCGAAGTAACCTAGGCTTGGCATCCTTTTTGCTTAGTAAGTAACGAATGGCAGCATGGTCGGTATAAACTATAATCTTGGCTCCTACTAGATAAGATCTAAATTTGTCTATTGCAAAAACTACAGCTAGGAGCTCTTTTTCGGTTGTTGCGTAATTGAGCTGTGCAGCGTCTAGGGTTCTACTGGCATAATAAATCACATGTAACTTCTTATCTTTTCTCTGACCTAGAACGGCTCCAACAGCGTAATCACTGGCGTCACACATTATCTCAAACGGTTCTGACCAATCAGGGGGTTTCATTATAGGTGCTGAAGTCAGAGCTTCCTTCAGAAGATTAAATGCTTCAGTACATTTTTCATCGAAGATAAATTCAGCATCTTTCATTAAAAGACCAGTTAAGGGCTTTGTTATTTTGGAGAAATCTTTGATGAAACGTCGGTAAAATCCGGCATGTCCAAGAAAACTTCTTATCTCCCTGATAGTCTTCGGCGGTTTTAGATTCTCTATGACTTCTATTTTTGCTTTATCTACCTCTATACCTTTTTCGGAAACTATATGTCCTAAAACAATCCCTTCGGTGACCATGAAATGACATTTTTCCCAATTTAGCACAAGGTTTACCTCCACACATCTCTCCAGGATTTTCTCAAGGTTGACAAGACAATTTTTGAAATCTGATCCACAAACTGAGAAATCGTCCATAAATACTTCCATAATTCCATCTAAATAATCAGCAAAGATAGACATCATGCAGCGTTGGAAAGTTGCAGGAGCATTACAAAGTCCAAAAGGCATTCTTCTATAGGCAAAAGTTCCAACTGGGCATGTAAAGGTAGTTTTTTCTTGATCTTCGGGGTGAATAGGTATTTGGAAGAATCCTGAATATCCATCTAAATAACAAAAGTAAGAGTGTCTGGCTAGGCGCTCCAACATTTGATCTATGAATGGTAATGGGAAATGGTCCTTCCTAGTTGCTTTATTTAATTTTCTATAATCTATGCACATACGCCAACCTCCATCGGTTCTTTTTGCTACAGGTTCGCCCTTCTCATTTTGCACGACTGTGATGCCTCCCTTTTTGGGTACTACATGCACGGGACTCACCCATTTACTGTCCGAGATCTGATATATTATACCTGCCTCTAGTAACTTAAGAACTTCAGTCTTAACTACCGCACTCATTATAGGATTTATTCTACGTTGGTGTTCTCTGGAAGGTTTTGAATCTTCTTCAAGCAAAATCCGATGCATGCATACGGATGGGCTTATTCCTTTTAGATCAGAGATCTTATATCCTAAGGCTGAGGGGTACCTACGTAAAACTTCTAATAATTGATCGGTTTCTTTTTGGTTTAAGGTAGCACTGACTATAACTGGACGATTCATATCTTCATCCAGAAATTCATATCTCAGGTTTTTAGGCAGTTCCTTAAGTTTTACGGTCGGTTTCATAGGGCAAGGCATAGGATCTGGGGTAAGAGATAAACATTCGTGAAGGTTATCATCAATGTAGGGTGTTTTATAATTGTCATCTTCCAAAATAAGGGTTGATGGCAATTTTATAGATTTATTTTCTTCTTCTTGTTCTAATTCCCTAATGCATTCTTCGATGATATCTAAGGCATAACAAGAATCTCCTATCACAGGTGCCATAAGAAATTTTGACAATATAAATTCTATCTTCTCTTCACCTACCTCAAAAGTTAGTTTTCCTTTTTTAACATCTATTACGGCTCCAGCAGTCGATAAGAACGGTCTACCTAGGAGGATTGGTATGTCGTCATCTTCTTTAATGTCCATGACAACAAAATCAGTAGGTATAAACAACTGACCCACCCTAACAGGGACGTCTTCAAGTATGCCTATAGGGTATTTAACGGATCTATCGGCTAATTGAAGCGACATCTTAGTAGGTTGTAATTCTCCTAAGTTTAATCTCTCACAAACTGCTAAAGGCATTAAGCTCACACTAGCTCCTAAGTCTAGAAAAGCTTTTTCGATGACATGATTCCCTAAAATACAAGGAATGGAAAAATTTCCGGGATCTTTATCTTTCTTTGCTAACCTATCTTCGGAAATAGAATTACATTCCACGGGTTTCGGATCTTCAAGTCTACGTTTATTCGTAAGTATGTCTTTGAGAAACTTAGCATAAGAAGGTATTTGGGTGATGGCTTCTGTAAAGGGGATTTCTACGTGAAGTTTTTCTATAACCTTAACGAATTTTTGATATTGATTATCGATTTGGGTTTTCTTTAATCTTTGAGGGTATGGTATTGGTGGTTTGTATGGCGGTGGTGGTACATAGGTTTTATTTTTAGGTTCTTCTCCTTTTTCTTGACTTTCCGGGGTTTCAGGCTTCTCTGGTTCCTTTTCCTCACTCCTCTTAGAAGTTTCAGGCTCACTTAATCTAGGGTTTAAAGGCTCCTTATAAGCGGTTCCACTTCGTAGAGTAATGGCATTAGCTTGCCCTTTCGGGTTTTGTTGAGGTTGTCCAGGGAACTGTCCTCCAGGGGTAGTCTGTGGGGCTTGGTTTAACGCTACCTGAGAGATCTGGGTTTCAAGCATCTTATTATGAGTAATGATTTGATCAACCTTGGTTCCTAACTGGGTAATTAGTTCGTTAACATGGACGCTTTGGTTCATGAACTCTTTGTTTTTCTGTTTTTGAGCAACGATGAAATCTTTTACAATTTCTTCAAAGCTCGGGTTTGGCGGTACAGGTTGCATAGGTTGATTTGTTCTAGGGGCTTGGTAACCTTGTTGTCTCGGAGGTGTGGTATTTTGAATAGGGTTATTATTTTTGTAGGAGAAGTTTGGGTGATTCCTCCATCCAGGGTTATATGTGTTAGAAAATGGGTTCCCTTGGGTATAGTTCACTTGCTCAGTGTTGGTTTCATTTAACAGATTGCATTCGGCGGATTGGTGTCCTTGCGTTCCACATATCTCACAATTCGGCGAAACTGCGGCTACAGTATTCGGAGTTGTACACATATGTTCGACTCTAAGGGCCAACGCGTCCATTTTAGCCTGCATCATGTCTATAGAGCTTAGCTCATGTATTCCTCCTTGGGCTTCCTTCTTTTCCACTGTCGCTCGTTCTACTCCCCATGATTGATGGTTTTGGGCCATATCCTCGATAAGGGCACTAGCTTCAGGGTAAGGTTTATTCATCAGTGCGCCACCAGCGGCAACGTCGATGGTCATCTTAGTGTTATAATGAAGTCCATTATAGAAGGTTTGGATGATTAGCCAATTCTCTAAGCCATGGTGTGGGCATGCTCTTAATAGTTCTTTATATCTCTCCCAGGCTTCGAACAACGACTCTCCTTGGAGTTGGGTAAATCTAGTTATAAGGTTTCGAAGAAGAGCGGTCTTACTTGGGGGAAAATATCTAGCAAGAAAAACTTTCCTAAGGTCATCCCAAGTTGTTATTGAATTGGGTGGAAGGGAATCTAACCATGATAGAGCTTTATCTCTGAGGGAAAAGGGAAATAATCTTAAGCGTATCGCCTCAGGAGAAGCTCCATTGGTTTTAAAGGTGTCTGCTAACTGAAGAAAGTTTTTTAAATGTTGGTTTGGGTTATCAGTAGCGAGACCTGAGAATTGTCTCTGTTGCACTAATTGCAGCAGGGATGGTTTAAGTTCAAAATTATTGGCTGGGATAACGGGGTTTACTATACTGGAACTAGGTTCCTCGTTTGATGGTTGGGCGAAGTCCTTAAGAGGTCTTCGGTTTTGTTCTTCGGCCATAGCTATCCTATTCCTATGGAAAAATAAACGTGCGCGAGCGTAACGTTCAGGTTCAGCTAGAGGGTCTACTAAACTTCCGGCACTGCGAGTCTTTCGCATTGACCGGTGGGTAACAACCTAAGTCTAAACGGTATAACTACAGGGTAATGAAATTTGACGAAATTGGTCCCCGGCAACGGCGCCAAAAACTTGATGCGTGTTTTTCGCAAGTGTACGAATCACGTCAAAGTAATATAAAAGATTATCGAATCCACAGAGACCAAGTGTCAATCTATCAAACCTGTTGTTATGGTGTGTATCTAAGGCAACTATTTTTAAGGGTTTTAATAAGGGTGCAATGGTAAATAAAATTATAATTTTAAATAATAAATAAAGACAGGCTCGAATGTAATTCACGCAATCAATGATAATCCAGTACTTGTTAGTGGAACTACTTATGGGCAATGTTTTCTCCTTTGAAAAGAACTAATTTAACAGGAACTGTCGCTTTCGCGTATTCAGAACCGAGTTGTACTCTCTAATCAACCCCTCCTATTGTCACGGATAAAAAGGTGCGTACTGCGTTAGAGTAGTAAACCTATTTTTAAGAAATATAGTATCTTAACTAAGTTGAAAAGTATTTTAACCTGGACTTCTTAGCAAAAAGAGGTTCTTACGAACCAGAGTTTAAACTTCCTAACGCGTCCGAAAATCGTTTTAAAATCTCTTTTCTTTTTAATCTAAAATCTCCTAATAAACTAGACAAAGCGCTTTTGGCTGTTTTTGAAATAGTTAAAAACAATTACTTGAATTGAAAGATAAAATAGCCCTTAGGTGTTTCCACGAACAATTATACTGATTACTGGTTTAATTACGATCCTTACATTCTAACCTTTATAGAATTAGTTAGACATGATAAAGTAAATATTCTTTTTATAGTTTTTCATAAAAGTAATTTAAAGCGAGTGCGGATAATAAACAAAGTAAAGTGCGAGTGCAGGAAATAAACAACGTAAATGTGCGAGTGCAGGAAATAAACAACGTAAATGTGCGAGTGCAGGAAATAAACAACGTAAATGTGCGAGTGCAGGAAATAAACAAAGTAAAGTGCGAGTGCAGGAAATAAATAACGTAAATGTGCGAGTGCAGGAAATAAATAAAAGTAAAATACGAACTTGAATTAAAATGGCGGCAGGATTAACTTCCTCCAGAGTGCTCCAAAAACTCGAACCACAGACAGATTACAGACTCGATCACTCGATTGCAGAGGCACCCCGATGTGGAATGGCAACTGCTTTATAACTGATATATGCCTAGAGAATTCTAATTCTGGATGAAGAAAAACGAAAGTCTAAGGTCCTATTTATAGTAAAAACTGAAAGCATGAAATGACAGGGACGCCCCTCCACTAAAAAGTGGAGGTTACTGATTTTGGCCTTGTGGCGCCCGCCACAGGCCTATGGCGCCCGCCATGGTCCCTACAGGGGATGATGGAGTGGGGATCGTGGGTCTTGACGGTTGAGGAGTGGTCTTGAGACGTGGCCACGTCATGGCTAACCCCATGGCGCCCGCCACGGTGGGTGCCGTAAGTGCAAAACGCTGAATTTCTAGGTTTTCGCCCGTTTTCACTCCTTTTTCGCTCCTTTTCCCGATTCAAGCTCCGATTATTATAAAAACCTGAAAACATAAGAAAACAAAGAAATAACAAAGCAAAACAACAATAAAAGCTAAGAATGCATGCGAAATCGGAGTCAGAAATACGGTGAATTTTAGTGTGATCAAAAATGCCGCAACATCTCCCTTTCTCCATTTGAACCCCATCTCCAGAAAATGTATCCACATTTCCTTTTCTCCATTTGAACCCCAGAAAATGCCTCAGCATCTCCTTTTCTCCAATCTCACGTGATAATTCCGCTGGCAACGTCGGAAATAACACTCAACCACTCTGAGGGCGACATGTCAGAGGGTAAACCTTCACAAAGGAAGGTAGCATGTGTATCTCTTCCTCAGAAGACACCTATAACAACCTCCATTGGCATCCGCCAAGGCCTAAGGTGACACATGAATAGAAGACACTCCTAAGGACCTCATCCTGGATATAATCTTCAACTCCATCTCCATTTGAACCCCGCTCTCCAGAAAATGTCTCCACATTTCCTTTTCTCCATTTGAACCCCGCTCTCCAGAAAATGTCTCCACATTTCCTTTTCTCCATTTGAACCCCGGAATCGCGCTGATCGCGTAACGTCCTTTGATTTTATTTCCATCTCTGTCCGACGGAAACATTTCCTCCAATATCGTACTACTGGGGAACATTGCTGCTCTGACGTTCTAATGCTAAACTCCTCAGAGTAGCATCTCCCACCGGCACTGACTGATGACTGGGAAGAAACTCGACGTTTACTGGACATCGAATCAATGATGTTTACAGGCACCAAAGAAAACTCGACCAAACATTAAACAATGACTGGGAGAAAACGTGATGTTTACTGGACATCGGATAATGATGTTGACAGGACATCGAACAAGGATGTTTACAGGACATCAAACAAGGATGTTGACAAGACATCGAACAATGATGTTGACAGGACATCAAACAAGGATGTTGACAGGACATCAAACAAGGATGTTGACAAGACATCGAACAATGATGTTGACAGGACATCAAACAATGATGTTGACAGGACATCAAACAAGGATGTTGACAGGACATCAAACAAGGATGTTGACAGGACATCAAACAAGGATGTTGACAAGACATCACACAATGATGTTGACAGGACATCAAACAATGACCGACCAAACACTTACTGATGTCTGGGAAGAAACTCGACGTTTACTGAACATCGGATGATGATGTTTACTGACATCAAAGAAAGCTCGACCAGACACTTATTGATGACCGGTAGATGCTGTTGCTCCAAAACCCCGATGCTGAACTCCTCAGAGTACCATCTTCCAACTTCTGTCGAAACCAAATCTCAAGTAGTAACCACGGCTTGAGTCGCGCTGATCGCGTAACCTTTCCATCTCTGCCCGACGAAAAAGCTTCCTCCAGTATTGCACTGCTGGGGAATATCTCTGATTAACCCAAGATTCTGAACTCCTCGGAGTAACACCTTGCTCTTCGGGCCAAACCACCTCTCAAACAGTAACCACAGCTTGAGACTAGCTTATGCGTGCAATATGATGCATGATTGATTTTTCTGCGTAATGCTCCATAAATATGGAAATGCTACGCGATTATTTATTTTTCTATGCAATATGCCATGTTATTTTTTCATGATGAATGCATAAAAAAGAAATATCCCCCTCAAGGGACTCCTCTGGGGAATACGAGACACTCTGCTGAGGAACTCGCCATTGCTCCAACTCCACCCTGTTGGGGAATAGCACTGCTGCTGGGAAATAGGCAACCCTTGCTGGGGAAACCTCCTTTGTACCCAATCCGCTCGGGAATTTGCTGGGGATAAGAACCACCAATGCACTCTGTGGGGATACAACAATCTTTGACTTGCTGAGGATATCAATCCTGACTCTGCTTCAGGAAAACCCTCACAGATACCTGCTGACTTCACTGGGGAAATGCTCACAGATACTCCGCTGGGGAAATAGCAATCTCCAGGCTTAACTGGGGAAACATCAATCTATCACCTGCTGGGGATAACCATCCTGATCCTGCTAGGGAAACGCATACTACTCCGCTGGGGACAACCCATGCAATCCATAGGTAGAATCAACTCAGCTGGAGATGCAAACATCCGTCCGCTACGGAAACTTGTCCAATCCACTGGTAGGATGGACACTGTTGGAGATATATTTCTTTGAAAAAGACCCGCTCCACTCGGGGAACCGCTGGAGATATATTTCATTGAAACCCGCTCCACTCGGGGAACTGCTGGAGATATATTTCTTTGAAACCCGCTCCACTCGGGGATTAGCAACCTTCAGACCTGGCTGCTGAGGAAACACCGTTGTAAACCGGCCGGGGACAACCATCCTGACTTGGCTGGAGAAGTTTACAGACCTTGAATCTGCTGGGGAGCTAGTCCTATGATTCTGCTTGGGGACTTAGCTGGGAAACGAGAAAAGTTGGCACAGAACACCCGTCGACTCATCGAACCATGGTATCCACCTCCAATACTCGCATCGACTTTCCACTTTTGAGAATTCCCAGACTCGTCTGGACCTTTTCTGCTCCATCATCTTATATTCCAAGTCGCTCCGCGCTCGACGAGAGATGTACTCCTGGGAGTTATACAGAAATTTCAATCTTTCGACTTCGAAGAGTCTTCTTGATTAATTTCAAGGGTCGTCGGACGTCTCGACGTCTCTCACTGCTTCTCTACCCATTCGTTCATCCCTGATTGGACCCTGCGGGGAATCTCTACAGACTTTCCAATCTTCCGATTTTGAAGAGTCTTCTTGATTATCATCAAGGAACGTCGTACGCCGCAACGTCACTTCGTCGTTCCTCCCTTCATATATTCGTTCCTGAGCGAACTCTCTGGGGATTTGTTACAAAGCTTCCACATCACAACCTGCAAGTGAGTGAAGAATATCTAACAGTACCTGCAAAACAGATCGTCAGATAAAATCGTGCCCCAAGCATGTCAAGATTTCAACACTTGGGTCACTCAACCTTCCAAATAAGATTTCAAGCTTTCAATCTTATAAACATGCATTGGAAGGAACCTGTATGTCTTAAAATGCAAGATTCTTTATCAAAAATATCTGGATGTTTTTGCAATCAAAGCGGTTATGAAAAACAAAAACAAAATTATTTGACCGAATGTGCATTTTGTTGATTGGAAAAGTGTGTGGCTCAAATGAGCAATACAAAGGAAGCAATTCCTGAAAAGAGGTAATTGCGCTCAAAAGGAAAAATCTATCCTAATGGCAATGTGAAACTCGTGATCTCATCGAGTTCCAACTCGGTTACACCCCATATGTCCTCAGACTCTCCGCGCTTTCTGCTTTCTGAACAAGACAATTCTGACTGATCCCTACCGGGTATTATCCATGATGCTTTAACCGAAGCGCAAACGATCATGCTAGACGCAGTTGTTCGTTTCAATCCCTCTTTTGCCTGGACCGCCCTTTCGGGTTTTCAGTCCACCGGGATACCCCTTTTTGCCCAAGTCGCCTTTTCAGGTTTTCGACTTGCCGGGTGTACATTTTTCATTTTATCCCTAATTTTTGCCCGAACCCTTTTCTGTTTTTGGTTCGCCGGGACGCCCATTTTTGCCTGGACTATTTTATTCTTTTCGTCCAGCGGGTCTATTCACACGAAGTATTTTTTAACTGCGTCCGCATTCACAGGGGATGGAAAATCTCCGCCATCCATGGTCGTCAACAACAAGGCTCCGCCAGAGAAAACCTTCTTGACCACGAATGGACCTTCATAATTCGGCGTCCATTTGCCCCTTCGATCGTTTTGAGGAGGAAGGATCCTTTTCAGCACCATATCACCCACGTGATATACCCGAGGTCGCACCTTCTTGTCAAAAGCACGCTTCATCCTTTGCTGGTATAACTGTCCATGACAGATGGCTGCTAGCCCCTTTTCCTCAATCAGGCTCAACTCCTTGTACCGGGTCTTTACCCATTCAGCCTCTTGCAACTTTACGTCCATCAGGACTCTCAAAGAGGGAATCTGAACTTCAACAGGTAATACAGCCTCCATTCCATATACCAATGAGAAAGGAGTTGCCCCAGTAGATGGGCGCATCGACGTTCGATACCCAGGATACAAGCTCCCTACTCAATCACACCATCGGTGCATTCGAATGTTATCTGGGCAACAAAAGCTCCTTCACCTTAACCTCCCCATCAGACATCAGAATCCGTTCGGATTTGGGTCAGGCCCCTCCTCCGGGATCGGTTACTCTCAATCTTCCGATTAGAGCACCTCGAGATGTCCTCATCAGGGAACTCAAACTTCATCGGTTGATAATCCTCCAAGGGTTGTTGGGCAAGGTAATCAGACAGTACACTCCCCGAGAGATGTAATCAGGCGATACACCCCTTGATCGCTTTCTGAGAGTATCCCAAATCAGTCAACATTCTTTTGCACTCTCGCAACCTGTCCGGTCAATGCTGGATTCTCAAACCCGTACTTGATCAGATCCTTTTTGGAAATCCACAAAGTGGTATGAACCAGCATAAACTGTCTCAGTCGGCGAGCAGCCTATGCCAAAGTACATCAAGTTTTCTCGAACAGTGAATGTATTGTTTCACAGTCGGTAAACTTTTTGCTAAGGTAAATTGCATGCTCTTTTCGACAAGACGCGTCATGCTGACCCAATACACCTCGTAGACCCCTCGAAGGCCGTCAAGTACAGATTAACAATTGTTCATTCCACAGGATGTATCAGAATCAGAGGTTCCTGCAACTCATTCTTTTATTTTTCCAATGCCCCTTGGCAATCATTATTTCACCTGACCGTTTGATCTCTTTTTCAACATCCTGAATATGGGTTCACACGTGGCTGTTAGATGAGATGTGAACCATGACAGGTAGTTCAATCTTTCTAAGAAACCACGAACCTCTCTTTTTCTTTCGGTTCAGGCATTTTTTTTTTTTTTTTTTTTTTTTTTTTTAAGCAGGAGCAACCTCGATTCCTCTCTGACACTTATAATGAACCCCAACGATTTACCGGACCACACTCTGATAGTGCACTTACTCGAATTCAACCTCAGTTTGAATTGTCTCAACCAGTTAACCAACTTGGCCAGATCTACCAAATGCCCCTCTTCTGTTTGGGGCTTTGCTATCATGTCATATCATTCGATTTCATGATGAATCATATCATGAAACAAAGTCACCATGGCTCTCTGATACAGGCACTGGCGTTTCGCTTCTCTAGAGGACAGTCTCCTTTCCATGGTAGCTTGTACACAACGACATTGGTATTCGACCTTGGCATATCCTGACATGACCAAGTGAATGCGTCCACCTGCTCCTTCAACAAGGCTACCATTCTGCTCTCGATTCGCCTCTGCAGCGGCTCCAATTTTCCTTTCCTTTCTGACCTCGGCGGTATTTGGAGTAACAATCTCAATCCGCTCCGCGTGCGGCCGAATCACCTTCTCCTCTGGTTTTAACATCCTGGTTAATGCCAGCAGACCACAGTCTTCTTCGCCTTCTTCTTCAGCCTGATTGCTCGGTTTGTCGAAGTCATATGAGGGGTAACCAAATCGTTATCAACGAGATCCGGAGCATTATTTTTTTGAAGTTGGGACGAGACAAATCAAAAAGGAAAAATGAAAATAAACATTGCCATTTTTGTTTGTTTTTAAACTGCAAAAATAAATGAAAAACAGGGAACACCGCTTTTTGACTGAAAAACATCCGTTTATTAATGATGCAGAAATGTTGCAAATTTAAACATGAGGTGGCCCTTACAATGGACCATTACGTGTCGGGCAACACGTAATGCTTTCATGCAGACAAAACTGAAAACAAGAAATTATTACTCTTCAGGATGAGTGTCAGTGCTGATCTTTTTAGGCCTTCCAGCTTCCTGGTACGCACGATCTTATCCATTGATCAATCTCCCAGTCACTGTCAATTTCTTTACCCACTGTATAGGCGTGATCTGAATCTAGCATTCCGGCACTGACAAAGGTGAACGACGGACGACGTCCTCTGTTCTGCTCAGACGAGTCTTGACCTGGATGATAACCAATCCCAAACATATCCGCCTTTACCACGATGCCTATGATCTGTCCCCAGCCTGGGATCCCTCCATTTCTCACCACTTCCAATGCCTGCTTGTAAGAAGAAATGGACGGTTTTTTCTCTTTTCCAACGCCAATGTCATTTTCCACCTTGACGGTTTCAACTGCCAGACTGAGTGCTTCAAATTCTCCACCGTCCATTTCCTTCACCTTCTGGATCATATCCCCCATCGGTACACCACCCTCTGTGGCGACGGCCATACAACAAGTATCAACACTAGGGAAAGCTCCCTCCTTCCTCCGAGGTTTTGGGACCACAGGCCTCGGCATTTTTAACCGATCCCCATTCACCAACCCAATCGTCTTCCTATCCTCTGAAATTGCATTCATCTCCACCTCACCATGCGCGGGCATATGATTAGCATTAACATTGGGAAATTGTGCAAAATTAATGGCCTTGGAATCCACCAGGTCTTGGACAGCATGCTTAAAAGCTCTACAACCCTCAATGTTATGCCCAGACGCCCCCGAATGGAATTCGCACTTAGCATTCTCATCGTAGTTGGTTGGCCTCTGATCAGGTTCTAATGGAGCTAATGTCCTCAATTGTACCATTCCGAGATCTTTCAACTTCCTCAACAGAAGAGCATACGGTATGGGTGGCTTATCAAATTGACGATCAACCCCCTTTCCTCTTACCTGATTCCCAGCTCTCTGTGCTCCCGGGCGAGGTGACGGATGTCTCGGTGGTACAGATGAACCACCAACAGGAATGGTTGCAGTGGCAGCATAAGGGTGATAACGATCCTTACCGCATTCTCTTTTAGTCTGCGCACCACCCGATTCAACCTTCTTCTTGGGCTGACCACTGTCAAGGGATTTCTTCACCACAGAGCCAGAGGGATTTGTTACTTCGGATGACGGAGCCTTTCCCTGAACTTTCTCTTTGATCATCCAACCCTCAATCCTTTCTAATCTCTTGGCCATGGCTTTCTGCCCCGAGGCAAGCCCTTGCACAACCCTGAACAAATCCCTCACCATCTCTTTCAGTTCGAGGATGTCGGCGTTGGGAGGATCCATCAGTCGAGGAGTATTGCGCCTGGTGTAATATCTGTGAGGGCGTGTTGAGTGCAAAGGTACGGTTCTGCGAGCACGAGCAATGATTCCTGCAAAACAGCAAACAGGTTAATATGCATGAATGCAACGTCTATCCCTATGAGGAAGATTCTGTCCTGGATTCTGGTTTCATCGAGACAGATAACATTTTAACATCCACATTCTGAAATTCAAGATGTCTCTCAACCAGATTCTCAATCAATAATACTCCCCATATGACTAGACGTAGGTTTGATGCAGATGAATGCAAAATGAGAATGATGCAGATGTATGCAATGCATTGGGCCATCCTCCAAGTCCTCTGATCATCTGCACTGAATCTGGGCTCTGAACTGATCATAACCATCTGAGGAATACACAATCACAATTCTGACCCACGGGTTCCGAAATAAACGGAAGACAGATACATCATCATCACCACTGGTCTCTGATCAGACACACCATCACCATCTGAATCGGCCCGGGGAATCCTGAAATAAACGGATCCCCACTGATAAATATCTCGGCCCGGGGAATCCTGAAATAAACGGATCCCCGCTGATAAATCACGGACAGCACTCCGGCGTCACAGCGATAATAACCATAAATCCGACTTATAAATAGGACCCACGGAACAAATAGTCACCATCTGAGCAACCATCTGAACATGCATCTGAAAGAATCACCCTCCCCTCACAGGTAAATTCTAAACAGGTCATCCTAAGGCGGATAATAGTCTCGACAATCGGGCGGAGATACTCAATGGGTTTGCCCTCGCGGGTGTGCCATTGTAGCTCCCTTAAGATCGTCTAAACCAAAGATCCGGGAAATGATCGGTCATCAGAGTCAACAGCCCAAAAGAGATAACCCAACCAAAGTGGAGAACCCCACTGGAAGAGCACTTCTCAGATGAACCTCGTCCGACTTGTGGTATGTCACGTCGCAACAATATGCCCAACCGACACATGAGCGACATGAGACCACGCTAATCCTAGGTGTATACTCGGGCCTGGGTTTTAGCCCCACTCAGAACACCCACCCCAAACAGAGGGAACCACCTGCACAGAGGATGGCAACAATAATAGTATGATGCATGCAAGTATTTAATGCACATATATACATGGGTTAGAATAATAAATGCAATAAATCAAACATCACAAGCAACCTAAACTATCCTAGGACGCTAGGAAGGACTCGCTCAGGGACGATGGACCAGCACAGGTCTATGACATATTTCCCCAGCAGAGTCGCCAGCTGTCGCATCCTGCGAAAAATCAACCGGCGAGACTCAAAATAAAAACACACAGAGCCGCCACTAAACGTTATTTATCCCAAGGTAGGGAAAGGAAACGTTCAGAGAAACCTGGAAAGGAAATGGTCTCGCGACCAGAGAGAAAAGGTTCGGGAGTCGGTTACGCGAGGGGAAGGTATTAGCACCCCTCACGTCCTAGGTACTCCTAGGGATCCACGTCCTAGAATAAAGAAAAGGTTGCTAAACATCACACACACACACGGGGAACGCAGGTGGGGTTAAGGGAAACGGGCTCGATAAGGCGTCGCACCTTATGCCTACATATCTTGTCTGGAACAAGAATCAGAGCCACTGTAGTTCGGCTTACGCACGCCAAACAACACAAAACAATCAAACAAGATGGCAAACATGGAGCCCGACAACCACTTGATGGAATTATGTCGGCATCCGAACCAAAACACACTCAAAAGGGCAAACGTGGAGCCCGACTGCCAATCACTGGGCTTACGTCGGCATCCGAACCCAAACAAACAATCAAATAACAAGTAAACGCACGCAAAAAAGAAAAAGGTTGCCCGGAGTGGTCTCGCACGACCACCTGCCTACATACCTCGTCTGGAACGAGGATCAGGGCGATGTAGTTCCCCTGAAAGGGACTAAATTGCTAACCAGAAACCGGGGAAAGACACACAACTAGGGAGCTGAGACTAATGTTGTCATGCATCGTTAACCCTAAGTTCGGTTTTCTATCCTACTTGCATAAGCAAACTAACCTAACCAGGAAAGAAGCTAGCACACAAGCATACAATCATATATCATCAAATGAGAACAGGTATCTCAAACAAGCATGTCAATCAGATATCCACATAACACGCACTATAGCCAAACAAGGGGGCTCAATCAATCAGGTTTGACTGCCTAAGCAATCGTCTGTACAGGCTGTGTTTGCTCTTAACCTTGCCATTACGAGGCTAAGGTGAAGCAGATGATGGGATGAAGTGAGGATCAGACCTCACAGCTCTTATCCCTAACCAGGGAGAGCTTCTGACAAATGAGCATGGGTCCAGAATAGGGGAACCCTTCTATACTCGACTCTGACTCAATGTGCACTGCACGGGATCTTGGGTTAGGATCTCAATGCTTCAACCATGTAATGGGAGCAAGGAGAAGACTCAACTGAATAGTGGGGGACAGACTGCTTGTCCCTACCTTCCACCAATTGCCTTTCTTGAAGGACTTTTCCTGCTTGGGCTTAAAAATAAACAACCACAATCATTGCCTCTTAAGGAGGACTTCAGACATTTATTTGCCCGGCCCGGTAACAGCCGGGTCTCCAGACTACATGAAGTCAAGAGGACTTACCTCAATGCGAGTTGCTTAAGCAACGCAAAGCAAAAGTTCACAAGGAACTGAGCAACTAAAGTACCTGGAAACAATCCAACACAGTTAGTACTCAGACAGACAAAACCAAACAGCAAGTGTTCAATCAATCAAACTATACAAAGCAATGCACAATAAAGCAAGCTCAAAGCCCAAGCCTAAGCTTCACCACCTACCAAACAATGTTATGTTAGTGTACAAACATCAAACCACATCAATTAAAATTGATTTGGATCATTCTCCATGTGCATTATGCCTTTGATCCTGAAAAATCAAGCAAACATTAGCAACTAGACCACTAGGCTAAGCCTAGGGTCCAAAGGCAATAAAAACTCCTAAACAGCAAGATATCCACCAACCAATCTCAAATTAAAGTCAAACAAGAGCAAACATCCTTGGTCTCATGTTTATATCATTCATCATGTTCATGCTATGCACAAAATAAGGCAAACTAGTCCAAATGAGGCACCAAGCATACCAACAGAATTATTGCATTCAAATCCATACCAAGACACATCCAAAAATTCTCAAATTAATTGCACCTAAACAGGGGGTATTCAAGGTCTACCATGTCAAATTTGAGCTCATTTGGGCAAATGGAACCATGTCAATGAAAATCAACAAAAACAGTCACAATTATAGGCTCCAAATCACAACATCAATACATGCTTCCACTTCAAAAATTCACATCTCATTGAAAACAGTAAAGAAATGAGTGAGACCAAAACAGGGAGGTCCTAACATGTGTCTAGTTCATGCATGTCAAATTTCATGATTATACAATACAATATGAGGATTTCCCAATCAATCTACCAACATGTATCACATGAGCTTGCAATTTCAACCACCAGAAATGAAAAATCATGATCAATTAGAAAAGGCAGTGAAAAATTCTACAAAATTTCATGCAACATCCTAACATATCAACAATTCACCATGCCAAATTTCATTCAATTCTAACATGCATAGGTTATCCAATTAAATTCAACAAGTTGACATCAAGAGGTGTGACACAAATTGTCACACCTAAGTTCCAGAATTTGCTTCTCTCTAACCAGGTATCAAAAATTCATGAAATTTACATATAAATAATCCTCAATGAGTCAAGAACCACCACAAAAATTTTCAGCCATTTATTTTATGATATGAGTATTTCATGATCAAATTGCCAAAATGTATCAAAATGTGACATACATTAGAAAAGCCTATGCCAAATAAAATATTTGCCAAGCACAACTTTGACCAATAGGTCAAAAAAATCCTACACAAGTCAACAAAGTCAAGGAAAAAATCTCCATATTTTTAGGATTTTTTTGCTATTTTTTATGAATTTTTTAATGTCTTTATAATTTTCTAATAATTAAATGAAAATATCAGTGGCATATTTGTAATTATAATTGGCGGGAGCGGGAAACACCAGTTTTGAACATTCAAATGGCAATTTGGATCAAACACTCCTTTTCATCGTCTTCCCCAAGCAGAATTTTCCAGAAATTTCAAAAACGGATGAACATCGAATCTTAATGAAAATTGACATGCTTATAACCGTTGAACTCGTCTTCTCAAGCACATTCCAAATATCACACTATCCAAACCTAATTGTTCCTAAATCAACCAAATCGAGTGAGTTAGGGTTTGCATTCATACTTTCAAACTCAGATTTCTCTCCCTAGGGTTCACTATTCTCAAAACCAAACACATACTCATAACCTACGTTCATCACTCTTTCTAACGCATATGAGCATTAAGCAAATGGTGAAAGTCGAATTTTCGAGTTACCTGGAAATGGCAGTGCAATTTGATGTTCCTCACGTGCTTTTCTCCACAAACAGAAGTAGAACAATCCTCCAGATGCTAAATCCAATGCTTAGGTTTGATGGAATAGGCTTCTAATGCTCCGAATTCGAATTTGCCATTGTTGGTGAGCTATGGAACAGTCACGATTTGGCTTTCCTCTCCTTCCAAACTACCAAAACAGATGGTGAGGATGATGATACCAATCCAAATCAAAAAGAATCTTGAGATTTCGTTGAAGAATGATGAAGAATTGTGGATTTGAAGGTGTTTGTGTTCTTGATGAAAATGGAGAGAATGAAGAGTTTCTAGATCCAACTTTGGTAATTGTGAGAGTCTGTTATGATTATGGAGTGATTATGAATATATATGGTAGCTTAATTGATTACTAATCATGTTAATTAGCATTTTGGCTTAATTAGTGAAATTGTAATTTTGCAAATGGAGGGTAAAATGGTCAATTCCTTTAGACAGCTCATGCCACCTCAATGACAGCACATACACCTTCTAAATATCATATGTGAACTGTAGAAACTTGTTTCATGCTCATTGGTTGCTCCATTCTCAAATTCACCATGTGTATGCATTTGGTCCATTTTTGTCATTTCCATTTTTCAAGACAAAATCCAAATTAAAAGCCTTATGCATGAAATGAAAATTCAAACATACTTAAAATGCCATTCCTGAGGTGTTGGAAAAAGTCCCATTCAAAAATTCCAATTATTTTGAAAGTTGGACAATTTTGCCCTTGGTCCAATTCAGCTGTCCAGTTGAAAAGTGACTTTTTGCCTTGGCCATTTTTGGACAAATCCAATGATGCACCCTCAAAGTACATGTCAAATGGAGTTTGTGCATATAAAGAACTTGCAATTTGGACAAAGTATGTGGTAGTTATGACCTCCTGATCACGGGTCTTTTCTGAAATTCACTGAGCCATATTTTGCAAACCGTACATTGGATTTTCAAGTTCTTGGACTTTTTGGAAAGGTGAGAACAAGATCTACATCTGTCATGTTGAACAATTTTTCATTTGAAGCTTCCTTGGACTTCTGTTTTTGAGGTCAAAAACTTTCCACTTTTGGAAACTTCAGTTACAAGTCACTTGCTATTTTTGGCAGTTTCTGTCCTGACTTGATTTTCTTCATTTTTAAGCATTGAGATGTCATTCAACACTTGTTCCAACATGAATGAAGTGTGTCTAACTTGTTTCCACCTCCACATCCATCAGATCATGTACAGTTGACCACAGTTGACTTTTCATCTGATAGATGAATTTGGCAATGCATTGATCAATCTGAGCCCCAATTTCCAACTGAAATGGCTCAAGGGTGATACCCTAGCCTCCATAAGCACCATATAACCATCAAATGAACCTCACATACATCATAGCCCCCATCTCCTGATTATGCCCTGATTGGCCCAATGCAGATGATTAAGGTTGACCAGTGGTCAAAACCCTAATCTCAAGGAATATGCTCCAACACTTGATGATGATGATGTATCTTTTTAATCAAGATGAAGACCAATACCCTTGAGAATCATGAAACCCTAATTCACAGCCCAATCCTCAGATGGCCCATGATCAATCAATAAACCCTAGGCTTGCACTTGGACTTCCTCATCTTCTGATCAAGACTTGGGAAGATAGCTTGCATAATGTAACCACATGATATGCAATATGCAATGCCTAATGACCTAAAATGATATGCAAATATGTTAATGCTAGTCCCAAGAAAGGAGGGCAAATTTTGAGGTGTTACACAACCGATTTGACAACCGATAATACCGACGATTGGTGTTTATAGTCTTTTTTAGAATTCTCAAATGATCAGAATCAATGTTTTTGATACTGAAGTGCAAGAAACTCTTCCTCCTCCTCCGATGGAGTAGATGAAGGACAATAAATTGTTTGTTTGATTTGTTTTGATGGTGGTTCACTCGATCTCAACAATCATCGGTGAGTTCACATCACAATCTACCGTTAGTTTATTTTTGTTTTTATGCAAACTATCTATTATTTTTGTTATTTGAAATAAATCGATATCGCCGAAACGATACCCTAATTGAAGATGAGCGTGCGATGATAGATATTGTATGACGTTAATATTTTTGCAGCGTGTTTGTTAAATTTTTTTTTTATTAAAGATTTTGTCGGTGGTGGCACCTTAGATTTTCGTGTAAAGTGTAATTTATATAAATTTAAGGATTTAGGGTTTTACATACAACCCCTTAATACAAGAAGAAAGAAGCCAAAAGAAAATTCAAAGGCCTCAAAAGCAAAAACTCCCAACAATGTTAAATGTTATTACAAATAGAGTTATACCAATCTCACAAAAGAGCGTTGAGCCTATTAACTTTCGATCATAAAAAAGACTTAGTCTAATAAACAACCACGACTCACAGTTGTTAGGATAACAAACATCATTGAATTCTCATTAATAGGACTTATTAACATAAATAACATTTAAAGAAAAATAAATAAAAATTCCCTAGTTCAACCCGAAGAAGGTCAGATACAACCGATTTGACAACCGATAATACCGACGATTGGTGTTTATAGTAATTTTTAGAATTCTCAAATGATCAGAATCAATGGTTTTGATACCGAAGTGCAAGAAACTCTTCCTCCTCCTCCGATGGAGTAGATGAAGCACAATAAATTGTTTGTTTTATTTGTTTTGACGGTGGTTCACTCGAACCCAACAATCATCGGTGAGTTCACATCACAATCTACCGTTAGTTTTTTTTTTTATGCAAACTATCTATTATTTTTGTTATTTGAAATAAATCGATACCGCCGAAACGATACCCTAATTAAAGATGAGCGTGGGATGACAAATATTGTATGACGTTAATATTTTCATTGAGTGTTTGTTAAATTTTTAATTTATTAAAGATTTTTTCGGTGGTGGCACCTTAGATTTTCGTGTAAAGTGTAATATATATAAATTTAAGGATTTAGGGTTTTAGATACAACACTTAATACAAGAAGAAAGAAGCCAAAAGAAAATTCAAAGGCCTCAAAAGCAAAAACTCCCAACAATGTTAAATGTTGTTACAAATCGAGTTATACCAATCTCACAAAAGAGTGTTGAGCCTATTAACTTTCGATCCTAAAAAAGACTTAGTCTAATTAACAACCACGACTCTTAGTTGTTAGGATAACAAACATCATTTATTTCTCAATAATAGGATTTATTAACATAAATAAAATTTAAAGAAAAATAAATAAAGATTCCGTAGTTCAACCCGAAGAAGGTCAGATACAACCGATTTGACAACCGATAATACCGACGATTGGTGTTTATAGTATTTTTTAGAATTTTCAAATGATCAGAATCAATGCTTTTGATACTGAAGTGAAAGAAACTCTTCCTCATCCTCCGATGGAGTAGATGAAGGACAATAAATTGTTTTCTTTTATTTGTTTTGATGGTGGTTCACTCGATCTCAACAATCATCGGTGAGTTCACATCACAATCTACGGTTAGTTTTTTTTTATGCAAACTATCTATTATTTTTGTTATTTGAAATAAATCGATACCGCCGAAACGATACCCTAATTGAAGATGAGCGTGCGATGACAGATATTGTATGTCGTTAATATTTTTGCAGCGTGTTTGTTAAATTTTTTATTTATTAAAGATTTTGCCGGCGGTGGCACCTTAGATTTTCGTGTAAAGTTTAATATATATAAATTTAATGATTTAGGGTTTTACATACAACCTTTAATACAAGAAGAAAGAAGCCAAAAAAAAATTCAAAGGCCTCAAAAGCAAAAACTCCCAACAATGTTAAATGTTGTTACAAAAAGAGTTATACCAATCTCACAAAAGAGCGTTGAGCCTATAAACTTTCGATCCTTAAAAAAACTAAGTCTAATTAACAACCACGACTCATAGTTGTTAGGATAACAAACATCATTGAATTCTCATTAATAGGATTTATTAACATAAATAAAATTTAAAGAAAAATAAATAAAAATTCCGTAGTTCAACCCGAAGAAGGGCAGATACAACCGATTTGACAACCGATAATACCGACGATTGGTGTTTATAGTATTTTTTAGAATTCTCAAATGATCAGAATCAATGCTTTTGATACTGAAGTGCAAGAAACTCTTCCTCGTCCTCCGATGGAGTAGATGAAGGACAATAAATTGTTTCCTTTATTTGTTTTGGTGGTGGTTCACTCGATCTCAACAATCATCGGTGAGTTCACATCACAATCTACCGTTAGTTTATTTTTGTTTTCATGCAAACTATCTATTATTTTGGTTATTTGAAATAAATCGATACCGCCTAAACGATACCCTAATTGAAGATGAGCGTGCGATGACAAATATTGTATGACGTTAATATTTTCGCTGCGTGTTTGTTAAATTTTTTATTTATTAAATATTTTGTCAGTGGTGGCACCTTAGATTTTCGTGTAAAGTTTAATATATATAAATTTAAGTATTTAGGGTTTTATATACATCCCTTAATACAAGAAGAAAGATGCCAAAGGAAAATTAAAGGCCTCAATAGCAAAAACTCCCAACAATGTTAAATGTTGTTACAAAAAGAGTTACATCAATCTCACAAAAGAGCGTTGAGCCTATAAACTTTCGATCCTTAAAAAAACTAAGTCTAATTAACAACCACGACTCATAGTTGTTAGGATAACAAACATCATTGAATTCTCATTAATAGGATCTATTAACATAAATAAAATTTGAAGAAAAATAAATAAAAATTTCGTAGTTCAACCCGAAGAAGGGCAGATACAACCGATTTGACAACCGATAATACCGACGATTGGTGTTTATAGTATTTTTTAGAATTCTCAAATGATCAGAATCAATGCTTTTGATACTGAAGTGCAAGAAACTCTTCCTCGTCCTCCAATGGAGTAGATGAAGGACAATAAATTGTTTGCTTTATTTGTTTTGGTGGTGGTTCACTCGATCTCAACAATCATCGGTGAGTTCACATCACAATCTACCGTTAGTTTATTTTTGTTTTTATGCAAACTATCTATTATTTTTGTTATTTGAAATAAATCGATACCGCCAAAACGATACCCTAATTGAAGATGAGCGTGCGATGACAGATATTGTATGACGTTAATATTTTTGCTGCGTGTTTGTTTAATTTTTTATTTATTAAATATTTTGTCGGTGGTGGCACCTTACATTTTCGTGTAAAGTTTAATATATATAAATTTAAGGATTTAGGGTTTTATATACAACCCCTTAATACAAGAAGAAAGATGCCAAAAGAAAATTCAAAGGCCTTAAAAGCAAAAACTCCCAACAATGTTAAATGTTGTTACAAAAAGAGTTATATCAATCTCACAAAAGAGCGTTGAGCCTATAAACTTTCGATCCTAAAAAAAACTTAGTCTAATTAACAACCACGACTCATAGTTGTTAGTATAACAAACATCATTGAATTCTCATTAATAGGATTTATTAACATAAATAAAATTTAAAGAAAAATAAATAAAAATTCCGTAGTTCAACCCGAAGAAGGTCAGATACAACCGATTTGACAACCGATAATACCGACGATTGGTGTTTATAGTATTTTTTAGAATTCTCAAATGATCAGAATCAATGCTTTTGATACTGAATGTTGGTGTAAGCCCTAGAGGCCAATACTTTTGGTACTTGTATCGAATTATTTATTAATAATAAAAAGGCATTTTCTTTATTATGGTTGATTAATAAAGTTCCTGGAATAGAAAGTCCGTTTAATGTATTAAGTGTGACTTAATCATGAGAACACATTAATTATAAGGACACTATTCTTAAAGTATCCGTAGTCGAGCTTTAGTGTGAAGTGGGATAACATTAAAGCATTAAGACTATTATGTTTGTAGACTGATGATCACATCTCATGGATCATGGATAAAGAGTTATCAAGTCTTAAACATAGGTATGAATATTAGGAGTAATATTTATACCGGATTGACCCGCTATGAGAATACTATATAGAAAGTTATGCAAAGTGTCATAAGTTATTCTCATGGTGATAATAGTGTATACCACTCTTGGACCTGAAACCACTATGGATCCTAGATGTAGAGTCGAGTGCTTTATTGTTTATCCAACGTTGTCCGTAACTGGATAACCATAAAGACAGTTGATGGGTACTCCACGAAGCATGCTGAGGGACATGAGTGTCCTAGATGGAATTTGCCAATCCTGCGTAACAGGATAAATGTCTATGGGCCCAATATTGAACTGGACAAGGATGACACGGTCTATACCTTGTGTTCAATATAGACATAAGGGCAAAGGGGTAATTATACACATAATTATTATCACAGGAGGTTTTGTCAGATCACATGACATTTTCGTGACTTGGGTAGCAGTGATGTGTTACTAGATACCGCTCACTGTTTATTATGTTAAATGCGTGATTTAATATAATTGCCAACGCGCGAAAACCTATAGGTTCACACACAAAGGACGGATTGATGAGAGATAGAATAATTAAGGCACATCGTAAGGTACGATGTACTTAAGTAGAATACGAAATATGGTAAGGTACCAAATACTTAAGTGATTTTGGCATATTATGAGATATGGGCCAAAATGCACTTAAGTGAGCTTTTTGGCTTGAAGCCCACACAAGTGGTTCTATAAATAGAACCCCTTGGGTAGAAGCATTGTCACTCAACTCACTAAGACAGAAAACACAACTGAAGAGTTGGAATTTCGTATCTCTCTCTCACTCAAAGCCTTCATTCATAACAGCTAGCACTGCGATTGAAGGAAACCGTTCGTGTGGACTGAGTAGAGACGTTGTCATCGTTCAACGTTCGTGATCGCCCCGTGGATCTGTATCAATGGTTTTGATCATTATCAGAGATCTGCACCAAAGGTTTGAATCGCCAAAAGAGGTAACGGTTCTATCACTGATCATGCCCATTCGTAAGGATCACTAAATGGAGAAATTTTTAAATTCCGCTACGCCTTGGATGGCAATTCTCCTACACTGAAGTGAAAGAAACTCTTCCTCGTCTTCCGATGGAGTAGATGAACGACAATAAATTATTTGTTTTATTTGTATTGATGGTGGTTCACTCGATCTCAACAATCATCGGTGAGTTCACATCACAATCTACCGTTAGTTTATTTTTGTTTTTATGCAAACTATCTATTATTTTTGTTATTTGAAATAAATCGATAACGCCGAAACGATACCCTAATTGAAGATGAGCGTGCGATGATAGATATTGTATGACGTTAATATTTTCGCTGCGTGTTTGTTAAATTTTTTATTTATTAAAGATTTTGTCGGTGGTGGCACCTTAGATTTTCGTGTAAAGTGTAATATATACAAATTTAAGGATTTAGGGTTTTACATACAATCCTTAATACAAGAAGAAAGAAGCCAAAAGAAAATTCAAAGGCCTCAAAAGCAAAAACTCCCAACAATGTTAAATGTTGATACAAATAGAGTTATACCAATCTCAAAAAAGAGTGTTGAGCCTATTAACTTTCGATCATAAAAAAACCTTAGTCTAATTAACAACCACGACTCACAGTTGTTAGGATAACAAACATCATTGAATTCTCATTAGTAGGATTTATTAACATAAATAAAATTTAAAGAAAAATAAATAAAAATTCCCTAGTTCAACCCGAAGAAGGTCAGATACAACCGATTTGACAACCGATAATACCGACGATTGGTGTTTATAATATTTTTTAGAATTCTCAAATGATCAGAATCAATGCTTTTGATACTGAAGTGCAAGAAACTCTTCCTCATCCTCCGATGGAGTAGATGAAGGACTATAAATTGTTTGTTTTATTTGTTTTGATGGTGATTCACTCGATCTCAACAATCATCGGTGAGTTCACATCACAATCTACCGTTAGTTTATTTTTGCTTTTATGCAAACTATCTATTGTTTTTGTATTTGAAATAAATCGACACCGCCGAAACGATACCCTAATTGAAGATGAGCGTGCGATGAGAGATATTGTATGATGTTAATATTTTCGCTGCGTGTTTGTTAAATTTTTTATTTATTAAAGATTTTGTCGGTGGTGGCACCTTAGATTTTCGTTTAAAGTTTAATATATATAAATTTAAGGATTTATGGTTTTACATACAACCCTTAATACAAGAAGAAAGAAGCCAAAAGAAAATTCAAAGGCCTCAAAAGCAAAAGCTCCCAACAATGTTAAATGTTGTTACAAAAAGAGTTATACCAATCTCACAAAAGAGCGTTGAGCCTATAAACTTTCGATCCTAAAAAAAACTTAGCCTAATTAACAATCACGACTCATAGTTGTTAGGATAACAAACATCATTGAATTCTCATTAATAGGATTTATTAACATAAATAAAATTTAAAGAAAAATAAATAAAAATTCTTTAATTCAACATGAAGAAGGGCAAATACAACCGATTTGACAACCGATAATACCGACGATTGGTGTTAATAGTATATTTTAGAATTCTCAAACGATCAGAATCAATGCTTTTGATATTGAAGTGTAAGAAACTCTTCCTCAATCTCCGATGGAGTAGATGAAGGACAATAAATTGTTTGTTTTATTTGTTTTGATGGTGGTTCACTCGATCTCAACAATCATCGGTGAGTTCACATCACAATCTACCGTTAGTTTATTTTTGCTTTTATGCAAACTATCTATTGTTTTTGTATTTGAAATAAATCGACACCGCCGAAACGATACCCTAATTGAAGATGAGCGTGCGATGAGAGATATTGTATGATGTTAATATTTTCGCTGCGTGTTTGTTAAATTTTTTATTTATTAAAGATTTTGTCGGTGGTGGCACCTTAGATTTTCGTTTAAAGTTTAATATATATAAATTTAAGGATTTATGGTTTTACATACAACCCTTAATACAAGAAGAAAGAAGCCAAAAGAAAATTCAAAGGCCTCAAAAGCAAAAGCTCCCAACAATGTTAAATGTTGTTACAAAAAGAGTTATACCAATCTCACAAAAGAGCGTTGAGCCTATAAACTTTCGATCCTAAAAAAAACTTAGCCTAATTAACAATCACGACTCATAGTTGTTAGGATAACAAACATCATTGAATTCTCATTAATAGGATTTATTAACATAAATAAAATTTAAAGAAAAATAAATAAAAATTCCTTAATTCAACATGAAGAAGGGCAAATACAACCGATTTGACAACCGTTAATACCGACGATTGGTGTTTATAGTATTTTTTAGAATTCTCAAATGATCAGAATCAATGCTTTTGATATTGAAGTGTAAGAAACTCTTCCTCAATCTCCGATGGAGTAGATGAAGGACAATAAATTGTTTGTTTTATTTGTTTTGATGGTGGTTCACTCGATCTCAACAATCATCGGTGAGTTCACATCATAATCTACCGTTAGTTTATTTTTGTTTTTATGCAAACTATCTATTATTTTTGTTATTTGAAATAAATCGACACCGCCGAAATGATACCCTAATTGAAGATGAGTGTGCGATGACAGATATTGTATGATGTTAATATTTTCGCTGCGTGTTTGTTAAATTTTTTATTTATTAAAGATTTTGTCGGTGGTAGCACCTTAGATTTTCGTGTAAAGTGTAATATATATAAATTTAAGGATTTAGGGTTTTACATACAATCCTTAATACAAGAAGAAAGAAGCCAAAAGAAAATTCAAAGGCCTCAAAAGCAAAAACTCCCAACAATGTTAAATGTTGTTACAAATAGAGTTATACCAATCTCAAAAAAGAGTGTTGAGCCTATTAACTTTCGATCATAAAAAAACCTTAGTCTAATTAACAACCACGACTCACAGTTGTTAGGATAACAAACATCATTGAATTCTCATTAGTAGGATTTATTAACATAAATAAAATTTAAAGAAAAATAAATAAAAATTCCCTAGTTCAACCCGAAGAAGGTCAGATACAACCGATTTGACAACCGATAATACCGACGATTGGTGTTTATAGTATTTTTTAGAATTCTCAAATGATCAGAATCAATGCTTTTGATACTGAAGTGCAAGAAACTCTTCCTCATCCTCCGATGGAGTAGACGAAGGACTATAAATTGTTTGTTTTATTTGTTTTGATGGTGGTTCACTCGATCTCAACAATCATCGGTGAGTTCACATCACAATCTACCGTTAGTTTATTTTTGCTTTTATGCAAACTATCTATTGTTTTTGTATTTGAAATAAATCGACACCGCCGAAACGATACCCTAATTGAAGATGAGCGTGCGATGAGAGATATTGTATGATGTTAATATTTTCGCTGCGTGTTTGTTAAATTTTTTATTTATTAAAGATTTTGTCGGTGGTGGCACCTTAGATTTTCGTTTAAAGTTTAATATATATAAATTTAAGGATTTATGGTTTTACATACAACCCTTAATACAAGAAGAAAGAAGCCAAAAGAAAATTCAAAGGCCTCAAAAGCAAAAGCTCCCAACAATGTTAAATGTTGTTACAAAAAGAGTTATACCAATCTCTCAAAAGAGCGTTGAGCCTATAAACTTTCGATCCTAAAAAAAACTTAGCCTAATTAACAATCACGACTCATAGTTGTTAGGATAACAAACATCATTGAATTCTCATTAATAGGATTTATTAACATAAATAAAATTTAAAGAAAAATAAATAAAAATTCCTTAATTCAACATGAAGAAGGGCAAATACAACCGATTTGACAACCGATAATACCGACGATTGGTGTTTATAGTATTTTTCAGAATTCTCAAATGATCAGAATCAATGCTTTTGATATTGAAGTGTAAGAAACTCTTCCTCAATCTCTGATGGAGTAGATGAAGGACAATAAATTGTTTGTTTTATTTGTTTTGATGGTGGTTCACTCGATCTCAACAATCATCGGTGAGTTCACATCATAATCTACCGTTAGTTTATTTTTGTTTTTATGCAAACTATCTATTATTTTTGTTATTTGAAATAAATCGACACCGCCGAAACGATACCCTAATTGAAGATGAGTGTGCGATGACAGATATTGTATGATGTTAATATTTTCGCTGCGTGTTTGTTAAATTTTTTATTTATTAAAGATTTTGTCGGAGGTGGCACCTTAGATTTTCGTGTAAAGTGTAATATATATAAATTTAAGGATTTAGGGTTTTACATACAATCCTTAATACAAGAAGAAAGAAGCCAAAAGAAAATTCAAAGGCCTCAAAAGCAAAAACTCCCAACAATGTTAAATGTTGTTACAAATAGAGTTATACCAATCTCAAAAAAGAGTGTTGAGCCGATTAACTTTCGATCATAAAAAAACCTTAGTCTAATTAACAACCACGACTCACAGTTGTTAGGATAACAAACATCATTGAATTCTCATTAGTAGGATTTATTAACATAAATAAAATTTAAAGAAAAATAAATAAAAATTCCCTAGTTCAACCCGAAGAAGGTCAGATACAACCGATTTGACAACCGATAATACCGACGATTGGTGTTTATAGTATTTTTTAGAATTCTCAAATGATCAGAATCAATGCTTTTGATACTGAAGTGCAAGAAACTCTTCCTCATCCTCCGATGGAGTAGATGAAGGACTATAAATTGTTTGTTTTATTTGTTTTGATGGTGGTTCACTCGATCTCAACAATCATCGGTGAGTTCACATCACAATCTACCGTTAGTTTATTTTTGCTTTTATGCAAACTATCTATTGTTTTTGTATTTGAAATAAATCGACACCGCCGAAACGATACCCTAATTGAAGATGAGTGTGTGATGACAGATATTGTATGATGTTAATATTTTCGCTGCGTGTTTGTTAAATTTTTTATTCATTAAAGATTTTGTCGGTGGTGGCACCTTAGATTTTTGTGTAAAGTTTAATATATATAAATTTAAGGATTTATGGTTTTACATACAACCCTTAATACAAGAAGAAAGAAGCCAAAAGAAAATTCAAAGGCCTCAAAAGCAAAAGCTCCCAACAATGTTAAATGTTGTTACAAAAAGAGTTATACCAATCTCACAAAAGAGCGTTGAGCCTATAAACTTTCGATCCTAAAAAAAACTTAGCCTAATTAACAATCACGACTCATAGTTGTTAAGATAACAAACATCATTGAATTCTCATTAATAGGATTTATTAACATAAATAAAATTTAAAGAAAAATAAATAAAAATTCCTTAATTCAACCTGAAGAAGGGCAAATACAACCGATTTGACAACCGATAATACCGACGATTGGTGTTTATAGTATTTTTTAGAATTCTCAAATGATCAGAATCAATGCTTTTGATATTGAAGTGTAAGAAACTCTTCCTCAATCTCCGATGGAGTAGATGAAGGACAATAAATTGTTTGTTTTATTTGTTTTGATGGTGGTTCACTCGATCTCAATAATCATCGGTGAGTTCACATCATAATCTACCGTTAGTTTATTTTTGTTTTTATGCAAACTATCTATTATTTTTGTTATTTGAAATAAATCGACACCGCCGAAACGATACCCTAATTGAAGATGAGTGTGCGATGACAGATATTGTATGATGTTAATATTTTCGCTGCGTGTTTGTTAAATTTTTTATTTATTAAAGATTTTGTCGGTGGTGGCACCTTAGATTTTCGTGTAAAGTTTAATATATATAAATTTAAGGATTTATGGTTTTACATACAACCTTTAATACAAGAAGAAAGAAGCCTAAAGAAAATTCAAAGGCCTCTAAAGCAAAAGCTCCCAACAATGTTAAATGTTGTGACAAAAAGAGTTATACCAATCTCACAAAAGAGCGTTGAGCCTATAAACTTTCGATCCTAAGAAAAACTTAGTCTAATTAACAATCACGACTCATAGTTGTTAGGATAACAAACATCATTGAATTCTCATTAATAGGATTTATTAACATAAATAAAATTTTAAGAAAAATAAATAAAAATTACTTAGTTCAACCCGAAGAAGGGCAGATACAACCGATAATACCGACGATTGGTGTTTATAGTATTTTTTAGAATTCTCAAATGATCAGAATCAATGCTTTTGATACTGAAGTGCAAGAAACTCTTCCTCATCCTCCGATGGAGTAGATGAAGGACTATAAATTGTTTGTTCTATTTGTTTTGATGGTGGTTCACTCGATCTCAACAATCATCGGTGAGTTCACATCACAATCTACCGTTAGTTTATTTTTGTTTTTATGCAAACTATCTATTATTTTTGTTTTTTGAAATAAATCGATACCGCCAAAACGATATCCTAATTGAAGATAAGCGTGCGATGACAGATATTGTATGATGTTAATATTTTCGCTGCGTGTTTGTTAAATTTCTTATTTATTAAAGATTTTGTTGGTGGTGGCACCTTAGATTTTCGTGTAAAGTTTAATATATATATATATATATATATATATATATATTATATATATATATATATATATATATATATATATATATATATATATATATATATATATATATATATATATATATATATATATATATATATATATATATATATATATATATAAATTTAAGGATTTAGGGTTTTACATACTACCCTTAATACAAGAAGAAAGAAGCCAAAAGAAAATTCAAAGGACTCAAAAGCAAAAGCTCCCAAGAATGTTAAATGTTGTTACAAAAAGAGTTATACCAATCTCACAAAAGGGCGTTGAGCCTATAAACTTTCGATCCCAAAAAAAACTTAGTATAATTAACAACCACGACTCATAGTTGTTAGGATAACAAACATCATTGAATTCTCATTAATAGGATTTATTAACATAAATAAAATTTAAAGAAAAATAAATAAAAATTCCTTAGTTCAACCCGAAGAAGGGCAAATACAACCGATTTGACAACCGATAATACCGACGATTGGTGTTTATAGTATTTTTTAGAATTCTCAAATGATCAGAATCAATGCTTTTGATACTGAAGTGCAAGAAACTCTTCCTCATCCTCCGATGGAGTAGATGAAGGATTATAAATTGTTTGTTTTATTAGTTTTGATGGTGGTTCACTCGATCTCAACAATCATCGGTGAGTTCACATCACAATCTACCGTTAGTTTATTTTTGTTTTTATGCAAACTATCTATTGTTTTTGTTATTTGAAATAAATCGACACCGCCGAAACGATACCCTAATTGAAGATGAGCGTGCGATGACAGATATTGTATGATGTTAATATTTTCGCTGCGTGTTTGTTAAATTTTTTATTTATTAAAGATTTTGTCGGTGGTGGCACCTTAGATTTTCGTGTAAAGTTTAATATATATAAATTTAAACATTTATGGTTTTACATACAACCCTTAATACAAGAAGAAAGAAGCCAAAAGAAAATTCAAAGGCCTCTAAAGCAAAAGCTCCCAACAATGTTAAATGTTGTTACAAAAAGAGTTATACCAATCTCACAAAAGAGCGTTGAGCCTATAAACTTTCGATCCTAAAAAAAACTTAGTCTAATTAACAACCACGACTCATAGTTGTTAGGATAACAAACATCATTGAATTCTCATTATTAGGATTTATTAACATAAATAAAATTTAAAGAAAAATAAATAAAAATTCCTTAGTTCCACCCGAAGAAGGGCAGATACAACCGATTTGACAACCGATAATACCGACGATTGGTGTTTATAGTATTTTTTAGAATTCTCAAATGATCAGAATCAATGCTTTTGATACTGAAGTGCAAGAAACTCTTCCTCATCCTCCGATGGAGTAGATGAAGGACTATAAATTGTTTGTTTTATTTGTTTTGATGGTGGTTCACTTGATCTCAACAATCATCGGTGAGTTCACATCACAATCTACCGTTATTTTATTTTTGCTTTTATGCAAACTATTTATTGTTTTTGTATTTGAAATAAATCGACACCGCCGAAACGATACCCTAATTGAAGATGAGTGTGCGATGACAGATATTGTATGATGTTAATATTTTCGCTGCGTGTTTGTTAAATTTTTTATTTATTATAGATTTTGTCGGTGGTCGCACCTTAGATTTTCGTGTAAAGTTTAATATATATAAATTTAAGGATTTATGGTTTTACATACAACCCTTAATACAAGAAGAAAGAAGCCAAAAGAAAATTCAAAGGCCTCAAAAGCAAAAGCTCCCAACAATGTTAAATGTTGTTACAAAAAGAGTTATACCAATCTCACAAAAGAGCGTTGAGCCTATAAACTTTCGATCCTAAAAAAAACTTAGCCTAATTAACAATCACGACTCATAGTTGTTAGGATAACAAACATCATTGAATTCTCATTAATAGGATTTATTAACATAAATAAAATTTAAAGAAAAATAAATAAAAATTCCTTAATTCAACATGAAGAAGGGCAAATACAACCGATTTGACAACCGATAATACCGACGATTGGTGTTTATAGTATTTTTTAGAATTCTCAAATGATCAGAATCAATGCTTTTGATATTGAAGTGTAAGAAACTCTTCCTCAATCTCCGATGGAGTAGATGAAGGACAATAAATTGTTTGTTTTATTTGTTTTGATGGTGGTTCACTCGATCTCAACAATCATCGGTGAGTTCACATCATAATCTACCGTTAGTTTATTTTTGTTTTTATGCAAACTATCTATTATTTTTGTTATTTGAAATAAATCGACACCGCCGAAACGATACCCTAATTGAAGATGAGCGTGCGATGACAGATATTGTATGATGTTAATATTTTCGCTGCGTGTTTGTTAAATTTTTTATTTATTAAAGATTTTGTCGGAGGTGGCACCTTAGATTTTCGTGTAAAGTGTAATATATATAAATTTAAGGATTTAGGGTTTTACATACAATCCTTAATACAAGAAGAAAGAAGCCAAAAGAAAATTCAAAGGCCTCAAAAGCAAAAACTCCCAACAATGTTAAATGTTGTTACAAATAGAGTTATACCAATCTCAAAAAAGAGTGTTGAGCCTATTAACTTTCGATCATAAAAAAACCTTAGTCTAATTAACAACCACGACTCACAGTTGTTAGGATAACAAACATCATTGAATTCTCATTAGTAGGATTTATTAACATAAATAAAATTTAAAGAAAAATAAATAAAAATTCCCTAGTTCAACCCGAAGAAGGTCAGATACAACCGATTTGACAACCGATAATACCGACGATTGGTGTTTATAGTATTTTTTAGAATTCTCAAATGATCAGAATCAATGCTTTTGATACTGAAGTGCAAGAAACTCTTCCTCATCCTCCGATGGAGTAGATGAAGGACTATAAATTGTTTGTTTTATTTGTTTTGATGGTGGTTCACTCGATCTCAACAATCATCGGTGAGTTCACATCACAATCTACCGTTAGTTTATTTTTGCTTTTATGCAAACTATCTATTGTTTTTGTATTTGAAATAAATCGACACCGCCGAAACGATACCCTAATTGAAGATGAGTGTGTGATGACAGATATTGTATGATGTTAATATTTTCGCTGCGTGTTTGTTAAATTTCTTATTTATTAAAGATTTTGTTGGTGGTGGCACCTTAGATTTTCGTGTAAATATATATATATATATATATATATATATATATATATATATATATATATATATATATATATATAAATTTAAGGATTTAGGGTTTTACATACTACCCTTAATACAGGAAGAAAGAAGCCAAAAGAAAATTCAAAGGCCTCTAAAGCAAAAGCTCCCAAACATGTTAAATGTTGTGACAAAAAGAGTTATACCAATCTCACAAAAGAGGGTTGAGCCTATAAACTTTCGATCCTAAGAAAAACTTAGTCTAATTAACAATCACGACTCATAGTTGTTAGGATAACAAACATCATTGAATTCTCATTAATAGGATTTATTAACATAAATAAAATTTAAAGAAAAATAAATAAAAATTCCTTAGTTCAACCCGAAGAAGGGCAGATACAACCGATTTGACAACCGATAATACCGATGATTGGTGTTTATAGTATTTTTTAGAATTCTCAAATGATCAGAATCAATGCTTTTGATACTGAAGTGCAAGAAACTCTTCCTAATCCTCCGATGGAGTAGATGAAGGACTATAAATTGTTTGTTTTATTTGTTTTGATGGTGGTTCACTCGATCTCAACAATCATCGGTGAGTTCACATCACAATCTACCGTTAGTTTATTTTTGCTTTTATGCAAACTATCTATTGTTTTTGTATTTGAAATAAATCGACACCGCCGAAACGATACCCTAATTGAAGATGAGTGTGTGATGACAGATATTGTATGATGTTAATATTTTCGCTGCGTGTTTGTTAAATTTTTTATTTATTAAAGATTTTGTCGGTGGTGGCACCTTAGATTTTCGTTTAAAGTTTAATATATATAAATTTAAGGATTTATGGTTTTACATACAACCCTTAATACAAGAAGAAAGAAGCCAAAAGAAAATTCAAAGGCCTCAAAAGCAAAAGCTCCCAACAATGTTAAATGTTGTTACAAAAAGAGTTATACCAATCTCACAAAAGAGCGTTGAGCCTATAAACTTTCGATCCTAAAAAAAACTTAGCCTAATTAACAATCACGACTCATAGTTGTTAGGATAACAAACATCATTGAATTCTCATTAATAGGATTTATTAACATAAATAAAATTTAAAGAAAAATAAATAAAAATTCCTTAATTCAACCTGAAGAAGGGCAAATACAACCGATTTGACAACCGATAATACCGACGATTGGTGTTTATAGTCTTTTTTAGAATTCTCAAATGATCAGAATCAATGCTTTTGATACTGAAGTGTAAGAAACTCTTCCTCATCCTCCGATGGAGTAGATGAAGGACAATAAATTGTTTGTTTTATTTGTTTTGATGGTGGTTCACTCGATCTCAACAATCATCGGTGAGTTCACATCATAATCTACCGTTAGTTTATTTTTGTTTTTATGCAAACTATCTATTATTTTTGTTATTTGAAATAAATCGACACCGCCGAAACGATACCCTAATTGAAGATGAGTGTGCGATGACAGATATTGTATGATGTTAATATTTTCGCTGCGTGTTTGTTAAATTTTTTATTTATTAAAGATTTTGTCGGTGGTGGCACCTTAGATTTTCGTGTAAAGTTTAATATATATAAATTTAAGGATTTATGGTTTTACATACAACCCTTAATACAAGAAGAAAGAAGCCAAAAGAAAATTCAACGGTCTCTAAAGCAAAAGCTCCCAACAATGTTAAATGTTGTGACAAAAAGAGTTATACCAATCTCACAAAAGAGCGTTGAGCCTATAAACTTTCGATCCTAAGAAAAACTTAGTCTAATTAACAATCACGACTCATAGTTTTTAGGAAAACAAACATCATTGAATTCTCATTAATTGGATTTATTAACATAAATAAAATTTAAAGAAAAATAAATAAAAATTACTTAGTTCAACCCGAAGAAGGGCAGATACAACCGATTTGACAACCGATAATACCGACGATTGGTGTTTATAGTATTTTTTAGAATTCTCAAATGATCAGAATCAATGCTTTTGATACTGAAGTGCAAGAAACTCTTCCTCATCCTCCGATGGAGTAGATGAAGGACTATAAATTGTTTGTTTTATTTGTTTTGATGGTGGTTCACTCGATCTCAACAATCATCGGTGAGTTCACATCACAATCTACCGTTAGTTTATTTTTGTTTTTATGCAAACTATCTATTATTTTTGTTTTTTGAAATAAATCGATACCGCCGAAACGATATCCTAATTGAAGATAAGCGTGCGATGACAGATATTGTATGATGTTAATATTTTCGCTGTGTGTTTGTTAAATTTCTTATTTATTAAAGATTTTGTCGGTGGTGGCACTTTAGATTTTCGTGTAAAGTTTAATATATATATATATATATATATATATATATATATATATATATATATATATATATATATATATATATATATATATATATATATATATATATAAATTTAAGGATTTAGGGTTTTACATACTACCCTTAATACAGGAAGAAAGAAGCCAAAAGAAAAATCAAAGGACTCAAAAGCAAAAGCTCCCAAGAATGTTAAATGTTGTTACAAAAAGAGTTATACCAATCTCACAAAAGGGCGTTGAGCCTATAAACTTTCGATCCCAAAAAAAACTTAGTCTAATTAACAACCACGACTCATAGTTCTTAGGATAACAAACATCATTGAATTCTCAATAATAGGATTTATTAACATAAATAAAATTTATAGAAAAATAAATAAAAATTTCGTAGTTCAACCCGAAGAAGGGCAAATACAACCGATTTGACAACCGATAATACCGACGATTGTTGTTTATAGTATTTTTTAGAATTCTCAAATGATCAGAATCAATGCTTTTGATATTGAAGTGCAAGAAACTCTTCCTCATCCTCCGATGGAGTAGATGAAGTACTATAAATTGTTTGTTTTATTTGTTTTGATGGTGGTTCACTCGATCTCAACAATCATCGGTGAGTTCACATCACAATCTACCGTTAGTTTATTTTTGTTTTTATGCAAACTATCTATTGTTTTTGTTATTTGAAATAAATCGACACCGCCGAAACGATACCCTAATTGAAGATGAGCGTGTGATGAGAGATATTGTATGATGTTAATATTTTCGCTGTGTGTCTGTTAAATTTTTTATTTATTAAAGATTTTTCGGTGGTGGCACCTTAGATTTTCGTGTAAAGTTTAATATATATAAATTTAAGGATTTATGGTTTTACATACTACCCTTAATACAAGAAGAAAGAAGCCAAAAGAAAAATTAAAGGCCTTAAAAGCAAAAGCTCCCAACAATTTTAAATGTTGTTACAAAAAGAGTTATACCAATCTCACAAAAGAGCGTTGAGCCTATAAACTTTCGATCCTAAAAAAAACTTAGTCTAATTAACAACCACGACTCATAGTTGTTAGGATAACAAACATCCTTGAATTCACATTAATAGGATTTATTAACATAAATAAAATTTAAAGAAAAATAAATAAAAATTCCTTAGTTCAACCCGAAGAAGGGCAGATACAACCGATTAGACAACCGATAATACCGACGATTGGTGTTTATAGTATTTTTTAGAATTCTCAAATGATCAGAATCAATGCTTTTGATACTGAAGTGCAAGAAACTCTTCCTCATCCTCCGATGGAGTAGATGAAGGAATATAAATTGTTTGTTTTATTTGTTTTGATGGTGGTTCACTCGATCTCAACAATCATCGGTGAGTTCACATCACAATCTATCGTTAGTTTATTTTTGCTTTTATGCAAACTATCTATTGTTTTTGTATTTGAAATAAATCGACACCGCCGAAACGATACCCTAATTGAAAATGAGTGTGTGATGACATATATTGAATGATGTTAATATTTTCGCTACGTGTTTGTTAAATTTTTTATTAATTAAAGATTTTGTCGGTGGTGGCACCTTAGATTTTCGTGTAAAGCTTAATATATATAAATTTAAGGATTTAGCGTTTTACATACAACCTTTAATACAGGAAGAAAGAAGCCAAAAGAAAATTCAAAGGCCTCAAAAGCAAAAACTCCCAACAATTTTAAATGTTGTTACAAAAAGAGTTATACCAATCTCACAAAAGAGCGTTGAGCCTATAAACTTTCGATCCTAAAAAAAACTTAGTCTAATTAACAACCACGATTCAGAGTTGTTAGGATAACAAACATCATTGAATTCTCATTAATAGGATTTATTAACATAAATAAAATTTAAAGAAAAATAAATAAAAATTCCGTAGTTCACCCCGAACAAGGGCAAATACAACCGATTTGACAACCGATAATACCGAAGATTGGTGTTTATAGTATTTTTAAGAATTCTCAAATGATCAGAATCAATGCTTTTGATATTGAAGTGCAAGAAACTCTTCCTCATCCTCCGATGGAGTAGATGAAGGACTATAAATTGTTTGTTTTATTTGTTTTGATGGTGGTTCACTCGATCTCAACAATCATCGGTGAGTTCACATCACAATCTACCGTTAGTTTATTTTTGTTTTTATGCAAACTATCTATTATTTTTGTTATTTAAGTTAAATCGATACCGCCGAAATGATACCCTAATTGAAGATGAGCGTGCCATGACAGATATTGTATGACGTTAATATTTTCGCCGCGTGTTTGTTAAATTTTTTATTTATTAAAGATTTTGTCGGTGGTGGCACCTTAGATTTTCGTGTAAAGTTTAATATATATAAATTTAAGGATTTAGCATTTTACATACAACCTTTAATACAGGAAGAAAGAAGCCAAAAGAAAATTCAAAGGCCTCAAAAGCAAAAACTCCCAACAATTTTAAATGTTGTTACAAAAAGAGTTATACCAATCTCACAAAAGAGCGTTGAGCCTATAAACTTTCGATCCTAAAAAAAACTTAGTCTAATTAACAACCACGATTCAGAGTTGTTAGGATAACTAACATCATTGAATTCTCATTAATAGGATTTATTAACATAAATAAAATTTAAAGAAAAATAAATAAAAATTCCGTAGTTCACCCCGAACAAGGGCAAATACAACCGATTTGACAACCGATAATACCGACGATTGGTGTTTATAGTATTTTTAAGAATTCTCAAATGATCAGAATCAATGCTTTTGATATTGAAGTGTAAGAAACTCTTCCTCATCCTCCGATGGAGTAGATGAAGGACTATAAATTGTTTGTTTTATTTGTTTTGATGGTGGTTCACTCGATCTCAACAATCATCGGTGAGTTCACATCACAATCTACCGTTAGTTTATTTTTGTTTTTATGCAAACTATATATTGTTTTTGTTATTTTAAATAAATCGACACCACCGAAACGATACCCTAATTAAAGATGAGCGTGCGATGACAGATATTGTATGACGTTAATATTTTCGCTGCGTGTTTGTTAAATTTTTTATTTATTAAAGATTTTGTCGGTTGTGGCACCTTAGATTTTCGTGTAAAGTTTAATATATAATAATTTAAGGATTTATGGATTTACATACAACCCTTAATACAAGAAAAAAGAAGCCAAAAGAAAATTCAAAGGCCTGAAAAGCAAAAGCTCCCAACAATGTTAAATGTTGTTACAAAAAGAGTTTTTAGAATCTCACAAAAAAGCGTTGAGCCTATAAACTCTCGATCCTAAAAAAAACTTAGTCTAATTAACAATCACGACTCATAGTTGTTAGGATAACAAACATCATTGAATTCTCATTAATAGGATTTATTAACATAAATAAAATTTAAAGAAAAATAAATAAAAATTCCTTAGTTCAACCCGAAGAAGGGCAGATACAACAGATTTGACAACCGATAATACCGACGATTGGTGTTTATAGTAACTTTAAGAATTCTCAAATGATCAGAATCAATGCTTTTGATACTGAAGTGCAAGAAACTCTTCCTCATCCTCCGATGGAGTAGATGAAGGACTATAAATTGTTTGTTTTATTTGTTTTGATGGTGGTTCACTCGATCTCAATAATCATCGGTGAGTTCACATCACAATCTACCGTTAGTTTACTTTTGATTTTATGCAAACTATCTATTGTTTTTGTTATTTGAAATAAATCGACACCGCCGAAACGATACCCTAATTGAAGATGAGCGTGCGATGACAGATATTGTATGATGTTAATATTTTCGCTGCGTGTTTGTTAAATTTTTTATTTATTAAAGATTTTGTCGGTGGTGGCACCTTAGATTTTCGTGAAAAGTTTAATATATATAAATTTAAGGATTTATGGATTTACATACAATCCTTAATACAAGAGGAAAGAAGCCAAAAGAAAATTCAAAGGCCTCAAAAGCAAAAGCTCCCAACATTGTTAAATGTTGTTACAATAAGAGTTATACCAATCTCACAAAAGAGTGTTGAGCCTATAAACTTTCGATCCTAAAAAAAACTTAGTCTAATTAACAACCACGACTCATAGTTGTTACGATAACAAACATCATTGAATTCTCATTAATAGGATTTATTAACATAAATAAAATTTAAAGAAAAATAAATAAAAATTCCTTAGTTCAACCCGAAGAAGGGCAGATACAACCGATTTGACAACCGATAATATCGACGATTGGTGTTTATAGTATTTTTTAGAATTCTCAAATGATCAGAATCAATGCTTTTGATACTGAAGTGCAAGAAACTCTTCCTCATCCTCCGATGGAGTAGATGAAGGACAATAAATTGTTTGTTTTATTTGTTTTGATGGTGGTTCACTCGATCTCAACAATCATCGGTGAGTTCACATCACAATTACCGGTAGTTTATTTTTGTTTTTATGCAAACTATCTATTATTTTTGTTATTTGAAATATATTGATACCGCCGAAACGATACCTTAATTGAAGATGAGCGTGCGATGACAAATATTGTATGATGTTAATATTTTCGCTGCGTGTTTGTTAAATTTTTTATTTATTAAAGATTTTGTCGATGGTGGCACCTTATATTTTCGTGTAAATTTTAATATATATAAATTTAAGGATTTAGGGTTTTACATACAACCCTAATACAAGAAGAAAGAAGCGAAAATAAAATTGAAAGGCCTCGAAAGAAAAAACTCCCAACAGTGTTAAATGTTGTTACAAAAAGAGTTATACCAATCTCAAAAAAGAGCGTTGAGCCTATAAACTTTCGATCCTAAAAAAAATTAGTCTAATTAACAACCACGACTCATAGTTGTTACGATAACAAACATCATTGAATTCTCATTAATAGGATTTATTAACATAAATAAAATTTAAAGAAAAATAAATAAAAATTCCTTAGTTCAACCCGAAGAAGGGCAGATACAACCGATTTGACAACCGATAATATCGACGATTGGTGTTTATAGTAATTTTTAGAATTCTCAAATGATCAGAATCAATGCTTTTGATACTGAAGTGCCAAAAACTCTTCCTCATCCTCCGATGGAGTAGATGAAGGACAATAAATTGTTTGGTTTATTTGTTTTAATGGTGGTTCACTCGATCTCAACAATCATCGGTGAGTTCACATCACAATCTACCTTTAGTTTATTTTTGTTTTTATGCAAACTATCTATTATTTTTGTTATTTAAGTTAAATCGATACCGCCGAAATGATACCCTAATTGAAGATGAGCGTGCCATGACAGATATTGTATGACGTTAATATTTTCGCCGCGTGTTTGTTAAATTTTTTATTTATTAAAGATTTTGTCGGTGGTGGCACCTTAGATTTTCGTGTAAAGTTTAATATATATAAATTTAAGGATTTAGCGTTTTACATACAACCTTTAATACAGGAAGAAAGAAGCCAAAAGAAATTCAAATGCCTCAAAAGCAAAAACTCCCAACAATTTTAAATGTTGTTACAAAAAGAGTTATACCAATCTCACAAAAGAGCGTTGAGCCTATAAACTTTCGATCCTAAAAAAAACTTAGTCTAATTAACAACCACGATTCAGAGTTGTTAGGATAACAAACATCATTGAATTCTCATTAATAGGATTTATTAACATAAATAAAATTTAAAGATAAATAAATAAAAATTCCTTAGTTCAACCCGAACAAGGGCAAATACAACCGATTTGACAACCGATAATACCGACGATTGGTGTTTATAGTATTTTTTAGAATTCTCAAATGATCAGAACTAATGCTTTTGATATTGAAGTGTAAGAAACTTTTCCTCATCCTCCGATGGAGTAGATGAAGGACTATAAAAACTTTGTTTTATTTGTTTTGATGGTGGTTCACTCGATCTCAACAATCATCGTTGAGTTCACATCACAATCTACCGTTAGTTTATTTTTGTTTTTATGCAAACTATATATTGTTTTTGTTATTTTAAATATATCGATACCGCCGAAACGATACCCTAATTAAAGATGAGCGTGCGATGACAGATATTGTATGACGTTAATATTTTCGCTGGGTGTTTGTTAAATTTTTTATTTATTAAAGATTTTGTCGATGGTGGCACCTTATATTTTCGTGTAAAGTTTAATATATATAAATTTAAGGATTTAGGGTTTTACATACAACCCTTAATACAAGAAGAAAGAAGCGAAAATAAAATTGAAAGGCCTCAAAAGAAAAAACTCCCAACAGTGTTAAATGTTGTTACAAAAAGAGTTATACCAATCTCAAAAAAGAGCATTGAGCCTATAAACTTTCGATCCTAAAAAAAATTAGTCTAATTAACAACCACGACTCATAGTTGTTAGGATAACAAACATCATTGAATTCTCATTAATAGGATTTATTAAGAATAATAAAATTTAAATTTAAATAAATAAAAATTTCGTAGTTCAACCCGAAGAAGGGAAGATACAACCGATTTGACAACCGATAATACCGACGATTGGTGTTTATAGTATTTTTTAGAATTCTCAAATGATCAGAATCAATGCTTTTGATACTGAAGTGCCAGAAACTCTTCCTCATCCTCCGATGGAGTAGATGAAGGACAATAAATTGTTTGGTTTATTTGTTTTAATGGTGGTTCACTCGATCTCAACAATCATCGGTGAGTTCACATCACAATCTACCTTTAGTTTATTTTTGTTTTTATGCAAACTATCTATTATTTTTGTTATTTAAGTTAAATCGATACCGCCGAAATGATACCCTAATTGAAGATGAGCGTGCCATGACAGATATTGTATGACGTTAATATTTTCGCCGCGTGTTTGTTAAATTTTTTATTTATTAAAGATTTTGTCGGTGGTGGCACCTTAGATTTTCGTGTAAAGTTTCATATATATAAATTTAAGGATTTAGCGTTTTACATACAACCTTTAATACAGGAAGAAAGAAGCCAAAACAAAATTCAAAGGCCTCAAAAGCAAAAACTCCCAACAATTTTAAATGTTGTTACAAAAAGAGTTATACCAATCTCACAAAAGAGCGTTGAGCCTATAAACTTTCGATCCTAAAAAAAACTTAGTCTAATTAACAACCACGATTCAGAGTTGTTAGGATAACAAACATCATTGAATTCTCATTAATAGGATTTATTAACATAAATAAAATTTAAAGAAAAATAAATAAAAATTCCTTAATTCAACCTGAAAAAGGGCAAATACAACCGATTTGACAACCGATAATACCGACGATTGGTGTTTATAGTCTTTTTTAGAATTCTCAAATGATCAGAATCAATGCTTTTGATACTGAAGTGTAAGAAACTCTTCCTCATCCTCCGATGGAGTAGATGAAGGACAATAAATTGTTTGTTTTATTTGTTTTGATGGTGGTTCACTCGATCTCAACAATCATCGGTGAGTTCACATCACAATCTACCGTTAGTTTATTTTTGTTTTTATGCAAACTATCTATTATTTTTGTTATTTAAGTTAAATCGATACCGCCGAAATGATACCCTAATTGAAGATGAGCGTGCCATGACAGATATTGTAAGACGTTAATATTTTCGCCGCGTGTTTGTCAAATTTTTTATTTATTAAAGATTTTGTCGGTGGTGGCACCTTAGATTTTCGTGTAAAGTTTAATATATATAAATTTAAGGATTTATGGTTTTACATACAACCCTTAATACAAGAAGAAAGAATCCAAAAGAAAATTCAAAGGTCTCTAAAGCAAAAGCTCCCAACAATGTTAAATGTTGTGACAAAAAGAGTTATACCAATCTCACAAAAGAGCGTTGAGCCTATAAACTTTCGATCCTAAGAAAAACTTAGTCTAATTAACAATCACGACTCATAGTTTTTAGGATAACAAACATCATTGAATTCTCATTAATTGGATTTATTAACATAAATAAAATTTAAAGAAAAATAAATAAAAATTACTTAGTTCAACCCGAAGAAGGGCAGATACAACCGATTTGACAACCGATAATACCGACGATTGGTGTTTATAGTATTTTTTAGAATTCTCAAATGATCAGAATCAATGCTTTTGATACTGAAGTGCAAGAAACTCTTCCTCATCCTCCGATGGAGTAGATGAAGGACTATAAATTGTTTGTTTTATTTGTTTTGATGGTGGTTCACTCGATCTCAACAATCATCGGTGAGTTCACATCACAATCTACCGTTAGTTTATTTTTGTTTTTATGCAAACTATCTATTGTTTTTGTATTTGAAATAAATCGACACCGCCGAAACGATACCCTAATTGAAAATGAGTGTGTGATGACATATATTGAATGATGTTAATATTTTCGCTGCGTGTTTGTTAAATTTTTTATTTATTAAAGATTTTGTCGGTGGTGGCACCTTAGATTTTCGTGTAAAGTTTAATATATATAAATTTAAGGATTTAGCGTTTTACATACAACCTTTAATACAGGAAGAAAGAAGCCAAAACAAAATTCAAAGGCCTCAAAAGCAAAAACTCCCAACAATTTTAAATGTTGTTACAAAAAGAGTTATACCAATCTCACAAAAGAGCGTTGAGCCTATAAACTTTCGATCCTAAAAAAAACTTAGTCTAATTAACAACCACGATTCAGAGTTGTTAGGATAACAAACATCATTGAATTCTCATTAATAGGATTTATTAACATAAATAAAATTTAAAGAAAAATAAATAAAAATTCCGTAGTTCACCCCGAACAAGGGCAAATACAACCGATTTGACAACCGATAATACCGACGATTGGTGTTTATAGTATTTTTAAGAATTCTCAAATGATCAGAATCAATGCTTTTGATATTGAAGTGCAAGAAACTCTTCCTCATCCTCCGATGGAGTAGATGAAGGACTATAAATTGTTTGTTTTATTTGTTTTGATGGTGGTTCACTCGATCTCAACAATCATCGGTGAGTTCACATCACAATCTACCGTTAGTTTATTTTTGTTTTTATGCAAACTATCTATTATTTTTGTTATTTAAGTTAAATCGATACCGCCGAAATGATACCCTAATTGAAGATGAGCGTGCCATGACAGATATTGTATGACGTTAATATTTTCGCCGCGTGTTTGTTAAATTTTTTATTTATTAAAGATTTTGTCGGTGGTGGCACCTTAGATTTTCGTGTAAAGTTTAATATATATAAATTTAAGGATTTAGCATTTTACATACAACCTTTAATACAGGAAGAAAGAAGCCAAAAGAAAATTCAAAGGCCTCAAAAGCAAAAACTCCCAACAATTTTAAATGTTGTTACAAAAAGAGTTATACCAATCTCACAAAAGAGCGTTGAGCCTATAAACTTTCGATCCTAAAAAAAACTTAGTCTAATTAACAACCACGATTCAGAGTTGTTAGGATAACAAACATCATTGAATTCTCATTAATAGGATTTATTAACATAAATAAAATTTAAAGAAAAATAAATAAAAATTCCGTAGTTCGCCCCGAACAAGGGCAAATACAACCGATTTGACAACCGATAATACCGACGATTGGTGTTTATAGTATTTTTAAGAATTCTCAAATGATCAGAAAAAATGCTTTTGATATTGAAGTGTAAGAAACTCTTCCTCATCCTCCGATGGAGTAGATGAAGGACTATAAATTGTTTGTTTTATTTGTTTTGATGGTGGTTCACTCGATCTCAACAATCATCGGTGAGTTCACATCACAATCTACCGTTAGTTTATTTTTGTTTTTATGCAAACTATATATTGTTTTTGTTATTTTAAATAAATCGACACCACCGAAACGATACCCTAATTAAAGATGAGCGTGCGATGACAGATATTGTATGACGTTAATATTTTCGCTGCGTGTTTGTTAAATTTTTTATTTATTAAAGATTTTGTCGGTTGTGGCACCTTAGATTTTCGTGTAAAGTTTAATATATAATAATTTAAGGATTTATGGATTTACATACAACCCTTAATACAAGAAAAAAGAAGCCAAAAGAAAATTCAAAGGCCTGAAAAGCAAAAGCTCCCAACAATGTTAAATGTTGTTACAAAAAGAGTGTTTAGAATCTCACAAAAGAGCGTTGAGCCTATAAACTCTCGATCCTAAAAAAAACTTAGTCTAATTAACAATCACGACTCATAGTTGTTAGGATAACAAACATCATTGAATTCTCATTAATAGGATTTATTAACATAAATAAAATTTAAAGAAAAATAAATAAAAATTCCTTAGTTCAACCCGAAGAAGGGCAGATACAAACGATTTGACAACCGATAATACCGACGATTGGTGTTTATAGTAACTTTTAGAATTCTCAAATAATCAGAATCAATGCTTTTGATACTGAAGTGCAAGAAACTCTTCCTCATCCTCCGATGGAGTAGATGAAGGACTATAAATTGTTTGTTTTATTTGTTTTGATGGTGGTTCACTCGATCTCAATAATCATCGGTGAGTTCACATCACAATCTACCGTTAGTTTACTTTTGCTTTTATGCAAACTATCTATTGTTTTTGTTATTTGAAATAAATCGACACCGCCGAAACGATACCCTAATTGAAGATGAGCGTGCGATGACAGATATTGTATGATGTTAATATTTTCGCTGCGTGTTTGTTAAATTTTTTATTTATTAAAGATTTTGTCGGTGGTGGCACCTTAGATTTTCGTGTAAAGTTTAATATATATAAATTTAAGGATTTATGGATTTACATACAATCCTTAATACAAGAAGAAAGAAGCCAAAAGAAAATTCAAAGGCCTCAAAAGCAAAAGCTCCCCACATTGTTAAATGTTGTTACAAAAAGAGTTATACCAATCACACAAAAGAGTGTTGAGCCTATAAACTTTCGATCCTAAAAAAAACTTAGTCTAATTAACAACCACGACTCATAGTTGTTACGATAACAAACATCATTGAATTCTCATTAATAGGATTTATTAACATAAATAAAATTTAAAGAAAAATAAATAAAAATTCCTTAGTTCAACCCGAAGAAGGGCAGATACAACCGATTTGACAACCGATAATATCGACGATTGGTGTTTATAGTATTTTTTAGAATTCTCAAATGATCAGAATCAATGCTTTTGATACTGAAGTGCAAGAAACTCTTCCTCATCCTCCGATGGAGTACATGAAGGACAATAAATTGTTTGTTTTATTTGTTTTGATGGTGGTTCACTCGATCTCAACAATCATCGGTGAGTTCACATCACAATTACCGGTAGTTTATTTTTGTTTTTATGCAAACTATCTATTATTTTTGTTATTTGAAATATATCGATACCGCCGAAACGATACCTTAATTGAAGATGAGCGTGCGATGACAAATATTGTATGATGTTAATATTTTCGCTGCGTGTTTGTTAAATTTTTTATTTATTAAAGATTTTGTCGATGGTGGCACCTTATATTTTTGTGTAAATTTTAATATATATAAATTTAAGGATTTAGGGTTTTACATACAACCCTAATACAAGAAGAAAGAAGCGAAAATAAAATTGAAAGGCCTCGAAAGAAAAAACTCCCAACAGTGTTAAATGTTGTTACAAAAAGAGTTATACCAATCTCAAAAAAGAGCGTTGAGCCTATAAACTTTCGATCCTAAAAAAAATTAGTCTAATTAACAACCACGACTCATAGTTGTTACGATAACAAACATCATTGAATTCTCATTAATAGGATTTATTAACATAAATAAAATTTAAAGAAAAATAAATAAAAATTCCTTAGTTCAACCCGAAGAAGGGCAGATACAACCGATTTGACAACCGATAATATCGACGATTGGTGTTTATAGTAATTTTTAGAATTCTCAAATGATCAGAATCAATGCTTTTGATACTGAAGTGCCAAAAACTCTTCCTCATCCTCCGATGGAGTAGATGAAGGACAATAAATTGTTTGGTTTATTTGTTTTAATGGTGGTTCACTCGATCTCAACAATCATCGGTGAGTTCACATCACAATCTACCTTTAGTTTATTTTTGTTTTTATGCAAACTATCTATTATTTTTGTTATTTAAGTTAAATCGATACCGCCGAAATGATACCCTAATTGAAGATGAGCGTGCCATGACAGATATTGTATGACGTTAATATTTTCGCCGCGTGTTTGTTAAATTTTTTATTTATTAAAGATTTTGTCGGTGGTGGCACCTTAGATTTTCGTGTAAAGTTTAATATATATAAATTTAAGGATTTAGCATTTTACATACAACCTTTAATACAGGAAGAAAGAAGCCAAAAGAAATTCAAAGGCCTCAAAAGCAAAAACTCCCAACAATTTTAAATGTTGTTACAAAAAGAGTTATACCAATCTCACAAAAGAGCGTTGAGCCTATAAACTTTCGATCCTAAAATAAACTTAGTCTAATTAACAACCACGATTCAGAGTTGTTAGGATAACAAACATCATTGAATTCTCATTAATAGGATTTATTAACATAAATAAAATTTAAAGAAAAAAAAATAAAAATTCCTTAGTTCAACCCGAACAAGGGCAAATACAACCGATTTGACAACCGATAATACCGACGATTGGTGTTTATAGTATTTTTTAGAATTCTCAAATGATCAGAACTAATGCTTTTGATATTGAAGTGTAAGAAACTTTTCCTCATCCTCCGATGGAGTAGATGAAGGACTATAAAAACTTTGTTTTATTTGTTTTGATGGTGGTTCACTCGATCTCAACAATCATCGTTGAGTTCACATCACAATCTACCGTTAGTTTATTTTTGTTTTTATGCAAACTATATATTGTTTTTGTTATTTTAAATATATCGATACCGCCGAAACGATACCCTAATTAAAGATGAGCGTGCGATGACAGATATTGTATGACGTTAATATTTTCGCTGGGTGTTTGTTAAATTTTTTATTTATTAAAGATTTTGTCGATGGTGGCACCTTATATTTTCGTGTAAAGTTTAATATATATAAATTTAAGGATTTAGGGTTTTACATACAACCCTTAATACAAGAAGAAAGAAGCGAAAATAAAATTGAAAGGCCTCAAAAGAAAAAACTCCCAACAGTGTTAAATGTTGTTACAAAAAGAGTTATACCAATCTCAAAAAAGAGCATTGAGCCTATAAACTTTCGATCCTAAAAAAAATTAGTCTAATTAACAACCACAACTCATAGTTGTTAGGATAACAAACATCATTGAATTCTCATTAATAGGATTTATTAAGAATAATGAAATTTAAATTTAAATAAATAAAAATTTCGTAGTTCAACCCGAAGAAGGGAAGATACAACCGATTTGACAACCGATAATACCGACGATTGGTGTTTATAGTATTTTTTAGAATTCTCAAATGATCAGAATCAATGCTTTTAATACTGAAGTGCCAGAAACTCTTCCTCATCCTCCGATGGAGTAGATGAAGGACAATAAATTGTTTGGTTTATTTGTTTTAATGGTGGTTCACTCGATCTCAACAATCATCGGTGAGTTCACATCACAATCTACCTTTAGTTTATTTTTGTTTTTATGCAAACTATCTATTATTTTTGTTATTTAAGTTAAATCGATACCGCCGAAATGATACCCTAATTGAAGATGAGCGTGCCATGACAGATATTGTATGACGTTAATATTTTCGCCGCGTGTTTGTTAAATTTTTTATTTATTAAAGATTTTGTCGGTGGTGGCACCTTAGATTTTCGTGTAAAGTTTAATATATATAAATTTAAGGATTTAGCGTTTTACATACAACCTTTAATACAGGAAGAAAGAAGCCAAAACAAAATTCAAAGGCCTCAAAAGCAAAAACTCCCAACAATTTTAAATGTTGTTACAAAAAGAGTTATACCAATCTCACAAAAGAGCGTTGAGCCTATAAACTTTCGATCCTAAAAAAAACTTAGTCTAATTAACAACCACGATTCAGAGTTGTTAGGATAACAAACATCATTGAATTCTCATTAATAGGATTTATTAACATAAATAAAATTTAAAGAAAAATAAATAAAAATTCCGTAGTTCACCCCGAACAAGGGCAAATACAACCGATTTGACAACCGATAATACCGACGATTGGTGTTTATAGTATTTTTTAGAATTCTCAAATTATCAGAATCAATGCTTTTGATATTGAAGTGTAAGAAACTCTTCCTCATCCTCCGATGGAGTAGATGAAGGACTATAAATTGTTTGTTTTATTTGTTTTGATGGTGGTTCACTCGATCTCAACAATCATCGGTGAGTTCACATCACAATCTACCGTTAGTTTATTTTTGTTTTTATGCAAACTATATATTGTTTTTGTTATTTTAAATAAATCGACACCGCCGAAACGATACCCTAATTAAAGAAGAGTGTGCGATGATAGATATTGTATGACGTTAATATTTTCGCTGGATGTTTGTTAAATTTTTTATTTATTAAAGATTTTGTCGGTTGTGGCACCTTAGATTTTCGTGTAAAGTTTAATATATGATAATTTAAGGATTTATGGTTTTACATACAACCCTTAATACAAGAAAAAAGAAGCCAAAAGAAAATTAAAAGGCCTGAAAAGCAAAAGCTCCCAACAATGTTAAATGTTGTTACAAAAAGAGTTTTTAGAATCTCACAAAAGAGCGTTGAGCCTATAAACTCTCGATCCTAAAAAAAACTTAGTCTAATTAACAATCACGACTCATAGTTGTTAGGATAACAAAACTCATTGAATTCTCATTAATAGGATTTATTAACATAAATAAAATTTAAAGAAAAATAAATAAAAATTCCTTAGTTCAACCCGAAGAAGGGCAGATACAACCGATTTGACAACCGATAATACCGACGATTGGTGTTTATAGTAATTTTTAGAATTCTCAAATAATCAGAATCAATGCTTTTGATACTGAAGTGCAAGAAACTCTTCCTCATCCTCCGATGGAGTAGATGAAGGACTATAAATTGTTTGTTTTATTTGTTTTGATGGTGGTTCACTCGATCTCAATAATCATCGGTGAGTTCACATCACAATCTACCGTTAGTTTACTTTTGCTTTTATGCAAACTATCTATTGTTTTTGTTATTTGAAATAAATCGACACCGCCGAAACGATACCCTAATTGAAGATGAGCGTGCGATGACAGATATTGTATGATGTTAATATTTTCGCTGCGTGTTTGTTAAATTTTTTATTTATTAAAGATTTTGTCGGTGGTGGCACCTTAGATTTTCGTGTAAAGTTTAATATATATAAATTTAAGGATTTATGGATTTACATACAATCCTTAATACAAGAAGAAAGAAGCCAAAAGAAAATTCAAAGGCCTCAAAAGCAAAAGCTCCCAACATTGTTAAATGTTGTTACAAAAAGAGTTATACCAATCACACAAAAGAGTGTTGAGCCTATAAACTTTCGATCCTAAAAAAAACTTAGTCTAATTGACAATCACGACTCATAGTTGTTATGTAACAACCCGTATAATATATATCTAGAATAATATCATACAAGTGTTAAATTTTGGTACTGTCACAACATAAGTGCCTAATGGCATTAAGATATACACATGTCCAAACTAAAACATCACTGGAACATGTTATACAATAATGCCTACACAATAAAAATCTAAGAACTATGTACAATATCTTCATTGCACACAACTCCACAGCGGAAGATCATAAGGAACAACAACCCTTGAAACATCCATAACAGTTTCTCTTAGATCCAACCTGTAAAGAATACCTGAAAAATAACAACAATGATGGGATGAGATAATAATCTCAGTGAGTTCTCCTATCCTATGGGTCCACTCGGCTCTACAGGATATTCTAATCGATATTCAACTCATATCCAACTCAAGTCAACAATGGAACAAAGACTTGAGCGATGGGGAAACTATCTCGCAATTGTATGGCAACATGCATCTGAGTTCTCATAACTCAACCACGATCATTATTCAGATTCACGCAACATCGATCCCCAACCGGACCTACGTCTAGGCCAAGGCTTGGTTCACGCATGTCTGTATGATTCGACTTTCGCGGTGGATATCCGGTTCCCCTATGGGACTTAAACCCACTTTTAAGAACCATCACCCGTACAGGACTCTAACCCACCTAGGGTATCTTTCACCGTATGGGACTCTAACCCACATAGGTGTCCACCTTTCCCCCATGTCCGCCATGGTTGGGGCTCAAACCCAATTGAGGCTCGAATCATTGGTCCCACATCCCAATGCTTACTCATCTAAGCATACCAATAGAGATGTGTACCACCACAGAAAAACACACATTCTGAATACATGATCGGTTCCACAAAACATTGGTTCCACGAACCATAACAAATTCATCAATCATAGGTGACTTCATTCACCATAATACACAAATAATAACATGGCATGTTCCATAATCATAGGTGACTTCATTCACCATGATACACAAATAATAACATGGCATGTTCCATACAATGCGTCTCATTCTCAATCATGGCAACAATTCGTCCACGACCTCACATAAGCGTCGTACGAATGAATACCGTATTCTCATACATATATCACATATGTTCCATAACCTAGATCATATTTCTAAGTTATTAATCACATCATTCTCCTAGGTTTCCTCACTCATCTTTGTAGAGTTTTAATCATGTTACTTCACCTTTCACATAACAACAATATTTAATTTTCATCATGATAAAATTCATGGCATTTATAAATCACATAATATTTTATAACATGGAACAATAATAATAGCCCTTTACGTTATCTTTCTAACGCATCCGGCCGTGTCCAAAACGGAGTTACACCACTCAATTAATTCATTAATCTATCTTAATCAAAATTTAGATTAATATTTATTCATTGCATAAGCATTCAACAACAACCTCTCTAGCCTAGTGGTAAGGCATGTACAGTTTCAAGGAGGTCCTGGGTTCGAACCCCACTGGTGACAAATTCTGTACATACAGAAAATTAAATTCTGTTTCACAACACATAGCACGGATAGGGAGTATGAACACAACAAGTTTATCACAAATTCACACAAACCCTAACCCCACAAATATAGATTATTTTTCCCCCAAAGGCTAAAACTATCTAAGAACTCACCTAGTAGAAGAAGATGAAGTTGGTGATGATGAAGATGATGGTGATGAAGATGATTTTCCATCTTCTTCCTTCCTTCCTCTTCTTCTCTTTCTCTTCCTTCTTTTCCTCTTTTCCTCTTTTTCTCCTCTTCCCTTTCTTTCTTTTCTTTCTGATAATTCTCATTCTCAATTGACCAATTATTAATGTTACCAAAATGTCCTCTCTTGTACTCATTAATATTGGTCTGTCTCTTTATTAATAATTAATCTCTTCGGAGTTCATCGGTTACTCTATTGGTCCCAATTGATAACATTTAGAGCACATAGGAGCTCCAATTGTTACAACTAACAAAAGATATAGTACATAGGAATTCAATTGATCTCAACTGACAACTAATTGAGCATTTAAGGGAATATGGGATATTACATTCTCCCCCCCTTAAATTGAAATTCGCCCCCGAATTTCCTTCGCTCAACAAACAAACAAACCTTGAATCAACATCTTAGACCAACACTTGACCTCTCTTCAATTCCAAGTCTCTAACATACTCATTCTTCTAACTTGTCCTTGCTGACAATTTTCCTTCTTTCATGAACTCCCGAAACTTCTTGATTTCCATCACAATCTCATTCTGATATTGGATTAACATTTAAACTTGCTCTCACTTAATTCCTCTTATATACCACTCAACATCAGCGGGTCACTTTCTTAATTGCAACATAATTACAACATCTTATCTGGACTTGGTTAATCAATACTCATTAATTCTTCATAAGAAAATTTATTGATTCCTTAACCACACAATATTGACTACTCTTTTCTTGTTATTCCTTTAACAAATGCAACAACTTTGTAATCCATCTACCGGTAATCTTGAAACATTTCCGGTTGTTTTGGTAGACGGAGACGGAATTGTTCGAGCAGATGTTCCTTTTCGAAGGGCAGAATCGAAGTATAGTGTCGAACAAGTAGGTGTAATTGTTGAATTCTGTGGTGGCGAACTCAATGGAGTCAGTTATAGTGATCCTGCTATTGTGAAAAAATATGCTCGGCGTGCTCAATTGGGTGAAATTTTTGAATTAGATCGTGCTACTTTAAAATCGGATGGTGTTTTTCGTAGCAGTCCAAGGGGTTGGTTTACTTTTGGACATGCTTCGTTTGCTCTGCTCTTCTTTTTCGGGCACATTTGGCATGGTGCTAGAACCTTGTTCAGAGATGTTTTTGCTGGTATTGATCCAGATTTGGATGCGCAAGTAGAATTTGGAGCATTCCAAAAACTGGGAGATCCTACTACAAAAAAACAGGGAGTCTATCACAAATTAAATTCTGTTTCACAACACATAGCACGGATAGGGAGTATGAACACAACAAGTTTATCACAAATTCACACAAACCCTAACCCCACAAATATAGATTATTTTTCCCCCAAAGGCTAAAACTATCTAAGAACTCACCTAGTAGAAGAAGATGAAGTTGGTGATGATGAAGATGATGGTGATGAAGATGATTTTCCATCTTCTTCCTTCCTTCCTCTTCTTCTCTTTCTCTTCCTTCTTTTCCTCTTTTCCTCTTTTTCTCCTCTTCCCTTTCTTTCTTTTCTTTCTGATAATTCTCATTCTCAATTGACCAATTATTAATGTTACCAAAATGTCCTCTCTTGTACTCATTAATATTGGTCTGTCTCTTTATTAATAATTAATCTCTTCGGAGTTCATCGGTTACTCTATTGGTCCCAATTGATAACATTTAGAGCACATAGGAGCTCCAATTGTTACAACTAACAAAAGATATAGTACATAGGAATTCAATTGATCTCAACTGACAACTAATTGAGCATTTAAGGGAATATGGGATATTACATTCTCCCCCCCTTAAATTGAAATTCGCCCCCGAATTTCCTTCGCTCAACAAACAAACAAACCTTGAATCAACATCTTAGACCAACACTTGACCTCTCTTCAATTCCAAGTCTCTAACATACTCATTCTTCTAACTTGTCCTTGCTGACAATTTTCCTTCTTTCATGAACTCCCGAAACTTCTTGATTTCCATCACAATCTCATTCTGATATTGGATTAACATTTAAACTTGCTCTCACTTAATTCCTCTTATATACCACTCAACATCAGCGGGTCACTTTCTTAATTGCAACATAATTACAACATCTTATCTGGACTTGGTTAATCAATACTCATTAATTCTTCATAAGAAAATTTATTGATTCCTTAACCACACAATATTGACTACTCTTTTCTTGTTATTCCTTTAACAAATGCAACAACTTTGTAATCCATCTACCGGTAATCTTATAAACTTCACCTGGCATAATGCTACATGCTGCAAGCCTCTACTCCAATCGTTTCCCTTCTCTCGTACTACTCCAATAAGATAGAACCATTAGCACGAGATTATCTTACTGTCATCCTTACCTCCATTCTTACGAGTAACTATCTCCCTGATCCCCATAGACTTGATTGAGCTCTTTCATCCATCACCTTCCATTGTGATACTCTGATCCCAATAGTGGAACACTCGGGATTCCTAGGCACTACTGGTTAGATGACAGTCTACATAGAAACACAATTATCCTCCAGAGTGCCTACCGTCCAAAATGTTACTAGAACCTTACCGACTTCCATTAGTAGAACAACTTCCTTGATGAATGACAAAAGTGTAGAATAAGACCAACACTCTTCAGAATATAGGTATCCAGGAGTTACATGGCTACAACCATAAAAACATAAAACATCCAAATTCATCATGGGTTCGATGTAGTTAAACCAAATTAGTTTGACAATATCCGGTCCTGGTTACTATATTTCATATCAAATCCTCTCATAGGGTTTTGATTCATTCAATATTTCTCCCGACACATAATCTCGGCCAATAACAAAGTAACACCGTCAAGGAACTTTAAATTATCAACAAAACACCACTTCTAAGGAACTTAAGCAATCTAGAACATAACTATGAGTGTCCATACATCTCGTAGAGTCACACACAATACTTCACACATATCTAGAGACAACATTTCACTTCGTATCCAAAATCATTCATCTCAATCGTCTTGTTCCATCTTCCATAATCTTAGCTCATACCCTTACTAATATACAGTCCGAGTTACTTGTTTAACTTTAGGAATATTTTATTCCCGTTCCTCCTGGGAAGTATAACTCATGAACCTTTCCAATAGGTTAGAGTATCATCATACACATCCATTACCACTCTCAGGAAGTCTACATCTAAGGCTATGAATCCGAATGTATCAATCAATTTCATACCATGACCAACCGCTTCACACCTTATCAATATCTATACCACATACCTATCTAATCCCTTCCAGATCACCGCTTAATAGGTCTCTTCCAAGTCTGTTCCTTATAGTTATTCATAATCATAATAGTGGTACTTCCCAGACTTTCTTAAACTGAGCATGGTCTACCAGGTTGGTTTTCCCACACGTCTGACTTCCATGGTATCTCCTCAGACGACAAACTACGCACTACACCTTCAGAAATCCCAATTTCAAAACTACCAATCTGACTTGTGAGGACTTGTAACTCCATCCTCAATTTGTACATCCACAACGGTACACTTATGACATTTAGGACATCCTTAGCTCCAACACGGTGTGAACGTTTATACTCCGCGACTAACCAACCAACCAAATACTTCTCAAGAAGATAAATAACAACCAGACTTCCAATAAGCCAATATTACTCTTTCAATCCAAATAAAATGCACTTAAGGTGAACCTTATCATTGCCACGCACTTATGACTGGAATTTTCTTCTAAACCAATACCTACTACACACTGCATTATACCGGGGTTACTTATCTCTATAACTCCCCACGAATAATCCTCATTGCCTCCCAATAAACTCTTGCAACATAAAATATTTCAAATCCTACACTTAGTTCATATGCTCCAACTTAGCTTATCTTTCACTGTCTATCATCAACTCAACTTCTTAGAATACAAGACTCACTGCTCAACAAAATGCATGTTACTTTACATCCCTCTCCCGACAAGGAATCCATTACACTCACTTGTGACCATAATGCTACTATCACATACTTCTCTTAATACCAAGGTTTAACTTCCTCTATTCCACAATGTAACACCCCAGACTGCTTTCAGGATTATCAACTAACCCCACAAATCAACACGGGCTTTTCAACACGTTTTGTCCTCACTCGCACGCTTTCCAGGAAACTTCCCAGAAGGTCACCCATCCCAATACTACTCCAAGTCAAGCACGCTTAACTATGGAGTTCTTATTGGTTAGGATACCGAAAAGAAGATGCATCTTGTTGATATAGGTAGTACCAATTAATCCTTATAAGCCTTCTTTCAACCATGTAGTCTCATACCTGCACAGCCTCAGGATCCCTCTCATTCCGATGTGAATTTGGTTTTTCCCCTAGAAGCTGCTAGGAGTGTCTCATTGTCATGCATCGACAACCACTCCATCGCCCTCGGATGTTACATGTAACCACTCTTCGGCCTCTCCGACCTCGGGTGTTACACACTACATACTCTAGAAATCCTCGATGTGAACAATCATCAACTACACGCCCATAACTTTGTCCTAATGAATCTTAATGGTCCCATTGTGCCTCTATCTAAAATGTGCCACATTGCAACAGTTGTATTGCAACATCCACACTACTTCCGCACTCGGTGTTCACTTGTCTCCCTATGGTAACTCTCTCCGTTCCAATTACAAAAACCATTCTACTAGAAGTCCTTAAATCCAACTTAATTGCTCTTATCCTCAACCAGTTCTCATACAACCAAAACCCATTGGAGATTCCATTACTATATAATGTGCGTTATCTGCCTCCAACACAAACTCTTATAATTGATCTTTAGGTAACTCATCATTCCATAATGGTCTCTTACTAACACTGAACCCCTGACGAGCTATCTCAAATCCGATCTCCCTTCTAAAACAGAACATACTTGGTTTATCTTCTAACCTCCATTTGGTCCATACATGTTTCACTTGGAATAGGCAACCATGTCGTCGAGTCTCTCCTTAGACTTCACCACTACCTTAGGCTCCCAACAAAACTGAACATCCTTATCCCTCAAGTTTTCAACCACTTGCAAGATACAATTCCAAATATATATATTCCATTAAGTACTCTCGTTCTTCCAAAATATTTTAGTGGCCTTAGAAACTGAAACACTGATACACTACCTCACTTCCAAACCTTATGACATATGTGTAACATAACCATCCTTTCTACTTTACCATACGGAATTATTCACAATACTATTCCATATTATTGAGTATATCTTACTCCACTAACAAATTCACTCATTCCTCAAAATTCTGACAATTCATCCAATAGAGATCCTCAACTTCTTAACTCTGTTAACACCGCAGAATCGCTTGGATGATACACTACTCTTCAATCCCATAATACCCAAATCATAACTCCTCTGAAACTTCAACTGGGCCATCAAGTTCTCCTTACTTTCTAACTCTTGGCTTGAGCCTATTCTCAAAGCACAAGTTCAACCCACGCTTCGGAGTCCTCGTGGTCGCTCAACCATGATCCTACCTACCATGCACATAATATTAGATTGATCAGGCCCAATACTATATACAGTGATATTAAGAATCATGTTGGCTAAACACACATATGAGGCAGGAATAGATTTACTTATGATGTTTCAAGGCTAGGTCGAGAATCGACCTGCTCTGATACCAACTGTAACAACCCGTATAATATATATCTAGAATAATATCATACAAGTGTTAAATTTTGGTACTGTCACAACATAAGTGCCTAATGGCATTAAGATATACACATGTCCAAACTAAAACATCACTGGAACATGTTATACAATAATGCCTACACAATAAAAATCTAAGAACTATGTACAATATCTTCATTGCACACAACTCCACAGCGGAAGATCATAAGGAACAGCAACCCTTGAAACATCCATAACAGTTTCTCTTAGATCCAACCTGTAAAGAATACCTGAAAAATAACAACAATGATGGGATGAGATAATAATCTCAGTGAGTTCTCCTATCCTATGGGTCCACTCGGCTCTACAGGATATTCTAATCGATATTCAACTCATATCCAACTCAAGTCAACAAGGGAACAAAGACTTGAGCGATGGGGAAACTATCTCGCAATTGTATGGCAACATGCATCTGAGTTCTCATAACTCAACCACGATCATTATTCAGATTCACGCAACATCGATCCCCAACCGGACCTACGTCTAGGCCAAGGCTTGGTTCACGCATGTCTGTATGATTCGACTTTCGCGGTGGATATCCGGTTCCCCTATGGGACTTAAACCCACTTTTAAGAACCATCACCCGTACGGGACTCTAACCCACCTAGGGTATCTTTCACCGTATGGGACTCTAACCCACATAGGTGTCCACCTTTCCCCCATGTCCACCATGGTTGGGGCTCAAACCCAATTGAGGCTCGAATCATTGGTCCCACATCCCAATGCTTACTCATCTAAGCATACCAATAGAGATGTGTACCACCACAGAAAAACACACATTCTGAATACATGATCGGTTCCACAAAACATTGGTTCCACGAACCATAACAAATTCATCAATCATAGGTGACTTCATTCACCATAATACACAAATAATAACATGGCATGTTCCATAATCATAGGTGACTTCATTCACCATGATACACAAATAATAACATGGCATGTTCCATACAATGCGTCTCATTCTCAATCATGGCAACAATTCGTCCACGACCTCACATAAGCGTCGTACGAATGAATACCGTATTCTCATACATATATCACATATGTTCCATAACCTAGATCATATTTCTAAGTTACTAATCACATCATTCTCCTAGGTTTCCTCACTCATCTTTGTAGAGTTTTGATCATGTTACTTCACCTTTCACATAACAACAATATTTAATTTTCATCATGATAAAATTCATGGCATTTATAAATCACATAATATTTTATAACATGGAACAATAATAATAGCCCTTTACGTTATCTTTCTAACGCATCCGGCCGTGTCCAAAACAGAGTTACACCACTCAATTAATTCATTAATCTATCTTAATCAAAATTTAGATTAATATTTATTCATTGCATAAGCATTCAACAACAACCTCTCTAGCCTAGTGGTAAGGCATGTACAGTTTCAAGGAGGTCCTGGGTTCGAACCCCACTGGTGACAAATTCTGTACATACAGAAAATTAAATTCTGTTTCACAACACATAGCACGGATAGGGAGTATGAACACAACAAGTTTATCACAAATTCACACAAACCCTAACCCCACAAATATAGATTATTTTTCCCCCAAAGGCTAAAACTATCTAAGAACTCACCTAGTAGAAGAAGATGAAGTTGGTGATGATGAAGATGATGGTGATGAAGATGATTTTCCATCTTCTTCCTTCCTTCCTCTTCTTCTCTTTCTCTTCCTTCTTTTCCTCTTTTTCTCCTCTTCCCTTTCTTTCTTTTCTTTCTGATAATTCTCATTCTCAATTGACCAATTATTAATGTTACCAAAATGTCCTCTCTTGTACTCATTAATATTGGTCTGTCTCTTTATTAATAATTAATCTCTTCAGAGTTCATCGGTTACTCTATTGGTCCCAATTGATAACATTTAGAGCACATAGGAGCTCCAATTGTTACAACTAACAAAAGATATAGTACATAGGAATTCAATTGATATCAACTGACAACTAATTGAGCATTTAAGGGAATATGGGATATTACATGTTAGGATAACAAACATCATTGAATTCTCATTAATAGGATTTATTAACATAAATAAAATTTAAAGAAAAATAAATAAAAATTCCTTAGTTCAACCCGAAGAAGGGAAGATACAACCGATTTGACAACCGATAATACCGACGATTGGTGTTTATAGTATTTTTTAGAATTCTCAAATGATTAGAATCAATGCTTTTGATACTGAAGTGCAAGAAACTCTTCCTCATCCTCCGATGGAGTAGATGAAGGACAATAAATTGTTTGTTTTATTTGTTTTGATGGTGGTTCACTCGATCTCAACAATCATCGGTGAGTTCACATCACAATTACCGGTAGTTTATTTTTGTTTTTATGCAAACTATCTATTATTTTTGTTATTTGAAATATATCGATACCGCCGAAACGATACCTTAATTGAAGATGAGCGTGCGATGACAAATATTGTATGATGTTAATATTTTCGCTGCGTGTTTGTTAAATTTTTTATTTATTAAAGATTTTGTCGATGGTGGCACCTTATATTTTCGTGTAAATTTTAATATATATAAATTTAAGGATTTAGGGTTTTACATACAACCCTTAATACAAGAAGAAAGAAGCGAAAATAAAATTGAAAGGCCTCGAAAGAAAAAACTCCCAACAGTGTTAAATGTTGTTACACAAAGAGTTATACCAATCTCAAAAAAGAGCGTTGAGCCTATAAACTTTCGATCCTAAAAAAAATTAGTCTAATTAACAACCACGACTCATAGTTGTTACGATAACAAACATCATTGAATTCTCATTAATAGGATTTATTAACATAAATAAAATTTAAAGAAAAATAAATAAAAATTCCTTAGTTCAACCCGAAGAAGGGCACATACAACCGACTTGACAACCGATAATACCGACGATTGGTGTTTATAGTAATTTTTAGAATTCTCAAATGATCAGAATCAATGCTTTTGATACTGAAGTGCCAAAAACTCTTCCTCATCCTCCGATGGAGTAGATGAAGGACAATAAATTGTTTGGTTTATTTGTTTTAATGGTGGTTCACTCGATCTCAATAATCATCGGTGAGTTCACATCACAATCTACCTTTACTTTATTTTTGTTTTTATGCAAACTATCTATTATTTTTGTTATTTAAGTTAAATCGATACCGCCGAAATGATACCCTAATTGAAGATGAGCGTGCCATGACAGATATTGTATGACGTTCATATTTTCGCCGCGTGTTTGTTAAATTTTTTATTTATTAAAGATTTTGTCGGTGGTGGCACCTTAGATTTTCGTGTAAAGTTTAATATATATAAATTTAAGGATTTAGCGTTTTACATACAACCTTTAAGACAGGAAGAAAGAAGCCAAAAGAAATTCAAAGGCCTCAAAAGCAAAAACTCCCAACAATTTTAAATGTTGTTACAAAAAGAGTTATACCAATCTCACAAAAGAGCGTTGAGCCTATAAACTTTCGATCCTAAAAAAAACTTAGTCTAATTAACAACCACGATTCAGAGTTGTTAGGATAACAAACATCATTGAATTCTCATTAATAGGATTTATTAACATAAATAAAATTTAAAGAAAAATAAATAAAAATTCCTTAGTTCAACCCGAACATGGGCAAATACAACCGATTTGACAACCGATAATACCGACGATTGGTGTTTATAGTATTTTTTAGAATTCTCAAATGATCAGAATCAATGCTTTTGATATTGAAGTGTAAGAAACTTTTCCTCATCCTCCGATGGAGTAGATGAAGGACTATAAATTGTTTGTTTTATTTGTTTTGATGGTGGTTCACTCGATCTCAACAATCATCGTTGAGTTCACATCACAATCTACCGTTAGTTTATTTTTGTTTTTATGCAAACTATATATTGTTTTTGTTATTTTAAATATATCGATACCGCCGAAACGATACCCTAATTAAAGATGAGCGTGCGATGACAGATATTGTATGACGTTAATATTTTCGCTGGGTGTTTGTTAAATTTTTTATTTATTAAAGATTTTGTCGATGGTGGCACCTTATATTTTCGTGTAAAGTTTAATATATATAAATTTAAGGATTTAGGGTTTTACATACAACCCTTAATACAAGAAGAAAGAAGCGAAAATAAAATTGAAAGGCCTCAAAAGAAAAAACTCCCAACAGTGTTAAATGTTGTTACAAAAAGAGTTATACCAATCTCAAAAAAGAGCATTGAGCCTATAAACTTTCGATCCTAAAAAAAATTAGTCTAATTAACAACCACGACTCATAGTTGTTAGGATAACAAACATCATTGAATTCTCATTAATAGGATTTATTAAGAATAATAAAATTTAAATTTAAATAAATAAAAATTTCGTAGTTCAACCCGAAGAAGGGAAGATACAACCGATTTGACAACCGATAATACCGACGATTGGTATTTATAGTATTTTTTAGAATTCTCAAATGATCAGAATCAATGCTTTTGATACTGAAGTGCCAGAAACTCTTCCTCATCCTCCGATGGAGTAGATGAAGGACAATAAATTGTTTGGTTTATTTGTTTTAATGGTGGTTCACTCGATCTCAACAATCATCGGTGAGTTCACATCACAATCTACCTTTAGTTTATTATTGTTTTTATGCAAACTATCTATTATTTTTGTTATTTAAGTTAAATCGATACCGCCGAAATGATACCCTAATTGAAGATGTGCGTGCCATGACAGATATTGTATGACGTTAATATTTTCGCCGCGTGTTTGTTAAATTTTTTATTTATTAAAGATTTTGTCGGTGGTGGCACCTTAGATTTTCGTGTAAAGTTTAATATATATAAATATAAGGATTTAGCGTTTTACATACAACCTTTAATACAGGAAGAAAGAAGCCAAAAGAAAATTCAAAGGCCTCAAAAGCAAAAACTCCCAACAATTTTAAATGTTGTTACAAAAAGAGTTATACCAATCTCACAAAAGAGCTTTGAGCCTATAAACTTTCGATCCTAAAAAAAACTTAGTCTAATTAACAACCACGATTCAGAGTTGTTAGGATAACAAACATCATTGAATTCTCATTAATAGGATTTATTAACATAAATAAAATTTAAAGAAAAATAAATAAAAATTCCGTAGTTCACCCCGAACAAGGGCAAATACAACCGATTTGACAACCGATAATACCGACGATTGGTGTTTATAGTATTTTTTAGAATTCTCAAATTATCAGAATCAATGCTTTTGATATTGAAGTGTAAGAAACTCTTCCTCATCCTCCGATGGAGTAGATGAAGGACTATAAATTGTTTGTTTTATTTGTTTTGATGGTGGTTCACTCGATCTCAACAATCATCGGTGAGTTCACATCACAATCTACCGTTAGTTTATTTTTGATTTTATGCAAACTATATATTGTTTTTGTTATTTTAAATAAATCGACACCGCCGAAACGATACCCTAATTAAAGAAGAGCGTGCGATGATAGATATTGTATGACGTTAATATTTTCGCTGGATGTTTGTTAAATTTTTTATTTATTAAAGATTTTGTCGGTTGTGGCACCTTAGATTTTCGTGTAAAGTTTAATATATAATAATTTAAGGATTTATGGTTTTACATACAACCCTTAATACAAGAAAAAAGAAGCCAAAAGAAAATTAAAAGGCCTGAAAAGCAAAAGCTCCCAACACTGTTAAATGTTGTTACAAAAAGAGTTTTTAGAATCTCACAAAAGAGCGTTGAGCCTATAAACTCTCGATCCTAAAAAAAACTTAGTCTAATTAACAATCACGACTCATAGTTGTTAGGATAACAAACATCATTGAATTCTCATTAATAGGATTTATTAACATAAATAAAATTTAAAGAAAAACAAATAAAAATTCCTTAGTTAAACCCGAAGAAGGGCAGATACAACCGATTTGACAACCGATAATACCGACGATTGGTGTTTATAGTAATTTTTAGATTTCTCAAATAATCAGAATCAATGCGTTTGATACTGAAGTGCAAGAAACTCTTCCTCATCCTCCGATGGAGTAGATGAAGGACTATAAATTGTTTGTTTTATTTGTTTTGATGGTGGTTCACTCGATCTCAATAATCATCGGTGAGTTCACATCACAATCTACCGTTAGTTTACTTTTTCTTTTATGCAAACTATCTATTGTTTTTGTTATTTGAAATAAATCGACACCGCCGAAACGATACCCTAATTGAAGATGAGCGTGCGATGACAGATATTGTATGATGTTAATATTTTCACTGCGTGTTTGTTAAATTTTTTATTTATTAAAGATTTTGTCGGTGGTGGCACCTTAGATTTTCGTGTAAAGTTTAATATATATATATATAAATTTAAGGATTTATGGATTTACATACAATCCTTAATACAAGAAGAAAGAAGCCAAAAGAAAATTCAAAGGCCTCAAAAGCAAAAGCTCCCAACAATGTTAAATGTTGTTACAAAAAGAGTTATACCAATCACACAAAAGAGTGTTGAGCCTATAAACTTTCGATCCTAAAAAAAACATAGTCTAATTAACAATCACGACTCATAGTTGTTAGGATAACAAACATCATTGAATTCTCATTAATAGGATTTATTAACATAAGTAAAATTTAAAGAAAAATAAATAAAAATTCCTTAGTTCAACCCGAAGAAGGGCAGATACAACCGATTTGACAACCGATAATACCGACGATTGGTGTTTATAGTACTTTTTAGAATTCTCAAATGATTAGAATCAATGCTTTTGATACTGAAGTGCAAGAAACTCTTCCTCATCCTCCGATGGAGTAGATGAAGGACAATAAATTGTTTGTTTTATTTGTTTTGATGGTGGTTCACTCGATCTCAACAAATATCGGTGAGTTCACATCACAATTACCGGTAGTTTATTTTTGTTTTTATGCAAACTATCTATTATTTTTGTTATTTGAAATATATCAATACCGCAGAAACGATACCCTAATTGAAGATGAGCGTGCGATGACAAATATTGTATGATGTTAATATTTTCGCTGCGTGTTTGTTAAATTTTTTATTTATTAAAGATTTTGTCGATGGTGGCACCTTATATTTTCGTGTAAAGTTTAATATATATAAATTTAAGGATTTAGGGTTTTACATACAACACTTAATACAAGAAGAAAGAAGCGAAAATAAAATTGAAAGGTCTCAAAAGAAAAAACTCCCAACAATGTTAAATGTTGTTACAAAAAGAGTTATACCAATCTCAAAAAAGAGCGTTGAGCCTACAAACTTTCGATCCTAAAAAAAATTAGTCTAATTAACAACCACGACTCATAGTTGTTACGATAACAAACATCATAGAATTCTCATTAATAGGATTTATTAACATAAATAAAATTTAAATAAAAATTTCGTAGTTCAACCCGAAGAAGGGAAGATACAACCGATTTGACAACCGATAATACCGACGATTGGTGTTTATAGTATTTTTTAGAATTCTCAACTGATCAGAATCAATGCTTTTGATACTGAAGTGCCAGAAACTCTTCCTCATCCTCCGATGGAGTAGATGAAGGACAATAAATTGTTTGGTTTATTTGTTTTAATGGTGGTTCACTCGATCTCAACAATCATCGGTGAGTTCATATCACAATCTACCTTTAGTTTATTTTTGTTTTTATGCAAACTATCTAATACTTTTGTTATTTGAAATATATCGATACCGCCGAAACGATACCCTAATTGAAGATGAGCGTGCGATGACAAATATTGTATGATGTTAATATTTTCGCTGCGTGTTTGTTAAATTTTTTATTTATTAAAGATTTTGTCGATGGTGGCACCTTATATATTCGTGTAAAGTTTAATATATATAAATTTAAGGATTTAGGGTTTTACATACAACCCTTAATACAAGAAGAAAGAAGCGAAAATAAAATTGAAAGGCCTCAAAAGAAAAAACTCCCAACAGTGTTAAATGTTGTTACAAAAAGAGTTATACCAATCTCAAAAAAGAGCGTTGAGCCTATAAACTTTCGATCCTAAAAAAAATTAGTCTAATTAACAACTACGACTCATAGTTGTTACGATAACAAACATCATTGAATTCTCAATAATAGGATTTATTAACATAAATAAAATTTAAATAAAAATAAATAAAAATTTCGTAGTTCAACCCGAAGAAGGGAAGATACAACCGATTTGACAACCGATAATACCGACGATTGGTGTTTATAGAATTTTTTAGAATTCCAAATGATCAGAATCAATGCTTTTGATACTGAAGTGACAGAAACTCTTCCTCATCCTCCGATGGAGTAGATGAAGGACAATAAATTGTTTGGTTTATTTGTTTTAATGGTGGTTCACTCGATCTCAACAATCATCGGTGAGTTCACATCACAATCTACCTTTAGTTTATTTTTGTTTTTATGCAAACTATCTATTATTTTTGTTATTTAAGTTAAATCGATACCGCCGAAATGATACCCTAATTGAAGATGAGCGTGCCATGACAGATATTGTATGACGTTAATATTTTCGCCGCGTGTTTGTTAAATTTTTTATTTATTAAAGATTTTGTCGGTGGTGGCACCTTAGATTTTCGTGTAAAGTTTAATATATATAAATTTAAGGATTTAGCGTTTTACATACAACCTTTAATACAGGAAGAAAGAAGCCAAAAGAAAATTCAAAGGCCTCAAAAGCAAAAACTCCCAACAATTTTAAATGTTGTTACAAAAAGAGTTATACCAATCTCACAAAAGAGCGTTGAGCCTATAAACTTTCGATCCTAAAAAAAACTTAGTCTAATTAACAACCACGATTCAGAGTTGTTAGGATAACAAACATCATTGAATTCTCATTAATAGGATTTATTAACATAAATAAAATTTAAAGAAAAATAAATAAAAATTCCGTAGTTCACCCCGAACAAGGGCAAATACAACCGATTTGACAACCGATAATACCGACGATTGGTGTTTATAGTATTTTTTAGAATTCTCAAATTATCAGAATCAATGCTTTTGATATTGAAGTGTAAGAAACTCTTCCTCATCCTCCGATGGAGTAGATGAAGGACTATAAATTGTTTATTTTATTTGTTTTGATGGTGGTTCACTCGATCTCAACAATCATCGGTGAGTTCACATCACAATCTACCGTTAGTTTATTTTTGTTTTTATGCAAACTATATATTGTTTTTGTTTTTTTAAATAAATCGACACCGCCGAAACGATACCCTAATTAAAGATGAGCGTGCGATGACAGATATTGTATGACGTTAATATTTTCGCTGGGTGTTTGTTAAATTTTTTATTTATTAAAGATTTTGTCGGTTGTGGCACGTTAGATTTTCGTGTAAAGTTTAATATATAATAATTTAAGGATTTATGGTTTTACATACAACCCTTAATACAAGAAAAAAGAAGCCAAAAGAAAATTCAAATGCCTGAAAAGCAAAAGCTCCCAACAATGTTAAATGTTGTTACAAAAAGAGTTTTTAGAATCTCACAAAAGAGCGTTGAGCCTATAAACTCTCGATCCTAAAAAAAACTTAGTCTAATTAACAATCACGACTCATAGTTGTTAGGATAACAAACATCATTGAATTCTCATTAATAGGATTTATTAACATAAATAAAATTTAAAGAAAAATAAATAAAAATTCCTTAGTTCAACCCGAAGAAGGGAAGATACAACCGATTTGACAACCGATAATACCGACGATTGGTGTTTATAGTAATTTTTAGAATTCTCAAATGATCAGAATCAATGCTTTTGATACTGAAGTGCAAGAAACTCTTCCTCATCCTCCTATGGAGTAGATGAAGGACTATAAATTGTTTGTTTTATTTGTTTTGATGGTGGTTCACTCGATCTCAATAATCATCGGTGAGTTCACATCACAATCTACCGTTAGTTTACTTTTGCTTTTATGCAAACTATCTATTGTTTTTGTTATTTGAAATAAATCGACACCGCCGAAACGATACCCTAATCGAAGATGAGCGTGCGATGACAGATATTGTATGATGTTAATATTTTCGCTGCGTGTTTGTTAAATTTTTTATTTATTAAAGATTTTGTCGGTGGTGGCACCTTAGATTTTCGTGTAAAGTTTAATATATATAAATTTAAGGATTTATGGATTTATATACGATCCTTAATACAAGAAGAAAGAAGCCAAAAGAAAATTCAAAGGCCTCAAAAGCAAAAGCTCCCAACAATGTTAAATGTTGTTACAAAAAGAGTTATACCAATCTCACAAAAGAGCGTTGAGCCTATAAACTTTCGATCCTAAAAAAAACTTAGTCTAATTAACAACCACGATTCAGAGTTGTTAGGATAACAAACATCATTGAATTCTCATTAATAGGATTTATTAACATAAATAAAATTTAAAGAAAAATAAATAAAAATTCTGTAGTTCAACCCCAACAAGGGCAAATACAACCGATTTGACAACCGATTTGACAACCGATAATACCGACGATAGGTGTGTTTATAGTATTTTTTAGAATTATCAAATGATCAGAATCAATGCTTTTGATACTGAAGTGCAAGAAACTCTTCCTCATCCTCCGATGGAGTAGATGAAGGACAATAAATTGTTTGGTTTATTTGTTTTAATGGTGGTTCACTCGATCTCAACAATCATCGGTGAGTTCACATCACAATCTACCTTTAGTTTATTTTTGTTTTTATGCAAACTATCTATTATTTTTGTTATTTAAGTTAAATCGATACCGCCGAAATGATACCCTAATTGAAGATGAGCGTGCCATGACAGATATTGTAAGACGTTAATATTTTCGCCGCGTGTTTGTCAAATTTTTTATTTATTAAAGATTTTGTCGGTGGTGGCACCTTAGATTTTCGTGTAAAGTTTAATATATATAAATTTAAGGATTTAGCGTTTTACATACAACCTTTAATACAGGAAGAAAGAAGCCAAAAGAAAATTCAAAGGCCTCAAAAGCAAAAACTCCCAACAATTTTAAATGTTGTTACAAAAAGAGTTATACCAATCTCACAAAAGAGCGTTGAGCCTATAAACTTTCGATCCTAAAAAAAACTTAGTCTAATTAACAACCATGATTCAGAGTTGTTAGGAGAACAAACATCATTGAATTCTCATTAATAGGATTTATTAACATAAATAAAATTTAAAGAAAAATAAATAAAAATTCCGTAGTTCACCCCGAACAAGGGCAAATACAACTGATTTGACAACCGATAATACCGACGATTGGTGTTTATAGTATTTTTTAGAATTCTCAAATGATCAGAATCAATGCTTTTGATATTGAAGTGTAAGAAACTCTTCCTCATCCTCCGATGGAGTAGATGAAGGACTATAAATTGTTTGTTTTATTTGTTTTGATGGTGGTTCACTCGATCTCAACAATCATCGGTGAGTTCACATCTCAATCTACCATTAGTTTATTTTTGTTTTTATGCAAACTATATATTGGTTTTGTTATTTTAAATATATCGATACCGCCGAAACGATACCCTAATTAAAGATGAGCGTGCGATGACAGATATTGTATGACGTTAATATTTTCGCTGGGTGTTTGTTAAATTTTTTATTTATTAAAGATTCTGTCGGTTGTGGCACCTTAGATTTTCGTGTAAAGTTTAATATATAATAATTTAAGGATTTATGGTTTTACATACAACCCTTAATACAATAAAAAAGAAGCCAAAAGAAAATTCAAAGGCCTGAAAAGCAAAAGCTCCCAACAATGTTAAATGTTGTTACAAAAAGAGTTATACCAATCTCACAATAGAGCATTGAGCTTATAAAGTTTCGATCCTAAAAAAAACTTAGTCTAATTAACAATCACAACTCATAGTTGTTAGGATAACAAACATCATTGAATTCTCATTAATAGGATTTATTAACATAAATAAAATTTAAAGAAAAATAAATAAAAATTGCTTAGTTCAACCCGAAGAAGGGAAGATACAACCGATTTGACGACCGATAATACCGACGATTGGTGTTTATAGTATTTTTAAGAATTCTCAAATGACTAAAATCAATGCTTTTGATACTGAAGTGCAAGAAACTCTTCCTCATCCTCCGATGGAGTAGATGAAGGACAATAAATTATTTGTTTTATTTGTTTTGATGGTGGTTCACTCGATCTCAACAATCATCGGTGAGTTCACATCACAATCTACCTTTAGTTTATTTTTGTTTTTATGCAAACTATGTATTATTTTTGTTATTTAAATTAAATCGATACCGCCGAAATGATACCCTAATTGAAGATGAGCGTGCCATGACAGATATTGTATGACGTTAATATTTTTGCCGCGTGTTTAATAAATTTTTTATTTATTAAAGATTTTGTCGGTGGTGGCACCTTAGATTTTCGTGTAAAGTTTAATATATATAAATTTAAGGATTTAGGGTTTTACATACAACCCTTAATACAGGAAGAAAGAAGCCAAAAGAAAATTCAAAGGCCTCAAAAGCAAAAACTCCCAACAATTTTAAATGTTGTTACAAAAAGAGTTATACCAATCTCACAAAAGGGCGTTGAGCCTATAAACTTTTGATCCTAAAAAAAACTTAGTCTAATTAACAACCACGATTCAGAGTTGTTAGGATAACAAACATCATTGAATTCTCATTAATAGGATTTATTAACATAAATAAAATTTAAAGAAAAATAAATAAAAATTCCGTAGTTCACCCCGAACAAGGGCAAATACAACTGATTTGACAACCGATAATACCGACGATTGGTGTTTATAGTATTTTTTAGAATTCTCAAATGATCAGAATCAATGCTTTTGATATTGAAGTGTAAGAAACTCTTCCTCATCCTCCGATGGAGTAGATGAAGGACTATAAATTGTTTGTTTTATTTGTTTTGATGGTGGTTCACTCGATCTCAACAATCATCGGTGAGTTCACATCTCAATCTACCATTAGTTTATTTTTGTTTTTATGCAAACTATATATTGTTTTTGTTATTTTAAATAAATCGACACCGCCGAAACGATACCCTAATTAAAGATGAGCGTGCGATGACAGATATTGTATGACGTTAATATTTTCGCTGGGTGTTTGTTAAATTTTTTATTTATTAAAAATTCTGTCGGTTGTGGCACCTTAGATTTTCGTGTAAAGTTTAATATATAATAATTTAAGGATTTATGGTTTTACATACAACCCTTAATACAATAAAAAAGAAGCCAAAAGAAAATTCATAGGCCTGAAAAGCAAAAGCTCCCAACAATGTTAAATGTTGTTACAAAAAGAGTTATACCAATCTCACAAAAGAGCATTGAGCCTATAAAGTTTCGATCCTAAAAAAAACTTAGTCTACTTAACAATCACAACTCATACTTGTTAGGATAACAAACATCATTGAATTCTCATTAATAGGATTTATTAACATAAATAAAATTTAAAGAAAAATAAATAAAAATTGCTTAATTCAACCCGAAGAAGGGAAGATACAACCGATTTGACAAACGATAATACCGACGATTGGTGTTTATAGTATTTTTAAGAATTCTCAAATGACTAAAATCAATGCTTTTGATACTGAAGTGCAAGAAACTCTTCCTCATCCTCCGATGGAGTAGATGAAGGACAATAAATTATTTGTTTTATTTGTTTTGATGGTGGTTCACTCGATCTCAACAATCATCGCTGAGTTCACATCACAATCTACCTTTAGTTTATTTTTGTTTTTATGCAAACTATCTATTATTTTTGTTATTTAAGTTAAATCGATACCGCCGAAATGATACCCTAATTGAAGATGACCGTGCCATGACAGATATTGTATGACGTTAATATTTTCTCCGCGTGTTTGTTAAATTTTTTATTTATTAAAGATTTTGTCGGTGTTGGCACCTTAGTTTTTCGTGTAAAGTTTAATATATATAAGGATTTAGCGTTTTACATACAACCTTTAATACAGGAAGAAAGAAGCCAAAAGAAAATTCAAAGGCCTCAAAAGCAAAAACTCCCAACAATTTTAAATGTTGTTACAAAAAGAGTTATACCAATCTCACAAAAAGGCGTTGAGCCTATAAACTTTCGATCCTAAAAAAAACTTAGTCTAATTAACAACCACGATTCAAAGTTGTTAGGATAACAAACATCATTGAATTCTCATTAATAGGATTTATTAACATAAATAAAATTTAAAGAAAAATAAATAAAAATTCTGTAGTTCACCCCGAACAAGGGCAAAAACAACTGATTTGACAACCGATAATACCGACGATTGGTGTTTATAGTATTTTTTAGAATTCTCAAATGATCAGAATCAATGCTTTTGATATTGAAGTGTAAGAAACTCTTCCTCATCCTCCGATGGAGTAGATGAAGGACTATAAATTGTTTGTTTTATTTGTTTTGATGGTGGTTCACTCGATCTCAACAATCATCGGTGAGTTCACATCACAATCAACCATTAGTTTATTTTTGTTTTTATGCAAACTATATATTGTTTTTGTTATTTTAAATAAATCGACACCGCCGAAACGATACCCTAATTAAAGATGAGCGTGCGATGATAGATATTGTATGACGTTAATATTTTTGCTGGGTGTTTGTTAAATTTTTTATTTATTAAAGATTTTGTCGGTTGTGGCACCTTAGATTTTCGGGTAAAGTTTAATATATAATAATTTAAGGATTTATGGTTTTACATACAACCCTTAATACAAGAAAAAAGAAGCCAAAAGAAAATTTAAAGGCCTGAAAAGCAAAAGCTCCCAACAATGTTAAATGTTGTTACAAAAAGAGTTATACCAATCTCACAAAAGAGCATTGAGCCAATAAACTTTCGATCCTAAAAAAAACTTAATCTAATTAACAATCACGACTCATAGTTGTTAGGATAACAAACATCATTGAATTCTCATTAATAGGATTTATTAACTTAAATAAAATTTAAAGAAAAATAAATAAAAATTGCTTAGTTCAACCCGAAGAAGGGAAGATACAACCGATTTGACAACCGATAATACCGACGATTGGTGTTTATAGTATTTTTAAGAATTCTCAAATGACTAAAATCAATGCTTTTGATAATGAAGTGCAAGAAACTCTTCCTCATCCTCCGATGGAGTAGATGAAGGACAATAAATTATTTATTAAAGATTTCGGGTAAAGTTTAATATATATAAATTTAAGGATTTAGGGTTTTACATACAACCCTTAATACAGGAAGAAAGAAGCCAAAAGAAAATTCAAAGGCCTCAAAAGCAAAAACTCCCAACAATTTTAAATGTTGTTACAAAAAGAGTTATACCAATCTCACAAAAGGGCGTTGAGCCTATAAACTTTCGATCCTAAAAAAAACTTAGTCTAATTAACAACCACGATTCAGAGTTGTTAGGATAACAAACATCATTGAATTCTCATTAATAGGATTTATTAACATAAATAAAATTTAAAGAAAAATAAATAAAAATTCTGTAGTTCAACCCCAACAAGGGCAAATACAACCGATTTGATAACCGATAATACCGACGATTGGTGTTTATAGTATTTTTTAGAATTCTCAAATGATCAGAATCAATGCTTTTGATACTGAAGTGCAAGAAACTCTTCCTCATCCTCCGATGGAGTAGATGAAGGACTATAAATTGTTTGTTTTATTTGTTTTGATGGTGGTTCACTCGATCTCAACAATCATCGGTGAGTTCACATCACAATCTACCGTTAGTTTATTTTTGTTTTTACGCAAACTATCTATTGTTTTTGTTATTTGAAATAAATCGACACCTCCGAAACGATACCCTAATTAAAGATGAGCGTGCGAGGACAGATATTGTATGATGTTAATATTTTCGCTTGGTGTTTTTTAAATTTTTTATTTATTAAAGATTTTGTCGGTGGTGGCACCTTAGATGTTCGTGTAAAGTTTAATATATATAAATTTAAGGATTTAGGGTTTTACATACAACCCTTAATACAAGAAGAAAGAAGCCAAAAGAAAATTCAAAGGCCTCAATTGTCAAATCGGTTGCATTTGCTGTTCTTCGGGTTGAACTACTGAATATTTATTTATTTTTCTTTAAATTTTATTTATGTTAATAAATCCTATTAATGAGAATTCAATGATGTTTGTTATCCTAACAACTATGAGTCGTGGTTGTTAATTAGACTAAGTTTTTTTTAGGATCGAAAGTTTATAGGCATAACGCTCTTTTGTGAGATTAGTATAACTCTTTTTGTAACAACATTTAACATTGTTGGGAGTTTTTGCTTTTGAGGCCTTTGAATTTTCTTTTGGCTTCTTTCTTCTTGTATTAAGGGTTCTATATAAAACCCTAAATCCTTAAATTTATATATATTAAACTTTACACGAAAATATAAGGTGCCACCACCGACAAAATCTTTAATAAATAAAAAATTTAACAAACACGCAGCGAAAATATTAACGTCATACAATATCTGCCATCGCACGCTCATCTTCAATTAGGGTATCATTTTGGAGGTATCGATTTATTTCAAATAACAAAAATAATAGATAGTTTGCATAAAAACAAAAATAAACTAACGGTAGATTGTGATGTGAACTCACCGATGTTTGTTGAGATCGAGTGAACCACCATATAAACAAATAATACAAACAATTTATTGTCCTTCATCTACAACATCGGAGGATGAGGAAGAGTTTCTTGCACTTCAGTATCAAAAGCATTGATTCTTATCATTTTAGAATTCTAAAAAATACTATAAACACCAATCGTCGGTATTATCGGTTGTCAAATCAGTTGTATCTGCCCTTCTTCGGGTTGAAATACGGAATTTTTATTTATTTTTCTTTAAATTTTATTTATGTTAATAAATCCTATTAATGAGAATTCAATGATGTTTGTTATCCTAACAACTATGAGTCGTGGTTGTTAATTAGACTATTTTTTTTTTAGGATCGAAAGTTTATAGGCTCAACGCTCTTTTGGGAGATTGGTATAACTCTTTTTGTAACAACATTTAACATTGTTGGGAGTTTTTGCTTTTGAGGCCTTTGAATTTTCTTTTGGCTTCTTTCCTCTTGTATTAAGGGTTGTATGTAATACCCTAAATCCTTAAATTTATATATATTAAACCTTACACGAAAACCTAAAGTGCCACCACCGACAAAATCTTTAATAAATATAAAATCTAACAAACACGCAGCGAAAATCTTAACTTCATACAATATCTGTCATTGCATAAAAAGTCCTTAGTTCAACCCAAAGAAGGGAAGATACAACCGATTTGACAACCGATAATACCGACGATTGGTGTTTATAGTATTTTTTAGAAGTCTCAAATGATCATAATCAATGCTTTTGATACTTAAGTGCAAGAAACTCTTCCTCATCCTCCGATGCAGTAGATGAAGGACAATAAATTGTTCGTTTTATTTGTTTTGATGGTGGTTCAGTCGATCTCAACAATCATCGGTGAGTTCACATCACAATCTACCATTAGTTTATTTTTGTTTTTATGAAAACTATCTATTATCTTTGTTATTTGAAATAAATCGATACCTCCGAAACGATACCCTAATTGAAGATGAGCGTGCGATGACAGATATTGTATGACGTTAATATTTTCGCTGCGTGTTTGTTAGATTTTATATTTATTAAAGATTTTGTCGGTGGTGGCACTTTAGGTTTTCGTGTAAGGTTTAATATATATAAATTTAAGGATTTAGGGTTTTACATACAACCCTTAATACAAGAAGAAAGAAGCCAAAAGAAAATTCAAAGGCCTCAAAAGCAAAAACTCCCAACAATGTTAAATGTTGTTACAAAAAGAGTTATACCAATCTCCCAAAAGAGCGTTGAGCCTATAAACTTTCGATCCTAAAAAAAACATAGTCTAATTAACAACCACGACTCATAGTTGTTAGGATAACAAACATCATTGAATTCTCATTAATATGATTTATTAACATAAATAAAATTTAAAGAAAAATAAATAAAAATTTTGTATTTCAACCCGAAGAAGGGCAGATACAACCAATTTGACAACCGATAATACCGACGATTGGTGTTTATAGTATTTTTTAGAATTCTCAAATGATCAGAATCAATGCTTTTGATACTGAAGTGCAAGAAACTCTTCCTCATCGTCCGATGGAGTAGATGAAGGACAATAAATTGTTTGTATTATTTGTTTTGATGGTGGTTCACTCGATCTCAACAATCATCAGTGAGTTCACATCACAATCTACCGTTAGTTTATTTTTGTTTTTATGCAAACTATCTATTATTTTTGTTATTTGAAATAAATCGATATCGCCAAAACGATACCCTAATTGAAGATGAGCGTGCGATGGCAGATATTGTATGACGTTAATATTTTCGCTGCGTGTTTGTTAAATTTTTTATTTATTAAAGATTTTGTCGGTGGAGGCACCTTAGATTTTCGTGGAAAGTTTAATATATATAAATTTAAGGATTTAGGGTTTTACATAGAACCCTTAATACAAGAAGAAAGAAGCCAAAAGAAAATTCAAAGACCTCAAAAGCAAAAACTCCCAACAATGTTAAATGTTGTTAAATAAAGAGTTATACCAATCTCACAAAAGAGCGTTGAGCCTATAAACTTTCGATCCTAAAAAAAACATAGTATAATTAACAACCACGACTCATAATTGTTACGATAACAAACATCATTGAATTCTCATTAATAGGATTTATTAACATAAATAAAATTTAAAGAAAAATAAATAAATATTCAGTAGTTCAATCCGAAGAACAGCAAAATACAACCGATTTGACAACTGATAATACCGACGATTGGTGTTTATAGTATTTTTTATAATTCTCAAATGATTAGAATCAATGCTTTTCATACTGAAGTGCAAGAAACTCTTCCTCATCCTCCGATGGAGTAGATGAAGGACAATAAATTGTTTGTTTTATTTGTTTTGATGGTGGTTCACTCGATCTCAACAATCATCGGTGAGTTCACATCACAATCTACCGTTAGTTTATTTTTGTTTTTATGCAAACTATCTATTATTTTTGTTATTTGAAATAAATCGACATCGCCGAAACGATACCCTTATTGAAGATGAGCGTGCGATGACAGATTTTAAATTGAGTAATTTTTAAATATTATATTTGAATCATTATTATATGTAATTTTATAAACACATATTTGAAAAGAGGTTGAATTTTAAGAGTAATAGAGTAAATTAATTGATTATTTTGATAGAATTTTTTTTTGAGTGAATTTATTTGAATAACTATTATATGAGTTTATTAGGATATTTAAGAATAACTTAAATTTTAAGGAGTAATAAAAAAGATCGATGTAATTGTAAATAATATAAAATTATACTAAATTTTATCAATTTAGTTTGTATCTTAAAAATTTAATAATTTTAATGATTGAATAATAGATAATAGAACAATTTCATGGTTAAATTTATAATTTAGTTTAATTTATTTTTATTCAAAGAGAATAATTGATATATTGACAATTACAAAGCAATAATAATTGTACTAAAATATAATGAAAAAAACACTTTCAAATTTTTTAATATTACATTAATTGTTGAGTTAGAAATTGGAATTGTAGATAATTATCATCAATAATAAGTAAGAAATACAATTTCGAAATTTATAATAGTCCTTAATTATAGGTTGAGGATTTAGATTGATAGATAATTAGTAAATAGTGAGAAATTGATATTCAATTTGATTTTTTTAAATATGATACTAACTACAAAATTAAAATTTTAATTGGTAGATAATGTCACTAATATTGTAAAAAGGAGCTTCCCTTTTATTTAGAGTCAGAATTTGGATTGATGAATAATTAAAATAGTGAGAAATAAATTTTAATTTTTTAATAAGTCATTAATTATTAAATATGAATGTAGAATCATAGATTATTATTAGCCACAATTAGAAAGAAACAAAAAATAAAACTTCATAACAATTGAAACGAAAATTAAAATATTATTTATATATACTAATTATAGTATTGTTAGAAATAAAAACTAAATATTATCTATATGCACTAATTATAGTATTGTTAGAAATAGTTTGTCTAAATGAATAAAATATTTTTTATAAATAATAAAAACATCAACTATTGCATATAGCTAAACCACAAAAACGTTTTAAATTCGAGGGAAGGAAATTAAATCAAAGAATAACTTCGTAAGAATTAAATGGAAATTAAATATTGTTACTAAGGTTATATTCGAAAGAGATCCTAAGAGAAAGAAGGAAACTAAACAAAAAATAATAATCTAATTGGTATGGTTATATCGGAATGAAAACATGTGTATTATTATTCATAGAGATGATAAACTTTCAAATTGAAGACCCGTAATTCTGAGTATAAAATATAATTAAGATAATAATTAGAATTTATACTAAAGAAATGAATAAGAATTTATATCCGAAAGAAAGCATAAATACTACAATTCTAGAATTATGAAGAAAGAGGAAGGAAATTAAACCAAAAAAATAAAATAAAAATCAATACAAAAAATAAAAAAATATAAACAAAAGCATATGTATTGCATTTTCTAGAATTGTGATTCTTCAAATGATTCTAAGAGACGTGTATTTCAATTTTCGTTCTAAGGTTGTTGTTTGTAGGAGTTGGGGCCGATTGAACTCTCACTCAAATTGCAAAATCTGCAAAATAATAATTAAAAATTATGTTAGGCTATATAAATATGAATATGAAATGAATTTAAACATAATAAAAATAATATTTATGAAAAATGAATTTAAATATGACCAAAACAAAAAAATTAAAATTTATCCGAAAAAATATGGGCAAAAAATTGATTTGAATAGATGTAAAACAAAAAGATGAAACCTTCCAAGAGCTTTTGGATTAGATAAAGATAGAAAACCCATTTTTTTGAATCGGTGTTGAATAGTTCACTCATTCATCTCATTTTTTGTCTGGTTATGCATCAAGTTCTAAAATATACGTGTGAGGGAGAAAGTGAGAGGAATTTATTTATTTATCTTCCAAGAGCTTTTGGATTAGATAAAGATAGAAAAATCAATTTTTTTAATCGGTGTTGAATAGTTCACCCATTCATCTCATTTTTTGTCTGGTTATGCATCAAGTTCTAAAAAATACGTGTGAGGGAGAAAGTAAGAGGAATTTATCTATTTAAAGAAAAAAGTGAAATAAATTGACTATTTAAGAATAATAAAATAATATTATTGGAGAAAATAAAACATCACATATATCTTGATTGAGTTTATAACTGAAACAAAACCTATTAAATTTAATTTATATCCATATGACTGAATTTATAATTTATAATTTCATTACATTCACCGTTTCATAAAACTCTTCATTTTCTAAGCATTAATTTTTATAATAATTAAAAGAGTATAACTAAAACTTGTAACTAATATTTATACCAAAAATAAATTGTAACTAATATACAATATAATAATATTAAAAACTAAAAACTAAAAATTAAATATGTTAGTAATTACTACTAAAACACAATTTTCAAAAAAATAAATAGAATAAGAATAAAATTATCGGTTATTTTATATAAAATTTGAATACTTCGTTCTTTTTCAAAAGTATTAGTAAAATGGTTATTAGAAACTTTACTGGTAGTAACGAAAAAAAAAGAATATTGTTTGAATATTTTAAGAATAAAATAATATACTAACATTGAAAAAAATTAATTATTTAATTAGATCAAAATCTCTCTTTTAAACATTCTCTCTTTTATTTTATAAATAATATTATTTTTAATATTGGTATCTAGATATTATATTATATTATTACTATTAGCCAAATATTATATTATTATTTATTATTTATATTAATATTATTGTTAGTAGTAGTGACTGTTTTAGTACTTTAAGAGTCAAAATATGGATGTTGATAAATAATTGTGTTTTGATTGGTGGTTTAATAGAAGATGTACACATAAGCTAATAGGATGATGTGAATTATTTTGGAAGAAAAATGTGTTAAGTGTCACAATATAATTTGAAGCATTGGATTTAATATATATAAATCAAAATCTCTCTTTTAAACATTCTCTCTTTTATTTTATATATATTATTTTTAATATTGGTATCTAGATATTATATTATATTATTATTATTATTAGCCAAATATTATATTATTATTTATTATTTATATTAATATTGTTATTAATAGTAGTGACTGTTTTGGTACTTTAAGAGTCAAATATGGATGTTGATAAATAATTGTGTTTTGATTGGTGGTGTAATAGAAGATGTACACATAAGCTAATAGGATGATGTAGATTGTTTTGGAAGAAAAATGTGTTAAATATCGCAATATAATTTGAAGCATTGAATTTAATATATATAAATAGATGTAGGATACTTCTCAAATAAAATTACTTTTATAGAAAACTAATATTAAAATATATTTCTGTCGCCAATTTTCACGTTTTCGAATGAGAAATAATTTCATATTCTCTCCGTCACTTAATGTATAATATCATTTCTAAAGTTTAAAAGTATTAGAAAAATGATTATAATAATTATTCTGTTAAAAAGTTGTGCTAGTTTTACATTTTTATCTTTACTTATTGACATTATTATCGGATTTTTTTTCAAAATAACCATTATTTTTTAACAAAATTCCAAAATAACCAATTATTCAAAAAAATTACCAAAATAACCAGGTTTGGTAGAGGATGCGTCAGATGAATTGGCGCACCCCCAATGCATGAAGAGGAGACGTCAATAACATTGATGCATGCATTGGGCTCCTCATGAGGAGGCGTCAATGCTAGTGGCGCCTACGTGTGTTTGATTGGTGTATGCGCCAATTCATTTGGCGCATACACCCCCCACTATTTTTTTTAATTTATTTTATTTTTTTATTTTTTTAAATTTTTTTAATTATTAATATTTAACTTTTATTATTTAATAAATAAGAAATAGTAATAAAAAATTCATTGATGATGTAATAATTGGTTACATTGGACTAACAATAAACTAATGATTGGCCTGATTATAACGCCCCCCTGTTCCACATCCCGGTGCGCTAGTTTGTCTCCTAGGTCTCCCATGATTTTCTTGAGGTGTTTGGGGTCTTTGTGTGCTGACCTGATCGAGCGATGGCTGGTTGGAAGGTCCGGCGGAAGGTCCAGCGGTATTTGACAGATGTGTCATCATTTGCTCCCAATATCCGGAGGGGCTCTAGCCAACGACGCTTCCGTAATGGAGTTCGGTGCCCATGTCATCGTAGTTAGGGCGTTGGGGTTGGGTGAATTAGGGACGGTATAGTTGCCCAAATTGGGTCATTGAATCATTTTGGAAACGAAGCAATGGTTCCTGGGGCGTACCATAGTTAAACAATGGTTGAGTGTTATGTTGATGGGATGTTCGGGTGGTCATTGGTGGGGGTCTACAATGAAGTGACCCATATGAATCATTTGGGCTATAGACGGTTATGGTTGCGGGATTTGATTCTTGGTTTTGTGTTTGGGTGGGTGGTATGAATGGATTGCGACGTTGGATGGTTGATTGTTGGGTGGTTGGCATGAACGGATTGCGATGTTGGGTGTTTGGTTGTTGTGTGTATGTGGTTGGTTGATGTTGTGTGGTTGATTGTTGGGTTTGGGTGGATTCACATTAGTGTTGGGTGGTGAATTGTTGTGGGGCGTACGATGACGAAGCATGTTGGCGTGGATCCATCAAATACCGCGGCTCATATACAAATTGATGAGTTGTTACCGATCTAAACCATGCCATATATTGTTGAGTCGGTCTTGCACCATGGATGACTGGTTCGTTCAAGATGTGTTGTCGTTGATTCCTCCATTGACGACACATGTCTTTTGCAGAGTCTCTCCAGTCAGAATAATCCCATTATGCATCAACCCTTTTTTGATGCCAATTTCCCAAACACGTGGGAGATTCTGGAATCTGTTGTAGCATTCCGAACTGCAGTTTGACCCAGTCACTTTGGTGTATTTCCACTGTAGTGAATCGGATAATCGGTGTCTTCGCTGTCCAAACTGCAGCATCGTCATGGTTCACATCATGATCCAGACCCAAATATGGCCTCCAGACAAATCATAAAACAATACGAAACGATTAGATGAAAAATAATTTGAGAAGTATTTTTAAATTAAAATATAGTTGGGTAGGATTATTACATCGTCATGTTCAATGTGGTCCAATAGATTTCGGTAGACTACAATAGCATGTTTCGGACACCTGTTGTAGTTCATTCCCCTTACTGACCACCTAAGATAAAAAAGAAGTGAAAAATATTATTTACTGTTAATTATAATATAAAATATAATTAACTCAATGGTGAATGGTAAAGTGTTAGACTTACTTGGTTGCAAACGGGAACACGAATGGGCGCTCATTTATCGGGGCGAGCGACGACATTCTTGACCAACCCCAAGCTTGAAGCAAATACACACATGAAAAAAAAGTACATGTATTCTTTTTTGCAGTTCTACACATTGCACTATATAGATGGGCCAACACACTTGAACCCCAACTATAAGTGTTTACCTTATTAATGTTACGTAATAAAGGTAAATACATTATATTTACAGAATTACCTGTACTTTCTGGAAACAAAAAAATACCAAATAAAATCATAATATAACACCGAGCTTTTATTATTTTCTCATACTCGGTTGAATCGTCGGACAATACTATACTGGCATAATATTGTTTAAGGTATTTTAAATTTATACCTTTCCCCCTTGCTTGATCGGATGTGTCTCCCTCAGTTTCATCGTCTAACAAAGGGGCGCCCGATAATTCATTGCAGATATTGTTGTCTTGGTTAACCCAACCATTCACTGTATTTCCATCTATATGGAGACTCAGCAACATGTACACGTCCTCAAGTGTGACGGTACACTCACCAATCGGAAGGTGAAATGTGTGGGTCTCGGGTCTCCACCTCTCCAACAAAGCCAGAATGAACTTGTAGTCCACCGAGTACGAAACAATGTTGAGTAGATTTCCAAATCCACATCCTCTAATATATGGTTCTATTAAAAGATCGTGGGGTAAATATTCATGTACACGACATCTAAACCGCTTCGGATCCCAATAACAAAAAAGTAAGAAAATACAATTAGAAGAAGAAATACATAATCAACAAACACAACTCTATAAGAAGTAAGAAAAACATAAATAACAAAGGTATAAGACTAAAAACAGAAAAAGTAAAAAGAGAGAGATGACATACAAATGCCGAGATATTCCCGAGTGTTCATCGCCCATAGTCAACAAAGACATGATTTGATTTTGCAAAGTTGAGTGTGGTAGAGGAAATAAGTGTGGTAGAAGAATATAATTGAGTATTGATGAAGATGATTTGATATTGTTGATATGAGAGGCTATTTATAGATGAATGAGTGAGTAGGTTTGCAACCTATGATGAACGTGATTGGTTGCATGGAATGGCAAGAGAAGACAAGGGAATGACAAACTTCAGAAAGCATGTGAGATAACATGTGAGGAATCTCTTCTAGGCGCATGGGAAGAATCACATGCAGGCGCCAAGAGGAAGGGCGCCTCTTCCCTTGCATGTTGATTCTTCACATGCAAGGAAGAGGCGCCCTTCCTCTTGGCGCCTTAGTATGGGGCAATGGGAATGGGCGCCCTTCCTAGTGGATCCTAACACCAATTTTTGTGAAGAGGCGCCCATCCTTTTGGCGCCCCAGTTACTTTATGGCGCCTAGAGAATGGGCGCCTTGGTGGGAATCTTAAGGCTCAGGGTTCAGAGATTCCTTGATTCCCTGTCGCATGTGTGTTCTTGTCACTCTTTTCTCTACATGGATGATTCTTTCTACTGCATGCATGGTCAAGTTTGTACAGACAATGACCAAGTTATCAATGCAACGACCAAGTTATAATGCAACGACCAAGTTAGCAATGCAACGCTATTTATGTTGTGCATATGAATAACTTAGCAATGCATTTAATTCCATTAAAGCTATCTACATATTTAATATTTCAACAAAATGTCTTCCACACAATATTACATGATTAGTGCCCATGTCAGAGATGAAATATTTGATCATCAGTTGTTCGGTTTTTGTTTTCGAAACACAGAGGTAACTCGGTTTACAATAAATCGACGATCAAATTTTTCACATCTGAAAGAAAGAATAGAAAAGAAATTGCAGTGCAGTAATGTGGGCCAAATCATCTATAAAAATCCGGTTTGGTTTGCAGAAAACCAGGTAAAATTTTATCAGGAGAAGATTCGAGATGATGATGATGTTCAACATATGTTTTTCAGTCATGAACAATCCGGTTACAACGATATAGAGTTGTATATATTACCACATCAACAACAGGTGTCTCAGTACATTTATCAGGCACAAGTGTTCTGTGAGACTGATGACCAACAAGTTGAGGTGAATGTTCCAGATGACGAAGAAGAAGCTGAGATCATGGTTGATTCGATGGTGAATGCTGAAGAGGAAGAGGAGCCAATACCAGCAAGTCATGTATATTGCCCACCCCAATACATAACAAGGTTAAATTTGGGTTCAGATGAACCTTCAGCAGATGTATGGTACAATCCCTACGTGCAGATGCAAGGATCTTTGAAACAAGGAGACACATTTCGCACAAAAGAGGAATGTGTAAAAGCCATTAAGAAATCCCACATGCAACTATCAGCTGATTTCAAAGTTGGCAGAACTGACGCGTCGAGGTATAAAGTTTATTATCCGAATGAGCACTGCCTTTTTAGGTTGTCAGCTTCATACCAGAATAGGAACAAGTCTTGGGAGATTGGATCAATGGGTCCAAATCACACATGCATGCTGACAAACCAAATGTAGGATCGTCGTAAATTAAGCTCTCAGCTAATATGCGATGAAATATTTTCTGTCATTGGCGACAATCCGTCATTAAAGGCGAGTACAATAATCTCGCATATTAGGGCAGAGTATGAGTACACTCCATCATATAAGAAGGCATGGATAACTAGGACAAAAACTGTTGAAAAAGTGTTTGGCAATTGGGAGGAGTCTTACAAATAACTTCCAAAATACATGTTGACTCTAAAACAATATGCTCTCGGGACAATTGTCAAGCTGGAAACATTGTCCGCCTATACACCAGATGGTACGTGTGTTGTTGGAAATAGAATATTTCACCGTCTATTCTGGGCGTATCAACCATGTATCATAGGTTTTTCTTTCTGTAAACCAATTATACAAATTGACGGTACATAGTTGTACGAAAAATACAAAGGAACGTTACTGATGGCAGTGGCACAAGATGGGAACAACAATATTTTTCCAATCGACTTTGCCCTAGTTGAAGCGGAGACTGCTGAAGGATGGAGTTTTTTCCTAAGAAATCTCCGATTGCATGTTGCACCTCAGCCTAACTTATGTTTGATCTCCGACAGACACCCTTCAATCATCAGTGCATATAATAACATTGACAACGGCTGGTAAAATCCTCCTTCGACGCATGTGTTCTGTATTAGACATATTGCTCAGAATTTCATGCGGGAAATCAAAGATAAGACGTTGCGGAAGAAGGTTGTCAATGCAGGTTATGCATTATCAGAACCTTCTTTCAAACACTACCGCAAGGACATAAGATTGTCAAACAAAGATACGGTACGGTGGATCGATAGTATTCCTTTGGAGAAGTGGACTAGGGCATGCGACAATGATCAGCATTAGGGCCACATGACAACAAATCTTGTGGAATCAATGAACTCTGTCTTCAAAGGCATCAGTAACCTACCAATAACCTCTTTGGTGCATGCTACATATTTCAGGCTAGGGGCGTTATTTGAAACCAGACGCTCAAAATGGAGTTCAGTGTTGCAATCTGGACAGTTGTTCAGTGATGCTTCAATGAAATTCATCAGACATGAAGCTGCCAAAGCAAACACACACATGGTTACGGTCTTTGACCGAAGTAAAGGTTGGTTTAGTGTTGCCGAGTCCATGTATCACAATGAGGGCATGCCGATGGGAGAATATAGAGTCGAACTAGAGGTTGGTGCGATTGCGGAAAGTTCCAAGCCTTTCGTACCCCCTACTCCCATGTCATTGCGACATACTCAAAGGTTCGAAGGGATCCATCCTACTTGCTATCTGAAGTTTACAGAGTCGCCAGCCTTTCAAATGTTTATAAAATTAGTCTTTCCGTAGTGGCAAAAGAGGATTATTGGCCAGAATATTAAGGGGACATCGTCTGGCACAACGAAGTTATACGAAGGAAGAAAAAGGGTCGCCCAAACAGCACCCGGATTCGAACCGAAATGGATACGGCGAACAAAATGGTTAGACTATTGTAAGACCCCAATTTTGACCCTAAGATCCCTCATGCATTCCCATCATAAGCATAAGCATTGAGATCATGCCTTGGTATCCTCCTTACCCCTTCCTTCATTAGGTTTGTTTTGGGAGAGATCACCAAACACTTTGTGATTGTATCTTACTTGTATTTTATCATTTCACTAACCAAAATACCAAAAATATGTCTTTTGTATTTGCCTAACTCTTTTGTAGGTAGGGCATGATCTCATTGTTCATCAAGATCACATATAGGGTTTGAGACCCTCATGAACAAAGTGTACAACCAAGAATTGATTCAAGAATGGTTATGAACATCATATATGAGTCCCAATGTTCTCTACATGTCATATTGGTCAAGTTTCCTTTAAGAGTTTGAGGGTGATTTATCTTGGAAACCCTAGTTTGACTGGGTATCTTGAGTAACTTCTCCAACAAGCTATCTCACCAATTGATCAAATTTCTCAAGGGACACTTCAAATATCATCATATTATGCATATATGATATACCATGAGCCAAGAAAGTCAAGAGAATTGGAAATTAGCAAGTTGGTTGATGGTGGTTGGCCAGATGGATTCATATAATCAAAATTGGGTCTCCCTAGACCCTATCTCCTACAATTTTCACCATATAAAAATTATTCTAAGAGAAAACTTACTCTAAATGACATTCCCAACAACTTTCATGTTGAGACCTAGAGCTAGGTTTTCTTGGAAAATCATTTTATAGGTTGAAACATTATAGGTCATTTTGTCTAAACCCTAATTTGAAAGTCAACTTCCCAAGGCCATAACTTGCTCATTTTTTATGAGATGGAAGATTTACAAGTTTAAAAATCAAATTAAATGTGTATACTTCAACTTTTATGTTTGGAGTGGGAGCCAATTCAACTTTTTTGAGCATGTGATATGAGGCTACATTATAGGTCACTTTTGACCTATACCATTGATCAAGTGATTTTTCCAAACTTCAAAAATGCATAACTCTATCATTTCAAATCCAAATGACATGAAATTGGTGATCATTTTGAATATATTTTAGAGAGATACAACTTTGATGAATACAATTTTCTCATTTGAAGCTCCTATAAAAAGTTAAGCAAGGTGGAATATTGAGACATATGGCTTAACACTTAGAAAAATTTTGATATGTCAAATTTTTCAAAATTTCTCCAAGTTCCAAGCTCCAAATGAAAAAGTATTCAACATCAAACTCGTTCCTATTGATCTCACCTTTCTAAAGAGCTTAAATTCATTCATTTTGGATGAGAAATGCATAGGCTGCGCATGACTTAAACAAACTGATATCATTTGGCATGGATCCAACTTCAAGCACCAATGTTCAGTTGCCTTGCAATCCAATCAATCTTCAAAGCATCTGATCTTAAATTTGGACCTTCAAACCATCATTTCATGGGCCTATGCACGCCCATGCACCATTCCATCATCATTTTGCCAATTTTGGAAAATGGAGAGAGTGTGCAAATATCACATGGATTCATCTATAAATTAAGCTCCATTTGCTCAGAAATGAGACACACATTGCGCCAGCTTTGAATCCCCACTGAAAACCCTTCACTCTCATAAGATAACCCTGATAAATTCATTTGAATTTGAGCTTGAATCTCCACTATTTTGGAATTCAATTCTCCAAGAGTCCTTTGCTTCTAAACCTTTCCTTTCCTTTCCTGCAAGCAATTGAAGTGAAGCCAAGCACAATTCAGATCAAGATCCATCGCGTTCAGACCTCCATTGAAGGTAATTTGCAGAAATTTTAAACTCTTCGATTCTCTTAATCTATTGCTCAATTCCATTGATTCTTTGGTTGTCTGATGTCCTACCAATGTAGGCAAGAAGATTGAGTTGCTTTGAGGTTAAATGAAGCAACTCAGATCATGTACCTCATTTTTCAATTCCACATATCTCTTAATATATTTGGAATTGGAAGAATTGGAGGTTAGATTCGAGCTCAGCGCCATTTTCTCTTTAAAATCATGTCCCTGTTTCTTTTTTTGGTGATGGTTCATGATGACCAGTCCGGTGAAGCTCACCGGAGAAGACGACCGGAGCTCTGGCTCCGGTGATGATGCGTCTTGCATATGAACCACTTGATCCAAGTCTCATGTTCTAATCGTGAGCGTTTGTTTTGATTACCTCATTTGCCACGCGATTGACTCAGGAACACATGGAGCGTGCGTTTTGGATCATCAGATCTGCCACCTCAATTAATGAGGGAGATCGGATGGTCCACGTATTTTTGAATTTCTGAAATTTCATTTTAATTGCATTTTCTTCAATAATTCATATTAAATTCAATATTGATCCAAAAAATATGGGACTTTCACCAAAAAAATTCAAATATTTTTCTCTTTCATATTCTGAATTAAAATTATTTTTTGGATCATTATTAATATTTTTCATGATTTAATTGATTTTGCATTTGTTTTTAATTGTTTAAAAATATTTTTAAGTGTCCAAAAATTATGAAATTTTTCTCCAAGGTCCTTTGACCTTGTTTGACCTATGATAAATCTCATGGCCATTTCTTCGGTGTTTTGATGAGATTTTAGGAATTGGACAAAACATATTTGAATTTAATGCATTATTTTATTTTTTTAATTGAATAAATGCCATTTTAATTGTGTTGACCATTTGTATTGACTTGTTTGAGTTTCTTATTTGTTGTTGGGCCTTGGTCAAGGTTGATTTGACTTTATCAAGTTAATATCATTAGATTTAGGGGATCGATGGAATGTACATTCCATCTTCCAAAATGAATGAATGATATTAATTTGGTAAAAGTCCTCCTTTGACCAATTTGTGATCTCATTCATCCCCTTCCTCTTCATCTAATTCCCCTTCTTCATCCATTCATTTCCATTTTGCCAATGACATCTCAAAGTCCTAATGCTAGTTATTTGAAAGATTAACATGAGTATGAATGAGATTAGGCCACACTTTTTGCATATTTTTGTGTGTGGTATGTTTAATGAGCATAGTTCATATAATATGTCTCTAACATGCATTAACACCAAAAGTCTATTGCCCCGCCTCAAATAGTTGTGACTTCTATATAAGTCCAATTGCAATTGCTTAACATAACGCTAAATTTGTGACATAAAAGGCATAAGCATTCTAGTTAGTGAGATTGTAAGTCTCCCCTCTTCTCATGGTATTATGTGGAAACTTGTCCTTCTTTCCTTCCTTTGGAAGATGTTTTGGTTCAAGGATCCATGCTTGTGGCAAGTGGGTTGAGTGTTCTCCAAAGAATGTCTTGAAATCAAAAGCAAAACAAAACTAACTACTAACTTACTAACTATTAACTTTTAATTTCAAGTCTTTACTTTAATGCAATTTACTTTTAGCACTTTATATCATTTGCCATTATACATATCATTCTAATTGTTTATGTTAATATAATTTTTGTAACACCCTTCTAAAATACCCCAAATATTAAATTAAAATAACAACATATAAATCAGAGTAATCATGCAATTAAGGGTGTCACACATTTATTTCGCACCATTCGTCATACTATTTAGTCATGCTCATTATTTAACTCAAACATAAAGTATTGCACCATATGCAGCGGATAGAGATCAAATCGATCATTCAAAACATGTAACATACTACATGTAAACTGGCTCAACAAACATCAACAACACAATTAAAATGTTCCCTCCCGATGTTACATCTATCAGAGCATGACCCACTAAGGAGACTACACTAGACTCCAAGCATTAGCTTCTACTCAATCACTGCTCGTTACCTGAAAAATAGTTGTAAGGGTGAGTTCCTCAATCGACATAATAAGCATTATAGAATATAATGTCATGTTAAGTAATTTAACCCATTAATCACCCTAATCGTATCACAAATTCAGTAACGGCACATCAACTCAAATATCATACTCAATATCAACACAAATCATACTCAGGCTCAATGCCAACACAACACATGTATAACATTGGAATACATCCATTCATATCATACACTACACATATATTATGCAATGAGACTCCATGCATGCGGTACCGACTATTCGTGAACATATAGTTCAACTTCACCGATCAAATCCAGATACGGCTACCAAGCTCACTAGTCCCACTCATTTGAGACCTAGTGACTCACATCACTAATTCCTCACCATGGGAATTAGCTACCACCCCAAGGGCCATGCTATGCACGCTAATTCACCTAGCATGCAACATCAAAAACAGTCCAAATGACTAACATCACTAATTCCTCACCATGGGAATTAGCTACCACCATAAAGGCCACATTATGCACGCTAATCACCTAGCAATGCAACATCACAACAATAATCCACAATGGACCGATGCTCACTCTCTAAGCCATAAAACAGTCCATTCGCAACATATGCATAACATACACATTCACAACATTATGCATACCATCATACATTATCAACACATGTATCAACACATCATATCATGTCACATAATTAAACACAGTATTAGCACACCCTACTAATACCTATACTGCTCAAAACAGCGGGAAATGATCCCTACTATATCACACACCGATATAGGCAACCATCAATTAGGCACACAACATTCAAATTAACAATTTTTCCACTCTGCAACAGTGTTAACCGGTTAACGCCCTGGGTTAACCGGTTAACGCAGCACAACCACACTTTCTGGCAAAACGCAACAGTGTTAACCGGTTAACGCCCTGGGTTAACCGGTTAACGCAGACAAAACAGCCGTTTTTCACAATTTATAACAGTGTTAACCGGTTAACGCCCTGGGTTAACCGGTTAACGCAAGACAGAAAGCTGTTCCTGCGCTAACACAAAGCAGAATGCAGAATTCTCCGCATTTTCCGCCGTTGGAGGACTTCCGGACCTCCGATTCTAATTCTGTAAAAAGCTACACGTCCAGAAATTTACGACACACACCATTACCGATTCAAATTACAGTTTTCACACAATTTATTCATCACAATTTCTCAGCATTTCAAATCCCAATTAGGGTCAATTCAACGGTTTATCACTACCCATTACATGCTAACCCATAATACCCATTAAACGACGATAAACCCCCCTTACCTGAGTTAATCCGGCAATCTCTAAGCTCCAAGCTTTTCTCTTCTCCAATCTTCTTCCTCTTGCTCTGCCTCTTTGCCCTTTCTCCTCTTTCTCAATCGCTTCTCTGTTTCACGTGAAAACTTTCTTTTCCAAAATGAGACTCTTTTTCCTTATTTCACACTTATATATTTTCCACTTTATATTATTATCCCAATAATAATAATAATTCAATAATTCCAAAATAATAATAATAATAATCCAATTATCTAATTAAATTAATAAATATATTATTAACTTAATTTAAATAATTATCATATTATTATCGGGGTGTTACAACTCTCCCCCACTAAAAGAGTTTTCGTCCTCGAAAACATACCTCAAGCGAATAACTCCGGATAAGACTCCTTCATCTGACTCTCCAGTTCCCAAGTCACATTGCCACCTGCTGGTCCTCCCCAAGCTACCTTCACCAAGGCAATCTCTTTACCCCGCAACTGCTTCAACTCTCGATCCTCAATCCTCATAGGTGATGTTTCAACAGTCAGGTTATCTCTCACCTGTACATCATCTATTTGGACTACATGCGACGGATCATGAATGTACCTCCTCAACTGAGACACATGAAAAACCTCATGCAAATTCGCAAGCGACGGCGGTAAAGCGATACGATAGGCTACCTCCCCTATCCTCTCCAAAATCTGATAAGGACCAATAAATCGAGGTGTCAACTTCCTCAACTTCAAAGCTCGACCAACCCCAGTTATCGGAGTAACACGAAGAAACACATGATCTCCCTCTTGGAACTCAAGTGACTTCCTCCTCTTATCGTGATAACTCTTCTGACGACTCTGAGCAATTCTCATCTTTTCCTGAATCATCTTAATCTTTTCCGTAGTTTGTTGAACAATCTCCGGTACAACCACAACACTCTCACCGGACTCATACCAACATAAAGGCGTCCGACATCTCCTACCATACAAAGCTTCAAACGGTGCCATACCAATGCTCGAATGAAAACTATTGTTGTAGGTAAACTCAATCAAAGGCAAATAACAATCCCAAGCACCTCCCTTTTCCAAAACACAAGCTCTCAAAAGATCCTCTAGTGACTGAATCGTCCTCTCAGTCTGACCATCAGTCTGCGGATGATATGCAGAACTCAATCTCAGCTTAGTTCCCAAAGCCTTCTGCAAACCTTCCCAGAACTTCGATGTAAATCTCGGGTCTCGGTCCGAAACAATACTCGACGGAATACCATGCAAACTTACAATCTTCTCAATATACAACTCGGCTAATCTCTCTAACGGATAATCCATTCTGATCGGAATGAAATGAGCCGATTTCGTCAATCTATCTACAATCACCCAAATAGCTTCAAAATTCTTACTTGTCCTCGGTAAACCAGAAACAAAATCCATACTGATACTATCCCACTTCCACTCTGGAATAGCCAACGGTTGCATTAGCCCAGACGGCTTCTGATGCTCAATCTTTGACTTCTGACAAGTCAAACAAGAATAAACAAAACTCGCAATTTCTCTTTTCATTCCTGGCCACCAAAATAACTTTTTCAAATCATGATACATCTTCGTAGCCCCAGGATGAATACTCAGGCCACTACGATGTCCTTCCTCAAGAATACTCTTCTTAAGCTCGGTAACATCCGGAATACACACCCGATTACCAAATTTCAAAACACCATTCTCATCAACTCTGAATTCACCACCTTGACCTTGATTCACTAAAGTCAACTTATCCACCAAAAGCACATCGGATTTCTGACCCTCCCTAATCTCATCCAGAATGCCACTTGTTAACTTCAACATTCCCAATTTAACACTATTGTGAGTACTCTCACACACCAAACTCAAGTCTCTAAACTGCTCAATCAAATCCAATTCCTTAACCATTAACATAGACATATGTAATGATTTCCGGCTCAACGCATCAGCTACTACATTTGCTTTACCCGGATGGTAATTCAAACCAAAGTCATAATCCTTCAGAAATTCTAACCATCTCCTCTGTCTCATATTCAGCTCTTTCTGATCAAACAAATACTTTAAACTTTTATGGTCACTGAAAACCTCAAATCTTGACCCATATAAGTAATGCCTCCATAACTTCAGAACAAATACCACAGCTGCCAACTCTAAATCGTGTGTCGGGTAGTTCCTTTCATGAATCCTCAGTTGTCTCGAAGCATAAGCTATAACCCGCTTATTCTGCATCAACACACCACCCAAACCCAACAATGAAGCATCACAGTAAACCTCAAATGATTCCGACGGGCTCGGTAATATCAGAATAGGAGCAGTAGTCAACCTTCTCTTTAACTCTTGGAAACCTTCTTCACATTTTGAATCCCAAACGAACGCTTGCCCCTTTCTAGTCAACATCGTCAACGGTAACGCCAACTTAGAAAATCCCTCGATGAATTTCCTATAATAACCAGCCAAACCAAGAAAACTCCTTATCTCAGAAACTGACTTCGGAGCTTCCCACTTAGATACCGCTTCTATCTTAGAAGGATCAACAGCAACACCACCTCTTGAAATCACATGACCAAGAAAACTAACCTCTTCTAACCAAAATTCACACTTGGACAGTTTAGCAAATAACTTCTTTTCTCGTAGAACTTCTAAAACCACTCTCAAATGCTCAGCATGCTCTTCTTCAGATTTCGAATACACCAAAATATCGTCAATAAACACCACAACAAACTGATCTAGGTACGGATGGAAAATCCTATTCATATACTCCATAAATACTCCAGGCGCATTAGTCACACCAAAAGGCATTACAGAATACTCATAATGTCCATACCTTGTTCTGAAAGCAGTCTTCTGAATATCCTCAGTCTTCACACGTATCTGATGATACCCAGATCTCAAATCTATTTTGCTGAACACACTCGCACCAACCAACTGATCCATCAAATCATCAATCCTCGGCAAAGGATACCGATTCTTGATCGTCACTTTATTCAGTTGCCTGTAGTCTACACACAACCTCATAGTACCTTCTTTCTTCTTAACCAATAACACTGGTGCACCCCACGGTGACACACTCGGACGAATAAATTTCTTATCCAACAGATCTTCCAGCTGACTCTTCAATTCAGCTAACTCAACAGCAGACATACGGTACGGAGCCATCGATATCGGTCTAGTACCAGGTACCAAATCAATCGAGAACTCAACTTCACGCTCTGGCGGTAATTCATTCACTTCTTCTGGAAACACATCAGGAAAATCACACACTACAGCTAGATCACCAATCGCCAGTTTATCTTTAGCCTCCAAGGTCGCTAACAGCATAAACAACTCTGCCCCATCTGCTACTGCCTCATTCACCTGCCTTGCTGATAGAAACAAATCCTTTCCTTCCTCAATCTCAGGAAAGATCACAGTCTTATCAAAACAATTGATATAGACTCGGTTACACACCAACCAGTTCATACCCAGAATAACATCAATCTGCACTAGTGGAAGACACACTAGGTCCATCCCAAAGTCTCTACCAAAAATACTCAAAGGACAATTTAAACAAACTGAAGTAGTAGCCACTGAACCCTTCGCAGGAGTATCAATCACCATACTTCCATGCATCTCAGATATCTCTAACTTAAGTTTCACAGCACAATCCAAAGATATAAAGGAATGAGTCGCACCTGTGTCAATAATAGCTACAAGAGGAAAGCCATTAATATAACACGTACCTCGGATCAAACGATCATCTGCAAAAGTCTCAGAACCCGATAAAGCAAAGACCTTGCCTCCCGACTGGTTCTCCTTCTTTGGCTTAGGACACTGTGGACTGATGTGACCCACCTCTCCATAGTTGAAACAAGTCATAGTCTTCAACCGGCACTCTGCAGCCAAGTGACCACCTTTGCCACACTTGAAACACTTCTTCTCAGCACTGGTACACTCATGGAAACGATGTCCAGCCTGACCACATCTGTAACACTTAGCAGGGGCACTAGAGTCTCCCCCACTAGGCCTCTTCATCCCACTCTGTCTCTGGAAACCTTTGCCAGCTGCATACGGTTTCCCACGATCATTCTGATTCTTGCCTTTCCTATCAACCCTCTGCTGATAGCTTTCCGCTCTGATACCACTAATGTAACACCCTTCTAAAATACCCCAAATATTAAATTAAAATAACAACATATAAATCAGAGTAATCATGCAATTAAGGGTGTCACACATTTATTTCGCACCATTCGTCATACTATTTAGTCATGCTCATTATTTAACTCAAACATAAAGTATTGCACCATACGCAGCGGATAGAGATCAAATCGATCATTCAAAACATGTAACATACTACATGTAAACTGGCTCAACAAACATCAACAACACAATTAAAATGTTCCCTCCCGATGTTACATCTATCAGAGCATGACCCACTAAGGAGACTACACTAGACTCCAAGCATTAGCTTCTACTCAATCACTGCTCGTTACCTGAAAAATAGTTGTAAGGGTGAGTTCCTCAATCGACATAATAAGCATTATAGAATATAATGTCATGTTAAGTAATTTAACCCATTAATCACCCTAATCGTATCACACATTCAGTAACGGCACATCAACTCAAATATCATACTCAATATCAACACAAATCATACTCAGGCTCAATGCCAACACAACACATGTATAACATTGGAATACATCCATTCATATCATACACTACACATATATTATGCAATGAGACTCCATGTATGCGGTACCGACTATTCGTGAACATATAGTTCAACTTCACCGATCAAATCCAGATACGGCTACCAAGCTCACTAGTCCCACTCATTTGAGACCTAGTGACTCACATCACTAATTCCTCACCATGGGAATTAGCTACCACCCCAAGGGCCATGCTATGCACGCTAATTCACCTAGCATGCAACATCAAAAACAGTCCAAATGACTAACATCACTAATTCCTCACCATGGGAATTAGCTACCACCATAAAGGCCACATTATGCACGCTAATCACCTAGCAATGCAACATCACAACAATAATCCACAATGGACCGATGCTCACTCTCTAAGCCATAAAACAGTCCATTCGCAACATATGCATAACATACACATTCACAACATTATGCATACCATCATACATTATCAACACATGTATCAACACATCATATCATGTCACATAATTAAACACAGTATTAGCACACCCTACTAATACCTATACTGCTCAAAACAGCGGGAAATGATCCCTACTATATCACACACCGATATAGGCAACCATCAATTAGGCACACAACATTCAAATTAACAATTTTTCCACTCTGCAACAGTGTTAACCGGTTAACGCCCTGGGTTAACCGGTTAACGCAGCACAACCACACTTTCTGGCAAAACGCAACAGTGTTAACCGGTTAACGCCCTGGGTTAACCGGTTAACGCAGACAAAACAGCCGTTTTTCACAATTTATAACAGTGTTAACCGGTTAACGCCCTGGGTTAACCGGTTAACGCAAGACAGAAAGCTGTTCCTGCGCTAACACAAAGCAGAATGCAGAATTCTCCGCATTTTCCGCCGTTGGAGGACTTCCGGACCTCCGATTCTAATTCCGTAAAAAGCTACACGTCCAGAAATTTACGACACACACCATTACCGATTCAAATTACAGTTTTCACACAATTTATTCATCACAATTTCTCAGCATTTCAAATCCCAATTAGGGTCAATTCAACGGTTTATCACTACCCATTACATGCTAACCCATAATACCCATTAAACGACGATAAACCCCCCTTACCTGAGTTAATCCGGCAATCTCTAAGCTCCAAGCTTTTCTCTTCTCCAATCTTCTTCCTCTTGCTCTGCCTCTTTGCCCTTTCTCCTCTTTCTCAATCGCTTCTCTGTTTCACGTGAAAACTTTCTTTTCCAAAATGAGACTCTTTTTCCTTATTTCACACTTATATATTTTCCACTTTATATTATTATCCCAATAATAATAATAATTCAATAATTCCAAAATAATAATAATAATAATCCAATTATCTAATTAAATTAATAAATATATTATTAACTTAATTTAAATAATTATCATATTATTATCGGGGTGTTACAATTTTAACTTTGTCCACTTGGACCATATTGTGTGATATATTTTGTTTTGTGTTTTGTTTGTTTGTTTGGTCTTTGACCATTAATGTACATAATAACAACAAAAACCCTAAAAAAAACATTTGTGTGGACTGTTGGCTTGATTTGTGGACCAATTGGACTTAGAACTTAGGCAACACTCCTTTGCTAATGGACTTGGTCAATGCCAATTTGTTGAAGAACCAAGTGCTTGCAATTTGAAATTCATATGATACATCATTCAAGATCTCTCCAGTTCATCTGCAACATTGATCATTGTTAAGTTGTTATGTCGAACCTGTGACTTGTGGAATTCATCTACTACATGGGCCATTTTGAAGAAGATCATGAAGTGGATAAGCTTGGATGAGGCCATATTTATTTGATGCCTTTGCTCTTCAATATTGATATAATTGTGCATTTGTGTGTTGTTTGATTCTAAAAGTCCAAGGAAATTTTGGGTTTCTATTGACATACTTGTCTATTGGATTGCTACCCATTTGGTCAGATCTTTTCAACTCTAAACTTTTAAATTTTGTGCATAGGATAGCCTCTTCATATTCTTCCCATTTCTTTAATTTCAAAATCTCTTCCTCCATTTTCAAAATCTTCTTTGTGTGAACTTTTTTGTTCTAAAGTTTGACCACTTTTGCAAAAAGATAGAAACTTTGGCCTTATGCCATTGCCTTTTCAAACTTCTTTTATTAAGTCAAACTTGTAAATAAACTTAACTATACTTGACTTAAACTTTCAAAAAGCCCAAAAAAAGAACTAACTCACTCAAATCCTTTTCAGGCCTTTGTGCCTTTCAAACTCAAATTTTGTTAAAACCAACACACTCATTTTGAAATTTATAGCACGAACTACGAGGTTTTCATCCCTCATTTTTATGTTGGTACGTAGGCACAAGTCTAAAGGTCTTGTCAAACACAAAAATATAATTAATGAATTCTTTTCTCATCCCCCCATTCTATTTGTTTGTAAACATCACTTTGTACAAAATACATATGCACACAAAAAGGGCTCCCTAGGAGTACCTAGGACACTTTGGGTGCTAACACCTTCCCTCTGTGTAACCAACCCCCTTACCTGAGATATCTGACTTTTATTAGTTTTTATTTGAAAACTTCTTACTATTTGGGTTTTGTTCGTACTTTTTCCCTTTTCCCTTGGAAACAATAAAAGCGCGGTGGCGACTTTTGTTAATTGATCTCTAGCTTGTCAATAGCTTGATGATCATGAATTTCCCGCTACAGAAATTAAGTGGCGACTCTGTTGGGGAGTAGTCTCCAGTGGGTTTAACCTACTTTTTATGTGAATATATTTGTATATATGTGATGTTTGTATATATTTATGTATGATATGATCTGCTTGTTGTGCTTGGTGGTCTCTAAGTAGTGAGATAAGTTCTAACCGGAACTTGAGTGCAATTAAGATAGGAGGATGGTATAGTCATATTCGACTTATGTGGAGTAGTCCTTAACAAGTTGGCTTGAGATCCATCTGCTCAGTGGAGACTCCTTTGGATTTGGAAATGTCACACAAGTATTTATGGTTAGGCATTACTATTTCTAATTGGGTCTGTGAAGCTAAGGACCTTAGAACACTTAACCCATCTTGGCCTATCTAGGACGTAGTGTGGAAATTGTTCAGGTGTAGACTTGATAACAGTTGTTACGCGATACTACACTCAGACGAGTTTCTCTTGAGAATATTATGGGTCGATGAGTCAGTCATCTTAACCTGTAATATCCGATAGATGAAATCAAGACTTTGGGAACTTTGTAGAACATGATCTACAGGTTTTATCCTTAGTTCACTCCTTTGGGATGGTTCTTACCCAGACTCCATGCTCGTGACTTGCAACAAACCCTTGATTCTTGGTTGATCCAATCAAGTTTTGTCAATATCAATGGAACTTGGGTGTTGATAAGGTGAAAACCATAATCCACCAAAATGGATGATTGATCTTGACAACGACTTAATTCATCCCTTGACCTTTGTTTGCCTTGTGTGTGATCCCTTATTTGGGATTGTTGCATTCATGCATTCATGCGCATCATAACATTCATCACACAAAATTTCAAGGAACTAAGGTATCATTTGCAAATATTTTCAGACCATGGATTATGGACGAAGGAACACTAAGAAGTACAGTTTCAGATGTTCCGACTTGAAAGAGTTAAGGAAGCTAGCATCTTTTGTATTAGATCCCTTGGACTTCAAACAACGTCATGGGAAACTTCTGTCCATTTTGTCTGCTGATGTGGTTGAAGGACTCTTGAGTGTATTGGTGCAGTTCTATGATCCTCTCTACCGCTGTTTCACTTTCCCGGATTTTCAGCTTGTGCCTACCTTGGAGGAGTATTCTCATCTTTTGGGGATACATGTTTATGGTAGAGTGTCTTTTAGTGGATTTGAGGAGATTCCCCGGTCTAGTATTATTGCTGAAGCTCTTCACTTGAAGAAGTCTGAGATAGAGGCTCATTGGGTGAAGAAAGGAGGGTTATTTGGGTTGCTATATGTTTTCCTCATCAAGGAAGCTACCACTTTTGCTCAAGTTGGTAGTGTGGACGCTTTTGAAGATATCTTTGTCTTACTCATATATGGATTAGCTTTGTTCCCTAACATTGACGGTTTTATTGATGTTAACACCATTAAACTTTTCTTGATTGGGAATCTTGTGCCTACTTTATTGGGTGATATGTATTTCTCTTTGCATCTAAGGAATTCTAAAGGTGGTGGAACTATTGGCTGTTGCATTCCTCTTCTGTACAAGTGGTTTATTTCGCACTTGTCTCAGATGCCTGCTTTTGTGGAGAACAAACAATGTCTAAGGTGGTCTCAGAGACTTATGTCTCTTACTAATGATGATATAGTTTGGTATGATCTGTCCTTAAGCAGTTTGGAGATTATTGATAGTTGTGGTGAATTCTCTAATGTGCCTCTCATTGGTACACAAGGAGGAATTAGCTACAACCCTGCTTTGGCTCGTCGTCAACTTGGGTTCCCCTTGAGAGAAAAACCTAATAACATGTTGTTAGAAGGTCTTTACTATCAAGAGGGTAAAGATTCCCAACATTTGAAGCAGAAGATTATGCACGCTTGGCATAATGTGCATAGGAAAGGAAGATCCGAGCTTGGTCCGCGCAATTGTGTAGCTTTGGAAGCTTACACTCTTTGGGTGAAGAAGAGAGCTTTGGAGTTGAAGATGCCTTATCCTTGTGAAATACCTATGTCTATGGTTATGGTTGAGCCATTAACTCTCCCTAACCAAGATGTAGACGAGTTGGAAGACGCGCTTATCAAGATGAAGCAAGAGAAGGATATGTGGGAAGAGCGTTTCCATGCTTTGAGCAAGAAGCATAAAGAGTTGCAGTTGGAGTCTAAGGACAAAGATGCACTGATTGAGTTACTTGAAGACCGAGTGACAAAGAGACAGAGAGAGCCAGAGGTTTCATCTTCTAGCATGTCTTAGCCTTCCGTTGCTTGGAAGAAGATTGTTGACCAGCTTGTCCTCGAGAAGACTCAGATGAAGGCTTCTTTTGAGACCGAGATTCGTCGCATTCGAAGGAAGTATGCGCCTTCTGCCAGATCTTCTGACATTATTGTTAGGGATCCTTAGGATGACTAGTCTCCTTTTCTCTTGTATATTTTTATTTTGGTTTCAGAAATTGTACTCAGTGTAATCCTTCCAATTTATATAAATAAAAGGAAATTTTGGTCATATCAAATTGTTGCAATTACCATTTAATTTATAAATTTGCAAATGATATAATAAGTTCCTTGGAAATAAAAATAATCAAGCATTGCATTTCATGCATCATTTGCATAAGCAGGTTTTTTCCAGGTGTCTCATTGGTGTTCTTCTGTGCTTTAGCCAAACTAACTCACCGGTACAACACTCAAGCCAATCACCAGAGAATCATGGAACACCTTGAGCAAGAGAATAGAGAGCTGAAGGACGAGATCGCCCGACTGACTGCCATCATGGAGTCAGTCCTTGCTGCTCAAAGTGAAGCTTCTCCAACGCCTGCAACTCCTCCTGCGAGGACAGTTATTTCTGAAGTGGTTACCTCTACTGTGTTTGCTGCCACTGCCCACTTCGCACCGAAATTACCTGCCGGATTCCCGTGGGGAATGCCGCCCAATTTTGTTCCAGAAGGTTTTGCTCTTGCTTTTGCTTCCATGCCAGCATCTAGCCCGGTCATGTTCGTGCCACCTCCAGTTGTGCACATTTTGCCTCGCGTAGAGGACACCATCTATCACTCCGAGCCGTCTGAGGGCCCGGATGTCTATGAAAAGATGGATGAAATGAAGGACCAATTTCTTGAGCTGCGCAAGGAATTGAAAATGCTGAGAGCTAAAGATCTATTTGGGAAGAGTGCTGCTGAACTGTGCTTGGTACCCAATGTCAAAATCCCAGTGAAATTCAAAGTGCCTGACTTTGAGAAGTATAAGGGGAACTCTTGTCCGCTTAGTCATCTTGTGATGTATGCCCGCAAGATGTCAACTCAAACAGATAATGACCAATTGCTTATTCACTATTTCCAGGATAGCCTGACAGGTGTTGCGCTCCGTTGGTATATAGGGTTGGACAGTGCAAGCATCCACACTTTCAATGACCTAGGTGAGGCTTTTGCGAAGCAATATAAATAAAATGTGGATATGGCGCCGGATAGGGACCAGCTGAGTTCCATGTCTCAGAAGGACAAGGAGACGTTCAAGGAGTATGCCCAGCGATAGAGGGAGTTGGTTGCCCAGATCACTCCTCCAAAGGAGGAGAAAGAGATGACAAAATATTTCTGAAAACCCTGAGTTCATTTTATTATGAACGCATGATCGCCAGTGTCCCCGGTGATTTTACCGAAATGGTAAATATGGGGATGAGACTTGAAGAAGGGGTTCGTGAAGGACGATTGTCAAAAGATGAGGCGTCGAAAAGTAAGAAGTATGGCAATAGTTTCAGCAAGAGAAAGGATAATGAGACAAATTTAATTTCTAGTGGGAGGCAGAGGAGGCCTCAAGTCAGAAGAAATCCACCACCCCGTCAACATCATCATCATCAAGTATCTTCCATTATTCCAGTATTTTCTAATCAGCAAACAACACCAATTCATCAACAACAACAACAACATCAATATCAAAATCAATGTCAACAACAACAAACGCAACAAAGGACGAATACCTACAACAACAACAATAACAACAACAATCATCATCAACAGCAGAATTTCGAGAGAAAGAAGGTCTCTTTTGACCCGATTCATATGTCGTACGCAGAACTGTACCCATCATTAGTCCTCAAAAACTTGATTCAACCGAGGAATCCACCGCAGATCCCAGAACCACTTCCTTGGTGGTATAAACCTGAGCTTCGATGAGCTTTTCATCAGGGTGCACCTGGGTATGACATTGAAAACTGTTATCCGTTGAAGTATGAGGTGCAAAAGCTTATCAAGAGTGGCATGGTGTCTTTTGAAGACCGCGCGCCTAATGTGAAAGCTAACCCTTTGCCCGCTCATGGGAACTCTTCAGTTAATATGGTGGACGGTTGTCCTGGTGAGTACAAAGTTTTTTATGTGCGTTTTATCCGCAGATCCTTAGTGAAGATACACAAGGACATTTGTATGGTGAGTGACTGTGAACATGATCACGATGATTGTGATATTTGTAGCGTGAACTCTAGGGGGTGTGTTGTGGTGAAAAGGGACATCCAGCATCTGATGGATGAAGGCATGATCCAGATTTGTCAATCTCGTCATGAAGATGACGACGTCAATGTCATAGTGCCCGTTTTCAAGCAACCAGAGAGATTGGTGATTCAGTATGATAGCAGCAGTAACAAGAACGTCAACAATATATCAGTTTCGCCGTTGGTAATACGGTTAGCAGGCCCAGTCCCGTATGCATCTGATAAGGCTGTACCATATCAATACAATGCTACGATGATAGAGAATGGTCAAGAGGTCCCGTTACCTACGACTAGTTCAGTAATGAGCATTGCAAATGTTACAAAGGTGACCCGCAGTGGTCGAGTTTTTGGATCGGTGCTCCCGAAGAATAGAGAAGAAACAATTGTTGGTAAGAAGGCGGAGGTGCCTAGTGTAGATCCGGTTGGTTGTTCAAAAGATAAGTTTGGTGAATCCAGAAACTTGAAGGCCAATGAAGATGATGAGGTACTCCGACTGATTAAAAGGAGTGAATTTAACGTGGTTAAGCAGTTGCTCCAGACTCCCTCAAAGATTTATGTGTTGTCTCTACTTTTGAATTCTGAAGTGCACAGAGAAGCACTCCAGAGAGTTCTTGAACAGGCATATGTGGAGCAGGATGTTACTTTGAATCAGTTCGATCACATTGTGGCTAACATCACTTCATGCAATAATTTGAGCTTTTGTGATGAAGAACTCCCTGAGGAGGGAAGAAATCACAATCTGGCTTTGCATATTTAGATGAATTGCAAAGAAGATGCTTTATCAAATGTGTTGGTTGACACCGGTTCGTCACTCAATGCGCTTCCGAAGTCAACATTGTCAAAGTTATCTTACCAAGGAGCTCCCACGAGATACAATGAGGTGATTGTCAAAGCCTTCGATGGCTCGCGCAAGACAATCATTGGAGAAGTGGACCTTCCATTCAAGACAGGTCCGAGTGATTTTTAGATTACTTTCCAGGTAATGCATATTCACCCGGCCTACAGTTGTTTATTAGGAAGGCCATGGATTCATGAGGCAGGGGTTGTTACTTCCACTCTGCATCAAAAGCTCAAATTTGTCAAGAATGGCAAGCTAGTAATTGTGGGAGGTGAGAAAGCGTTGTTAGTTAGCCATCTGTCATCTTTCTCCTATGTAGAAGCTGAGGATGAGGTTGGAACTCCATTCCAAGCCTTATCTATTGCTGCTGAGAAGAGGGTTGGGGCACCTATGTCCTCGCCGAAAGATGCTTAGAAGATTGTTGAAGAAGGCAATATTGATCAGTGGGGGCGCATGGTAGAGGTCTCCGACAACAAAGGCAGAACCGATTTGGGGTTCCAGAAAGGTTCATCAACTGCAAGGTCTGAAGATATGCAACTTAGCTTCCGTAACGGAGCTCATTCATGGGAATGAACAACACTTAGCTGATGTGCTAGAGGATAATGAAGAGGAAGACTGCACCAACTTTGTGACGCATGGAAAGACATGCAACAATTGGATTGTTGTTGATATTCCTGTTATTTTGCATCGATCTAAGTAATTGCTTTTATATTTTAAAATCCTTCTCCTATGCCTAAGGGATAAGTGAACATTGTTTGGGCATTTTAAATTGATCATCAATAAAATTAATTATATTCATCAACATCTTTAATGTTTATTTTTACTTTTTGCTTATTTCTGAAAATGGTAATTACAAAAAACATAAATAAACAATATAATTGTCCATCTGCATAATATTTGGTCACAATTTCACTTCTCTAAAATCAAAATATCAAATCATTATGCAAGTTGGTTCCTAACCCCATTGAATACAATGATCCTTCTCCTTCTCCAAATTTTGAATTCCATGTGTTTGAGGCCGAGGAAGAAAGTGATGTAGAAGTGAGTGATGAATTGTCTCGTCTTCTTGAGCAAGATGTGAAGATTATTCAGCCGTTTGAAGAACAGATTGAGCTAGTCAACTTGGGTTTCGAGGATGATGTGAAGGAAGTCAAGATTGGGTCTCGACTGTGTCCATATGCTAAGAAGGGGTTGATTGATCTTCTTCGAGAGTATTAAGATGAGTTTGCTTGGTCCTATCAAGACATGCCTGGGTTGGATTCTGATATTGTGGAGAATAGATTTCCGTTGAAGCCAGAATGCCCGCCAGTCAAGCAGAAGTTGAGGAGAACGCATCCTGATATGGCTGTGAAGATCAAAGAGGAAGTGCAAAAGTAAATTGATGTCGGTTTCCTTATAACTATTGAGTATCCGCAATGGGTAGCCAATATTGTGCCTGTGCCGAAGAAAGATGGAAAATTCAACATGTGTGTTGATTATAGAGATTTGAATAAAGCCAGTCTGAAAGATGATTTCCCTCTGCTACACATTGATATGTTGGTAGACAATACTGCTAAATTCAAAGTCTTTTCATTTATGGATGGATTTTCCGGATATAATCAGATTAAGATGGCACCCGAGGATATGGAGAAGACCACATTCATTACACCCTAGGGAACATTCTGTTATAGAGTGATGCCTTTTGGTTTAAAGAATGCTGGTGCAACTGACCAGAGAGCAATAGCTACTCTTTTTCATGATATGATGCATAAAGAGATTGAAGTTTATGTCGATGACATGATTGCTAAATCAATTGATGAAGAGGAACATGTTGAGCATTTGTTGAAGCTATTCAAGCGTTTGAGGAAGTATAAACTCCGCTTGAATCCCAATAAGTGTACTTTTGGTGTTCGTTCTGGTAAGTTGTTGGGCTTTATTATCAGCGAGAAGGGTATTGAAGTTGATCCTGCCAAGGTCAAAGCAATACAAGAGATGCCTGCGTCCAAAACTGAGAAGCAAGTCAGAGGTTTTCTCGACCGCTTGAATTATATTTCCAGATTCATTTCCCACATGACTGCCACATGTGCACCTATATTCAAGCTTCTTCAGAAAGATCAGTCTTGTGATTGGACTGAAGACTTCCAGAAAGCATTTGATAGTATCAAAGGATATCTGCTTGAGCCTCCGATTTTGTCTCCACCTGTTGAAGGAAGACCGTTGATCATGTATTTGATTATGCTAGAAGATAGTATGGGTTGTGTTCTTGGTCAGCAAGATGAGACTGGGAAGAAAGAATTTTCAATTTACTACCTTAGTAAGAAATTCACCGATTGTGAGACTCAGTATTCTCTGCTTGAGAAAACTTACTGCGCATTGGCTTGGGCTGCTAAGCGTATGCGTCAGTATATGTTGAATCATACCACTTGGTTGATATCCAAAATGGATCCAATCAAGTATATATTTGAGAAGCCTGCTTTAACTGGGAGGATTGCCCGTTGGCAGATGTTGTTATTAGAGTATGATATCGAATACCGATCTCAGAAAGCGATCAAAGGTGGTATCTTGGCTGACCATTTAGCTCACCAACCAATTGAAGATAATCAGTCAGTGCAGTATGATTTTCCAGATGAAGAGATTTTGTACTTGAAAATGAAAGACTGTGATGAACCATTGCTAGAAGAAGGCCAGAGCCTAGTTCCCGTTGGGGCATGGTATTTGATGGAGCTGTTAATCAATATGGAAATGGCATTGGGGCAGTGATTATTACTCCTTAAGGCACGCATCTACCATTTACAGCTAGATTGACTTTCAAATGTACAAACAACATGGCAGAATATGAAGCTTGCATTATGGGGCTGGAAGAGGCCATGAATCTCAGAATCAAGTATTTGGATGTCTTCGGTGATTCGGCTTTGATTGTGAATCAAATTAAAGGAGAATAGGAGACAAATCAACCCGGTTTAATACCATATAGAGATTATGCGAGGAGGATTTCAACTTTCTTTACAAAGGTTAAGTTTCATCATATCCCTCGAGATGAGAACTGGGTGGCAGATGCTCTTGCAACGTTGGCATCAATGATTGTATTAAAATATTGGAATGAAGTCACCAATTTATTTGTGATGCGTCTTGATAGGCCAACTCATGTGTTTTCTATTGAAGAGATCAAAGACGAGAAGCCATGGTATTACGACATCAAATGTTTCCTCTAAAGTCAGATTTACCCGCCTGAGGCATCTTTGAAAGATAAGAAGACTTTGAGAAGATTAGCCGGTAATTTCTATTTGAATGGTGATGTAATGTACAAGAGAAACTTCGACATGGTTTTGCTCAGATGCGTGGATAGACACGAAGCAGACTTGTTAATGACTGAAGTGCATGAAGGCTCCTTTGGTACTCATTCCAATGGACATGCAATGGCGAAGAAGATGTTGCGAGCAGGTTACTATTGGCTGACAATGGAATCTGACTGTTGCAAGTTTGTGAAGAAATGCCACAAGTGTCAAATTTATGCTGATAAGATTCATGTTCCTCCGACACTATTGAATATTATCTCTTCCCCATGGCCCTTCTCCATGTGGGGAATTGATATGATTAGGATGATTGAGCCCAAAGCTTTGAATGGACATCATTTCATTTTAGTGGCAATTGACTACTTCACAAAATGGGTTGAAGTGGCATCATATGCAAATGTAACCAAGCAAGTTATTGTAAGGTTTATCAAGAATCAGATCATATGCCATTATGGTGTGCCAAGTAAGATCATTATTGATAATGGATCGAACTTGAATAACAATATGGTGGAAGCTCTTTGCAAAGACTTTAAGATTGCACATCATAATTCTTCTCCCTACAGACCCAAGATGAATGGGGCTGTTGAAGCTGCAAATAAGAACATCAAGAAGATTATCCAGAAGATGGTTGTCACATACAAGGATTGGCATGAGATGCTCCCTTTTGCTTTGCATGGGTATCATACATCCATCCGCACTTCAACAGGGTCAACCCCTTTCTCTCTTGTTTATGGTATGGAAGCAGTGCTACCCGTAGAGGCTGAAATTCCTTCATTGCGTGTGCTCATGGAAGCCAAGTTGACTGAGGCTGAATGGTGTCAGACCAGGTTTGACCAATTGAATTTGATTGAAGAGAAGAGGTTGACTGCCATGTGCCATGGTCAATTGTATCAGCAGAGAATGAAGAAAGCTTTTGATAAGAAGGTCAAACCTCGAGTGTTCAGAGAAGGTGACCTTGTGCTCAAGAAGATTTTGACGTTCAAACCAGATTCCAGAGGAAAATGGACTCCCAATTATGAAGGCCCATATGTTGTCAGGAGAGCCTTTTTAGGCGGTGCATTTATTCTTACAAATATGGATGGTGAAGAGTTCACTCGTCCTGTGAATGCAGATGCAGTCAAGAAATACTTCGCCTAAAAAATAAAAGAACAACTCGCTAAGTTGAAAACCCGAAAGGGCGACTTAGACAAAAATGAGCGTCTCGGTGGGTTGAAAACCCGAAAGAGCGATCCAGGCAAAAATGAGCGTCTCGGTGGGTTGAGTACCCCACCTTGGGGCAACTTATGCAAAAATTAGGGATTATGGAAAGTAACTGCATTCTGCTGATCTACAGTGTTTTGAAAACTTGTTTGAGCACAAGGGTTTGTTGGTGTAAGCCCTAGAGGCCAATACTTTTGGTACTTGTATCGAATTATTTATTAATAATAAAAGGCATTTTCTTTATTATGGTTGATTAATAAAGTCCCTGGAATAGATAGTCCGTTTAATGTATTAAGTGTGACTTAATCATGAGAACACATTGAACATAAGGACATTATTCTTAAAGTATCCGTAGTCGAGCTTTAATGTGAAGTGGGATAACATTAAAGCATTAAGACTATTATGTTTGTAGACTGATGATCACATCTCATGGATCATGGATAAAGAGTTATCAAGTCTTAAACATAGGTATGAATATTAGGAGTAATATTTATACCGGATTGACCTGCTATGAGAATACTATATAGAAAGTTATGCAAAGTGTCATAAGTTATTCTCATGGTGATAATGGTGTATACCACTCTTCGACCTGAAACCACTATGGATCCTAGATGTAAAGTCGAGTGCTTTGTTGCTGATCCAACGTTGCCCGTAACTGGATAACCATAAAGACAGTTGATGGGTACTCCACAAAGCATGCTGAGGGACATGAGTGTCCTAGATGGAATTTGCCCATCCCGCGTAACAGGATAAATGTCTATGGGCCCAATATTGAACTGGACAAGGATGACACGGTCTATACCTTGTGTTCAATATAGACATAAGGGCAAAGGGGTAATTATACACATAATTATTATCACAGGAGGTTTTGTCAGATCACATGACATTTTCGTGACTTGGGTAGCAGTGATGTGTTGCTAGATACTGCTCACTGTTTATTATGTTAAATGCGTGATTTAATATAATTGCCAACGCCGCGAAAACCTATAGGGTCACACACAAAGGACGGATTGATGAGAGATAGAATAATTAAGGAACATCGTAAGGTACGGTGTACTTAAGTAGAATACAAAATATGGTAAGGTACCAAATACTTAAGTGATTTTGGCATATTATGAGATATGGGCCAAAATGCACTTAAGTGGGCTTTTTGGCTTGAAGCCCACACAAGAGGTTCTATAAATAGAACCCCTTGGGTAGAAGCATTGTAACTCACTGAGATAGAAAACACAACTGAAGAGTTGGAATTTCGTATCTCTCTCTCACTCAAAGCCTTCATTCATAACAGCTAGCACTGCGATTGAAGGAATCCGTTCGTGTGGACTGAGTAGAGACGTTGTCATCGTTCAACGTTCGTGATCGCCCCGTGGATCTTTATCAATGGTTTTGATCATTATCAGAGATCCGCACCAAAGGTTTGAATCGCCACAAGAGGTAACGATTCTATCACTGATCATGCCCATTCGTAAGGATCACTAAATGGAGAAAAATTTTAATTCCGCTGCGCCTTGGATGACAATTCTCCTTCAGTGGTATCAGAGCCAAGTTACATATTGTAATACCCCAAAATTTACCCTTCATTTTTCCTGGAAGCATACGCTTTACACCTCATGCATGCATTCATTTTTAGGTCATTTAGCATTAGATACATTGCATTTCATCATGTCAATCAGAATTAGATCCAAGAAACTTTATTTAAAATAAAATAAAATAAATAAATAAATAAATAAATAAATAAATAAAATAATAAATAAATAAACAAATAAATAAAAGAAAAAATCTCAGACTTGGACCTCTCTTAAAAGCCCACTAAGCTACCAATATTAGGCTATAAATACTAGAGTTTCAGTGAAACAAATATGCATTCTATTCCTATTACCCTGAGGAAAAAGATAGTGAGAGAAGAGCTAACAGAGTTCATAGCAGCCTCCAAACCCTGAAGGGAACTCAACTGCACAGAATCACCTCTGCCTCACATAAACTCTAAAGATTGTTTTGTAAACCTCACGGGTGCAACTCAATTTCAATCAAGCTCTCCAATGAGGTTTGCCCTATATCCATCATCTTTATGCCTTTAATTTGAATGCTCTAAATGTATGAGGTATTATGGGTGAATTTGATACCCTTTTGATGCATGTCTTTTTTGTGAATTTTAATGGCATGATTCATGTGGTTACATTTTGATTTGGGGGCAACCCTTGATTACCCTATTTTTTTGTCTCTAACCTGTTTGTTGAGTTTTTGTGAGGGCTCACATGACTTTTGCAGGGATAACTTGCGTGGTTTTCCACTTTATTTGTGGGATACCCCCTGGAGGTTTCATTCCGATTACCTGTAATGACTCACTTTCTTTGATGGTGTTTAGCTTGGAAGGATCCCTGGGTTTCCCATTCCTCTAACTGATGTTACTTCGGATCTTTATCCGCGTGGTACTTTTACATTTTTCCCGCATTTTACTGCTTTCCTAGCTGGAAGACCTCGATAGGAGGCAATGTTTTTGTGTTTTTTTTTACAGGTTCCTTCGTCAAGGACTGCCTTTTTGCATGAGTTCACCAAACCCTAACCCTTCATTGATTTTTCTTCTCCTAAACACACGTTTACTCCTTCTACTACAGGTGAGTAAGTCTCCAAAGGTCGAGCATCCGGTAGATTGCATAGTAACGTCGTTCGTCCAAAACCCACTCCATAACCCCATAGGAAGCCGAACTACGGCTTGCTCTGATTCTCATTCCAGATGAGATACGTAGGCATAAGACGCGATGTCTTAGCGAGCACACATCCCCCCAACCCATAGGTCAGCCGAGCTACGAAGACTCTGATTCTCATATTCAGATGAGATACGTATGTAGTGGATGCGACATCCGCGCGAGTCATTTTCATTTAACCCTTTTTTTTTGGTAAACAGCACAAGATAAACTCACACCCTTTAGACAAGAACTACAAAAGTGGATCCCGTAGAGTACTACGGATGCATAGGGGTGCTAATACCTTCCCTTCGCATAACCGACTCCCGAACCCAAGATTTGGTTGCGAGACCCCGTCTTGTCCTTTCCTTTTTCAGGTTTACTTCGAGCGTTTCCTTTCCCTCCTTTGGGATGAATAACGCATGGTGGCGACTCTTTTGTCATTTTCTTTCGCCGGTTGTTTTTCGCACACTGTATTTTTCAGGTTGCGGCACATATATGTGATATATGTAATCCTGATGCAAAATACATTATATATGATATAGTGTTCTCGTTTCGTTCATTCAAACCCTCAGTGATTGTTTTCCTTTGAGAGATCAATGGTCTTTTGCTTCTTGATCCGACATTAGTATGGTGAAGCAATGACATGTTGATCAATCATACTGAATTAACAATCGAGATGTGTTTGACGGTCTGAAATTGGTGCATCAGGGTTAGTGACGGCACAAGGGTTGTGTTGTCAGAGAGTTATGCGGTTGGGGTTTGACTGTACAAGAGTTGTGCGTTCTAAACACTTTTCGAACAGTGTTAACCGGTTAACGCGTATGGTTAACCGGTTAAGGAGAAACTGAATACAGCCTTCTAAACATTTTTGGAACAGTGTTAACCGGTTAACGCATATGGTTAACCGGTTAACGTAGTGCGAAATAATTTTTTTTTGAGATTTTCAATAGTGTTAACCGGTTAACGTATTTGGTTAACCGGTTAACGCAAGGCGGAAAACAGTTTTCCAAGACATTTTCAAACAGTGTTAACCGGTTAACGCATATGGTTAACCGGTTAACGCAAGGCAGAAAAGAATTTTCTAAAAGTTTTCAAACAGTGTTAACCGGTTAACGCATATGGTTAACCGGTTAACGCAAGGAAAAATTCACCCGTTCGGCTAGAAAAAGTGCTTTGAAGTATCAAGTGTTGATACGAAAAACGACGTCAATTTTAAATGAATTGTTCATTAAAATTTTCGAGCAGGGGCGCTGCCCCCTTAACCCCTGTCCGCTGAACGGTCAGCGGAACCACCGTCCGCTGACCGGGCAGCGGATCACCCGTTCCCGCTGTCCGGGCAGCGGACCCCCGGCTAACTCTGCGTAGTGTGATCGATCGTCGAAATTTAATTTGATTTTATTAATTAAAGAAATTAATAATAATAATAATAAAGTGTTTATTATTGTCTTGTGGTGATCGGTTATGGCCTTAGTTTTCCTTTGTTTTGTTTTGGGTTTTTAAAATACGACCTGCGTGTCGTGCCTCTCTCTTAATCTCCCAAATGTAACTTCTTTTCTCATCTCACTCCCTCGTATGTAAAACGAGTTTCTTTCATGTAATGTAATGATATGAAGAAAGCAAAGAAGTCAGTGCCAAAGGAGGACAACCTTGAAGATCTTGCTTGGAGAAGCTTAGATCGTGTTAGGTTAGCTTAGGTTCTCTCATTGGCTTGGGAGAACAATTGCGCTAGGGGCCATAATTGTTTCATTTTTGTTTGTATGTATGTTGATGCATGTGAATGTATGTCGATGCATGTGAGAGACGGTTTATATGATAAACAAGCCGGTGAGATCAAAAAAATTGCAATTCCCTCAAAATAAATATTAAGTTTTAAGCTTTCCAAGTTTTAACACTCATCAAGACTAGTATCGAATAATGTAGGTTTCGCCTACGCGAGGTGCATGTTCTATATTAGTAAGGTGCGATGGGATAATTGTAATATCCAACTGTTAAAACAATGGGTCAAACTTAACTAAACAAATTATAATAAGATTATATATATGTTTAGAAGCAAGAGTTGGGAATGATCCATATGATGGATTGGAATAAGGAGTTATTCACCCAACTGAAATTTTCGAGAGTTGTATGAGATACAATTGGAAGGAGTTCCTACCTAAATAACCTAGTTTTGTGTAATCCTCCTACGCGGACTTAGAACGAAGTGAAATATGGATCTCAACCCACTAGAAAATCTTCCAACGGGATTTTCCGAATCAAATGATGAGGGTCATTTGTTTTGAATAAAATAGTGGGAGCATGTTTAATTAAAGGCCTAATTGAATATGTCAATGATACTTATATTTTCATTAATCCTTGTGTAGATTACCATGACAACAAACACCTCTAACAACATCCTGCGATCAATCCTTGATAAGGAAAAATTGTCTGGGACAAATTTTCTGGATTGGCACCGAAACCTGAGGATTGTCCTCAAACATGATAAAAAGCTGTATGTCTTGGAGACACCTGTTCCTGAAGAGGAACCTCCTAGTTCTGCACCTAAGGCAGAAAGAGATGCTTATAAGAAGCATGTCGATGATGCCAATGAAACTGCTTGTCTCATGCTGGCTACCATGAACTCAAAATTGCAAAAGCAACATGAGAACATGTCAACGTTCGATATGATCGAACACCTGAAGTTGCTCTATCAAGAGCAAGCAAGGCATGAGAGGTGTGAAGTTTCAAAAGCCCTTTTTCAAAGCAAGTTAGCTGAGGGAGCCCCTGTAGGTCCCCATGTACTCAAGATGATTGGGTATGTGGAAAACCTTGAGAGATTGGGTTTTCCCCTCGAAAAGGAACTTGCAACTGATTTGATCTTGCAATCGTTGCCAGATAGTTTCAGTCAATTTGTCCTAAATTTCAATATGATTGATATGGACAAATCTCTTCCTGAACTGCTCGCCATGTTAAGAACTGCCGAGCAGAATCTGAAGTCAAAAGGGAAGTCCATTCTGATGATCGGAAATGGAAAGAGACAGAACAAAAGGCCCACTAAGCAGAGTGATAAGGGGAAGGGCAAGGAAGTTGCTAATCCCAGACCCACTGCTGCTTTGAAGCCTAGTGGAAGCATAGCAAAAGAAGGCACATGCTTCCATTGCGGTAAGACCGGACACTGGAAGAGGAACTGCCCAAAGTACCTGGAAGATAAGAAGAATGGAGTAGAGACTTCAACTTCAGGTATTTTTGTTATTAATTTATCTACTTCTGCATCATGGGTATTAGATACTGGATGCGGTTCTCACATTTGTACAAATGTGCAGGAACTAAAAAGGAGTAGAGATTTGGCAAAAGGTGAAGTCGACCTACGAGTTGGCTATGGAGCAAAGGTTGCTGCTTTAGCCGTAGGAACTTTTGTATTGACTTTACCTAGTGGTTTAATAATTCAGTTAGAGAACTGTTATTATGTACCTGCAATTAGCAGGAATATTATTTCCATTGCTTGTTTGGACAAGTTTGGTTTTTCATTTATAATAAAGAACAATTGTTGCTCAATTTATTTGAATGATATATTCTATGTTACTGCACAAATGAACAATGGACTATATGTCCTTGATCTTGAAATGCCTATTAATAACATTAATACAAAAGGGTGAAACCTAACGAGTTAAAACTAACTAGGTAAGAATATTAAAACTCTTCGATCAGATCGAAGTGATGAGTATTTAATCCTAGAGTTTGATGACCATATGAAAGAGTGTGGGATCATATCCCAACTCACTCCTCCTGGAACACCCCAATGGAATGGTGTATCTGAGAGAAGAAATCGAACCCTGTTGGACATGGTCCGATCCATGATGAGTCACGCCGATCTCCCAAACTCCTTTTGGGGCCATGCGCTGTTGACAGCAGCTTACACACTTAACCGTGTTCCATCCAAAAGGTTGAAAAGACACCATATGAGATATGGAGTGGTAAGAGACCACATATGTCTTACATGAAGATTTGGGGTTGCGAAGTTTATGTGAAACGACAAATTTCAACTAAGCTTGAGCCCAAATCTGACAAATGCTTATTTGTGGGGTATCCTAAAGAAACAAGAGGATATTATTTCTAAAATCCTTCTGAGGGCAAAGTGTTTGTCGCTTGAACTTGAGTTTTCCTAGAAAGGGATTTTATTTCCAAAGGAATCAGTGGGAGGAAAGTAGAACTTGAAGAAATTCAAGAATCACAAAGTATCGATACACCTATGGAGGAATTAGAGCAAGAAACACAAGTAGTTGTGTAAGAGCAACCTGCTCAAGTAGAACAAGACCAGCGTAGGTCAGGAAGGATACGTCACCTACCTGAGATATATGGATATCTGATCAAGGTGATGTATTACTCATGGATCAAGATGAGCCTGTGACCTACTCATGGAATCTTCGCCTTGATGAAACAGTAAAACTGTATGGATTCATCAAGAACGAAGATGAGCCTTGTGCCTACAAGAAGGTTAGTGGGAGCATGATCGTATTCCTGGTATTATATGCAGATGACATATTACTCATTGGAATCGATATCCCTACCCTGCAACAAGTAAAGTCTTGGTTGGGGAAATGCTTTTCTATGAAGGACCTGGGTGAAGCAGCCTATCAGAATCTATAGAGATAGATCATGAAATGCTTGGCCTAAGTCAGAGTACATAGACAAAGTGCTGAGACACTTTAATATGAATGATTCCAATCTGGTTATGTGTTTTGCTTAAATGGTGGCACTGTGAGCTTGAAAAGTTCAACGCAAGATGCAGTTGCTGATTCTACAACTGAGGTCGAGTATATTGCTGCCTTAAGTGCAGCAAAGGAAGCTGTTTGGATCAATAAACTTGGCATAGTCCCTACCATTGTGGATCTCATTGATCTCTATTATGATAACCATGGTGTTATCGCACAAGCTAAGGAGCCTAGATCTCACCAACGATCCAAACACGTACTTAGACGTTGTGTGAAAATATGTAAAGCACCTACACTTGACAATGTTGCTAACCCACTGACAAAGCCTCTTGCGCAGCAGAAGCATGATGGCCATACTAGATCAATGGGCATACGGGGTATGCCTGATTGGCTCTAGTGCTAGTGGGAGATTGTTGGTGTAAGCCCTAGAGGCCAATACTTTTGGTACTTGTATCGAATTATTTATTAATAATAAAAGGCATTTTCTTTATTATGGTTGATTCATAAAGTCCCTGGAATAGATAGTCCGTTTAATGTATTAAGTGTGACTTAATCATGAGAACACATTGAACATAAGGACACTATTCTTAAAGTATCCGTAGTCGAGCTTTAATGTGAAGTGGGATAACATTAAAGCATTAAGACTATTATGTTTGTAGACTGATGATCACATCTCATGGATCATGGATAAAGAGTTATCAAGTCTTAAACATAGGTATGAATATTAGGAGTTATATTTATACCGGATTGACCCGCTATGAGAATACTATATAGAAAGTTATGCAAAGTATCATAAGTTATTCTTATGGTGATAATGGTGTATGCCACTCTTCGACCTGAAACCACTATGGATCCTAGATGTAGAGTCGAGTGCTTTGTTGCTGATCCAACGTTGTCCGTAACTGGATAACCATAAAGACAGTTGATGGGTACTCCACAAAGCATGCTGAGGGACATGAGTGTCCTAGATGGAATTTGCCCATCCTGCGTAACAGGATAAATGTCTATGGGCCCAATATTGAACTGGACAAGGATGACACGGTCTATACCTTGTGTTCAATATAGACATAAGGGCAAAGGGGTAATTATACACATAATTATTATCACAGGAGGTTTTGTCAGATCACATGACATTTTCGTGACTTGGGTAGCAGTGATGTGTTGCTAGATACCGCTCACTGTTTATTATGTTAAATGCGTGATTTAATATAATTGCCAACGCCGCGAAAACCTATAGGGTCACACACAAAGGACGGATTGATGAGAGATAGAATAATTAAGGAACATCGTAAGGTACGGTGTACTTAAGTAGAATACGAAATATGGTAAGGTACCAAATACTTAAGTGATTTTGGCATATTATGAGATATGGGCCAAAATGCACTTAAGTGGGCTTTTTGGCTTGAAGCCCACACAAGAGGTTCTATAAATAGAACCCCTTGGGTAGAAGCATTGTAACTCACTGAGACAGAAAACACAACTGAAGAGTTGGAATTTCGTATCTCTCTCTCACTCAAAGCCTTCATTCATAACAGCTAGCATTGCGATTGAAGGAATCCGTTCGTGTGGACTGAGTAGAGACGTTGTCATCGTTCAACGTTCGTGATCGCCCCGTGGATCTGTATCAAAGGTTTTGATCATTATCAGAGATCCGCACCAAAGGTTTGAATCGCCACAAGAGGTAACGATTCTATCACTGATCATGCCCATTAGTAAGGATCACTAAATGGAGAAAATTTTAAATTCCGCTGCGCCTTGGATGGTAATTCTCCTTCAGGGTTGACATCAGTTCATCTCCAGCAGTGGTCAAGAGAACAGTGGATATCAAGAGTTGGTAGATGGATTAAGGATCATTTGTATTCAATGTAACCCTTTTCCATGTAAATTACCATTTTCAACTTTGTAAAATCTATGGAGTCTTGTCATTTACAGACTACCATTCCAATAAATAAAGTTGAGCTTTTATCCAATTGTTTCTACTCTTATTTACTTCAGCCAATAGTTTTAAATTTTATTATGATCATTTTGAAATTAAAATTTTAAATTAAAATCAAGTTTTCTTTAATATATAAAAGCAAGAACTTTTCCAAAGCAAGTAAAAAGAATATCAACAGCATTTCAGTAAAAAGCAAGTCCCTAAGTGCGAAGCATCAGAGGTTCCCCAAGCAGTTAACTCTTCGGGTATCCCTAGATGTTTGTGTTGATTAAGTTCCTCGACAAAGTGTTTGATCCCCGATAGAGCTTCTTTATTTATCCCGAACTGAGTTGGTTGCGGTGTATCCTCGTCCCCAACAGAGTTTCGACCTTCCGCAGTGGAGTTCGTATTTCCTCAGCAAGTGGATCATCATCAGAAGACGTTTTCCCCAGTAGACCACTTTGGTATCCCCACCAATCGTTGTATCTTTGCTCCCAGTCAGAGTTTCCTCCTGGTTCTTGAGCAGCTTTTGATTTGTTTCTCTGTAGGGTTTTCTCCCATTTTTATGGTGTTGACCTAAAATTCCCCACAGATTGGATGTTTTGTCCTCAGCAGATCTCCTCCGTCTTTCCCCAGCCAAGCTTGAGCCTTTGGGATGTTAATCTCTTTGTTCTCCAGCAGTTTGTCTCTGTATTTTGTGGATTGACCGGGGATTGTACTGGTGGTTCAATTTCTTTGCGACACCTCTGTATCCTTTGTTATCGTTTTGTCAGCATAATCATCATATATACATATACCTATACATTCATATAATTTCATGATTTGTATATCTTGCGTCTGCATATTTGATTTGTTTGAGATTCTCATTCTCTGTTATGGAGGTACTTTATCCCCATACCAAATCTGGTGTCTATCCTCTTTCAATTGTAGAGTGTCAGCCCCTTAAGCAGAAAGACTTTAACCTTTCTCCGTTTCCCCACTGAGTTTGTTTCCTCGTGGATGATTGTTATTTCAGTTTCCTCTCCAGCAAATTTTCTGGATGGAATTACTCCCCTTGAGTTTTCATCGGGTTGAGTCTTGATTGCCTGTTTCTTTCTAGCTCTTACCTAGATAGATATTTTGGTCCCCTAAGAGTCTATTACCCAGTAACTGGTAATATTTTTCTTAGTTTGCAGTTTGTTACTTCTTGCCCAATACCCGAAAAAGTACCCTTTTTTCTCCTCAGCAGAATCCCTAGTGGATATATTCCCCGAAAAGTATATCCTTGATATATTCATCCTAACCGGTGACAGATATCTTTTCTTCCCCCGTGGAGTCTATCCTTGGTATGTTCACTTTAACCAGTCACAGATATTCTCACTTTTTGTACTCTACCCAGTAAAAAGGTAGTTGTAATCCCTACTTTGTTCCTCAGAGAGTTAATCCTTGATATGTTCATCTTAACCGATGACGGGTTTTCTTCTCCTTGTTGGTTTTCTACCCAGTAACCGGTAGTTGTAAATCCTACTTTTCTTCTGTGCAGAGTCAATCCTTGATATGTTCACTTTAACCGGTGACAGATTTTCTCTTCCTTGGTATTCAATCCAGTAACTGATAGATGTAATCCCTATTTTTGTTCCCTTTTTAGAGTCAATCCTTGATATGTTCACTTTAACCGGTGACGGATTTTCTCTTTGATTGGTCTTCTTCCCAATAACCGGTAGTTATAAATCCGACTTTGTCCCCTCGCAGAGTTAATCCTTGATATGTACATCCTGACCGGTGACGGATTCTCTCTCCGAAGGTTTTCTATCCAGCTTTCGATAGATGTAATTCTTCCCTTTTTGTTCAGTTGGTATATCCTTTATATGTTCATCTTAACCGATGACGGGTATCCTCCTTGACATTCCCAGGCAAGTTTATCCTTGATATGTTCATCTTAACTGATGACGGATTTTCTTCCCTGTTGAGTTTATCCTTGATATGTTCATCCTAACCGATGACGGATACTCTCACCCTTGGTCTTCTGCCCAGCAACTGGTAGTTGTAAATCCTATTTTCTGCAGTTTTCCCCAGCAAGGCTATTCTTTCCCAGTAACCGGTAAAGAATACTCCCTCCTGGATTTTCCTCAGCGATTCATCCTTGATATGTTCATCTTAACCGATGACGTATGTCCTCTCTATCAGATCTTTATTATCTCCTTACCCAGTAATAGGTAGTAGATAATAGATTTCTGCTCCTCCTGTGTTGAATTTTATTTTCTCCCTAGTTGAGTTGAGTGCGCATTTCCTTAGTGAAATCGTTGTTCCCCTGCATGAGTCGAGTACCTCAGTTTTACCCTGACTTACTTGTATCCCCTGCAGAAGTTGTTGTTTCCCCGGCTGAGTCTTTCCATTTTTTGTGGAATCCCTCTAGTCCCCCAGCAGTTTTAAGTCGTAGCCTGGCCTACGTATAACTCATTTTTATCCCCCCAGAGTCTTTGTCTCCCCAGCGAGTTTTCCTCATGGAATGCATTATGCTCCAGTGGACTTTCGGTCTCTTTGATTTCTTTTTCCTTTGTGTCAATATTTCCCCACAGAGTATTAACTGTTGCATTCATATCATTTGCATCATGAGGTCTCTTAGGGACCAACATTTGTTTCTTTATATTGTTATTTAAGCCCATTCTACTGAGTCGACATGATGATTTTAACCTTCGCCTCCTAAATTAGAATGTCCTTAAATAGGGGCAGCTGTAAGACCCCAATTTTGACCCTAAGATCCCTCATGCATTCCCATCAAAAGCATAAGCATTGGGATCATGCCTTGGCATCCTCCTTACCCCTTCTTTCATTAGGTTTGTTTTGGGAGAGATCACCAAGCACTTTGTGATTATATCATACTTGTATTTTATCATTTCACTGACCAAAATACCAAAAATATGTCTTTTGTATTTGCCTAACTCTTTTGTAGGTAGGGCATGATCTCACTGATTCATCAAGATCACATCTAGGGTTTGAGACCCTCATGAACAAAGTGTACAACCAAGAATTGATTCAAGAATGGTTATGAACATCATATATGAGTTCCAATATTATCTACATGTCAAATTGATCAAGTTTCCTTTAAGAGTTTGAGGGTGATTTGCCTTGGAAATCCTAGTTTGACTGGGTATCTTGAGTAACTTCTCCAACAAGCTATCTCACCAATTGATCAAATTTCTCAAGGTACACTTCAAATATCATCATCTTATGCATATATGATCTACCATGAGCCAAGAAAGTCAAGATAATTGGAAATTAGCAAGTTGGTTGATGGTGGTTGGCCAGATGGATTCATCTGATCAAAACTGGGTCTCCCTAGACCCTATCTCCTACAATTTTCACCATATGAAAATGATTCCAAGAGAAAAATTACTCTAAATGACATTCCAAACAACTTTCATGTTGAGACCTAGATCTAGTTTTTCTTGGAAAATCATTTTCTATGTTGAAACATTATAGGTCATTTTGTCTAAACCATAATTTGAAAGTCAACTTCCCAAGGCCATAACTTGCTCATTTTTTATGAGATGGAAGATTTACAAGTTGAAAAATCAAATTAAATGTGTATACTTCAACTTTTATGTTTGGAGTGGGAGCCAATTCAACTTTTTTGAGCATGTGATATGAGGCTACATTATAGGTCACTTTTGACCTATACCATTGATCAAGTGATTTTTCCAAACTTCAAAAATGCATAACTCTATCATTTCAAATCCAAATGACATGAAATTTGTGACCATTTTGAAGTTATTTGAGAGAGATATAACTTTGATGAATACACTTTTCTCATTTGAAGCTCCTATAAAAAGTTAAGCAAGGTGGAATATTGAGACATATGGCTTAACACTTAGAAAATGTTTGATATGTCAAATTTTTCCAAACTTCCACCTCAAATTTTTCCAAGTTCCAAGCTGCAAATGAAAAAGTGTTCAACATCAAACTTGTTCCTTTTGATCTCACCTTTTCAAAGAGCTCAAATTCATTCATTTTGGATGATAAATGCATAGGCTTCACATGGCTTAAACAGACTGATATCATTTGGCATGGATCCAACTTCAAGCATCAATATTCAATTGCCTTGCAATCCAATCAATCTTCAAAGCATCTGATCTTCAATTTGGACCTTCAAACCATCATTTCAAGGGCCTATGCACACCCATGCACCATTCCATCATCATTTTGCCAATTTTGGAAAGTGGAGAGAGTGTGCAAATATCACATGGATTCATCTATAAATTAAGCTCCATTTGCTCAGAAATGAGACACACATTGCGCTAGCTTTGAATCCCCACTGAAAACCCTTCACTCTCATAGGATAACCCTGATAAATTCATTTGAATTTGAGCTTGAATCTCCACTATTTTGGAATTCAATTCTCCAGGAGTCCTTTACTTCTAAACCTTTCCTTTCCTTTCCTACAAGCAATTGAAGTGAAGCCAAGCATAATTCAGATCAAGATCCATCGCGTTCAGACCTCCATTGAAGGTAATTTGCAGAAATTTTAAACTCTTCGATTCTCTCAATTTATTGCTCAATTCCATTGATTCTTTGGTTGTCTGAAGTCCTACCAATGTAGGCAAGAAGATTGAGTTGCTTTGAGGTCAAATCGAAGCAACTCAGATCATGTACCTCATTTTTCAATTCCACATATCTCTTAATATATTTGGAATTGGAAGAATTGGAGGTTAGATTCGAGCTCAGCGCCATTTTCTCTTTAAAATCATGTCCTTGTTTCTTTTTTTGGTGATGGTTCATGATGACCAGTCCGGTGAAGCTCATCGGAGAAGAAGACCGGAGCTCTGGCTCCGCTGATGATGTGTCTTGCATCTGAACCACTTGATCAAAGTCTCATGTTCTAATCGTGAGCGTTTGTTTTAATTACCTCATTTGCCACGCGGTTGACTCAGGAACACATGGAGCGCGCGTTTTGGATCATCAGATCTGCCACCTCAATTAATGAGGGAGATCTGATGGTCCACGTATTTTTGAATTTCTCGAATTTCATTTTAATTGCATTTTCTTCAATAATTCATATTAAATTCAATATTGATCCAAAAAATATGGGACTTTCACCAAAAAAATTCAAATATTTTTCTCTTTCATATTCTGAATAAAAATTATTTTTTGGATCATTATTAATATTTTTCATGAATTAATTGATTTTGCATTTGTTTTTAATTGTTTAAAAATATTTTTAAGTGTCCAAAAATTATAAAAAAAATTCTCCAAGGTCCTTTAACCTTGTTTGACCTATGATAAATCTCATCGCGCTTTCTTTGGTGTTTTGATGAGATTTTAGGAATTGGACAAAACATATTTGAATTTAATGCATTATTTTATTATTTTTAATTGAATAAATGTCATTTTAATTGTGTTGACCATTTGTATTGACTTGTTTGAGTTTCTTATTTGTTGTTGGGCCTTGGTCAAGGTTGATTTGACTTTGTCAAGTTAATATCATTGGATTTAGTGTGAGAAAATTCTTTACTTTGAATAAATTTTGAATGATAGCAAATTGTGTGATCATCATCCAAATGTTGGCTGTGCATTACCTTACATGATACATTTGTGTTTTTACTGTGTTTTTATCCCATTCTATTGTTGCATGACTATATATAAAGACCTACATTGATACATCTCTTAAAAGAACTCATAAAATCCATTTTGTGTCAGTATGCATCAACACATAAGCCTATGCATCGATACATACAGCATGTTGCAAATCACAAAACTTTTTTGTTCAGTATGCATCGATGCATACGAGTCATGTATCGATACATGGACAGGCAAAATGCTCTATGGATCGATCCATACGTGCCTTGCATCGATCCATGATTAGTTGAAATGTCCTATGTATCAATGCATACGAATTATGCATCGATGCATGTTAGTTGAAATGTCATATGCATCAATACATACGAATTATGCATCGATCCATGCTTAATTCAATTCACCAAAAACTCACTTATCTTACAGTATGCATCGATGCATACTCTCATGTATCAATGCATAAGTCTGTTTTGTGCTCTAACAGTTTCTGTTTTTCAGCATATATAAGAGATGTTGTGACGGAAGTGAAAAAGACGAATTCTTAGAGGGAAAACAATTGAACACAAGATCAAAAGCAGTGTTGGAGCAATTGTTTGAGAGCACATAGAAACCTGAAAGAGACTTCATCTTCTTCATCTTCTCAATCACTTTTCTTCAAGAACATCAACACATAATAATTCTTGTTCTTTGGATTAAAGGATTATCGAGATAACGTTCAGTGGTACGATCAAGGATCTAGCTGTGGTTTTCAGCGGAACGATCGAGGATCTAGCTGAGTTGAAGATTGAAGGGGGTTTCTAGGAAAAACCTACTGGTTTATCCTTCAAGAACTGGAGTGTTCTTGAGGGTTTGGGAGTCACGTTTGCAGAACAGATTCAGCCGCAGCGTTGCGTTTGGAGATCGGGGGATTTCGCAAGCAGGTCGTGGAACCGGTGAATTGTTTGCAATTTCGTGCAGGAAATTCTTGATCGTGCTCAGATCAAGTGAAGGTTCATACAAGAAGAAGTTCTTGGAATTTAGAATTCTGTCTTTGTATCATAACCTTGTATCAACGGATTCGACAATAATTGATAATCAAAGTTCTCAATTTCATTTGAAATTGAGAGGGAGACGTACCCACACGCGAGGACGACGTGGGGAACTTCCTTACCAAATCTCTGCGTATCGTATTCTTACCTTACTCCTTTTTACGTTTAAAACAGTTTTCGCAATATCAGTTAGTGTGTGTTGTGATTGTTCCTTTTGCAAGACAGCAGTGGCAAGAAAACAATTTCAACTAAACACTACTGCTGCTCATCATTGATCACATACACATCAACTGTTTGACAAAATTGTTAGCAAGGTTTTGTTCATTGGAAATAGACTTTAATGATAAGTGCATTCAATTAGCTAAAATTCTGGTGTGGATTGTTTCTGTCATTCTTATTCAAATCCAGCATTAAGCTCGTGTGTCCGGTTTTCTAGTAGCGGTTCAGAATAGACGGAAGTCGATTCGGGACTAAATTTTTCCGCCAATTTTAAAAACTCTGATAAAACTTTAAATCCGTTAAATTTCAAAGAGGTGATCTATTCACCCCCCCTCTCGATCACTAGCCACACCGTCTAACAAGTGGTATCAGAGCGCCGGTTCGCTGGTGCTCTGTGGCTGCCTGTAACAGTATGGATTCTGAACCAAAGGGGGCGTATAATAGAGCGCCTATTTTCAACGGTGAAAATTACGGCTACTGGAAAGACTGCATGCGAGTTCATATAAATTTTGTGGATAGGCTAGTATAGGCTGCCATTGAAAATGGTCCTTTTCAAATTACAATGACAAATGCGGCTGGCGCCATAGTTCCTAAACCAGAAGCTGATTGGAATGAGAAAGATGAGAAAAAGTGGTCGTGTGATTGTAAAGCTCGAAATATACTAATTTCAGCACTTGGTGTTGATGAGTATTATCGAGTATCCCATTACACGACAGCTAAAGAAATGTGGGATGCTTTAGAAGTTGCCCATGAGGGTACGACTGAAGTAAAACAGTCCCGCATTAACACACTTAATCAAGAGTTTGAGCTCTTTCGCATGAAACAAGGAGAATCTATCTCTGACATGCAAAAGAGATTCACTCATCTCACTAATAGGTTGAACACACTTGGAAAACCTGTTTCCAATGAAATTGCTACTAATAAAATTCTGAGGTGTCTTAGCAGGGAATGGCTACCTAAAGTAACAGCTATTAAGGAAGCCAACGATCTAACGACACTTACGATTACAACTCTGTTTGGAAAGCTGGAAGAACATCAGCAAGCATTGGAAAGTCTTGAAAAATATGAGAACAAAAGTAAGAAGGAAAAGGAGAAGAAAAGAGACAAAGAGGGAGAGAAGAAGCCAATAGCTCTTGTGGCCTCTAGCTCTAAGTCCTCACGAAAAGAGCAAAGTGACAATGATTCTAGTAGTGACAAAGATTCGGATGATGAGGAAATGAGACGTTTTGTAAGGAGATATAATAGATTCATTCGAAAGAACGGAGTCAAGCATTCCGCCAAAAATCTCATGAAGTTTCGAAGACAATCTACAGATTCAAAACAGGAAGAGAATAAGAAGAGTAGAGGAAGAGGATCTTGTTTTAATTATGGTAAATCTGGACATTATAAAACAGATTGTCCTATGAAGTATAAGGATCAAGGAAAAGCTCCACCAAAAGGGTACAGCAAACAAAGAAGAGCTTACATAGCATGGGAAAGTGATAGTGATTCATCAAGCACACAAAGTTCAAGTGATAGTGATGAAACCGCAAATCTGTCCCTTACGGCTCACACCAAAAATCTGTCCTACCACAAGAAGAAAATCAATGATAAAAAGGTAAAACAAGTCTATTATAATAATTTCTCTTCTATGACTTTTGCTGAACTGAAAATAGCTTTTGAAAAACTGCATAACGAAGTTGTAGATGCTTTTAAAAGATTATCTTCCGATAAACAAATTTTTTCATTTCTGGAAGGTAAAGTATACAAAGCTGAAAATGCTTTAGAATCATTAAAAGCTAGTATTGCAGAAAATTCAAAATATATTGACATTGATGGATGTAGTAAAGTTAGGTATTGTGACGCTTGTCATATTTGGCAAAAAGAGGTAAACACTCTCAAGGTCAAATTAGAGAAAGCGTTACAACCTAAGGTTACTTATGTCGTTGACTCTAGGTTGTTTAAGAAGTCATTAAATCCTCCATATGCAAAATACTCTTTTATTCCAAAGGATTTAATGAACAAGAATAAACAAACGCATCATCATGGTTTATGTCATTATTGTTGTCGTGCTGGCCATACCATTGAGAAATGCAAGTTTAGGAGATTTCTTGTTCCTAAAGGTATTTATCAATGGAAGCCAAAGGGCAACCATGTTAGCACTTACCCACTCGGACCCAATGAAAATTGGGTACCAACTTCTCTCTTTTGATATTGTAGGATGAGTGCCTTGCTTCCGTAGATAGAAGATGGTTTCTTGACAGCGGCTGCTCAAGGCACATGACCGGTGACATATCGCTTTTCATAGACTTCAAAGCAAAGAAGAAGGGATATGTTACTTATGGAGACAATAACAAAGGAGCTATACTCGGCAAAGGTAGTGTAGGTAATCCCTCTACCACTACCATTTCTGATGTCCATTTAGTAGAGGGGCTTAAACACAACTTGTTAAGCATAAGTCAATTGCGTAACAAGGGTTATAAAGTTTCTTTCACAAAAACTTGCTGCATAATTGAACATGCTGAACAGAACATTGTGTTTAAGGGAGTAAGAGTAAATAATATAATAAGCGTTTACTTACTGTTGAAGAATCTGTCTATGTTTCTTTTGATGAATCTTATCCGAAAATTGTCGGAAAAGGTATTTCTTTTGATGACGCAGGTGTATCTACAGAAGACATACTCAAGGAAGCTGTTGAGGAAACTGATCAGTCCAAAACAGCTGCCCATGAGAAGGAGGAAGATACTAGTCATGAAGAAAATGGGGAAGAAAAGACAGCTGAAGTGAATGATCTTCCAACAGCTTGGAAATCCTCAAAAGACCATCCCATTGACAACATCTTGGGAGACATTTCAAAGGGAGCAATGACCCGTTCTAAGATAAGTAACTTTTGTTCTCACTTCGCTTTTGTTTCACAAGTAGAATCTAAAAATGCCAAAGAGGCCTTGATTGATGAATTTTGGCTAATGGCCATGCAAGAAGAGCTTAATCAATTTAAAAGAAATGACGTTTGGGAACTTGTCCCTCGTCCGTGAGATCATCATATCATAGGTACTAAACGGGTTTTTAGAAATAAGCTTGATGAAAACGGAGTGATAACTAGGAACAAGGCACGTTTAGTAGCACAAGGGTATAACCAAGAGGAGGGCATAGACTATGAGGAAACTTATGCTCCAGTCGCTCGCCTTGAAGCTATACGTCTCTTGCTTGCCTATGCGTGTTCCAACGACTTTAAGCTTTACCAAATGGACGTAAAGAGTGCTTTTCTTAATGGTGTCATAAATGAAGAGGTATATGTTTCACAACCTCCTGGTTTTGAGAATGCTGAAAATCCAGATCATGTTTACAAATTAAAACGAGCTTTGTATGGTCTTAAACAAGCCCCTCGGGTTTGGTATGAAAGGCTTAGCAAATTTCCAATTGATCCTGGATATTCAAGAGGTAAAGTGGATAATACTCTCTTTATTAAGCACAAAGGAAAGCACATCCTTTTAGTTCAAGTTTATGTAGACGATATAATTTTTGGTTCAACTAACATACACTTGGTCGAAGAATTCTCTAAGGTTATGCAGGGTGAATTTGAGATGAGTCTCATGGGGGAGCTAAATTACTTCCTAGGAATGCAGATAAAGCAACTTGATGAGGGTACAACAGTATGTCAAACAAAATACTGCAGAGAACTACTCAAGCGCTTTGGAATGAATGACTCAAAATCAATTGACACTGTCATACCCCAAAATTTGCCCATTAATATTTCAAGACATTTCAGGGCACTCCGACTCATTTTTATGACACTTAAAGGAACTAAGGCCCAGCTCGCGAATGACCCAAACTGGCCTACTCGCTACACGCTCACCTAGTGATAATATGAAAGTGGTTTATTTGGAAGCGGAGGAAAAGGGGTGCAAAAAGAAAAGAAAACGAACCAAACAGCAAAGCCCAGCCCAAAGCGCAAGACACAAATGTTGTGCCTGTGACGGACGTCACAGAGGGCGTGACGAGCGTCACGCAACACAGCCTTGTGACGGGCGTCACAGAAGGCGTGACGAGCGTCACGCAACACACCCCTGTGACGGGCGTCACACCATTCCCCTACTTTGTAGGCGCAGGTAACGCTTCGGAGACTTGAAGATCCGTTGAGGAATGTTGGGCCCTGCATCCACTATATCCATGCGCACGTTGAAGACTTTTGGGGCAGCATGCATGACCTAATGACACTAATATAAATAGCCACCTTGAAAACCTAAAATAGGGGGCTTTTTCACATTCCTTTTTCCGTGGCCGTTTTCGCTTTTGCACATTTACTTTTCCAACAGCTTAGGCATTGTGTTTTACAAGACTACTGTTTAACTTACCCCGGGTAACTCTAAAGGAAACCCTGAAGGAAAAGCCGGCGGCCGCAAAGCTACCTCCGTCCAATTCAATCCGGCTCGCCAACTCAAAGGTGCAATTCGATTGCAAACAGGTTTGCATTATTATTACAGCTTCATTTTCTCAATTTGCATGCGATATCGCTTTATGTTCTTAACTTGCGTGTGATATCATAATTTAACTCATAAATATATTTGAGGTTTGCATGTGGACTTAAGTATGCCTGGATACTTTGAATTGTTATAATGGATGCCGCTGTTTCTTCGCTCTGTTTTGATCCTTGCCCACCTGACCTGTTTTACTATAACTATGCTTTGCTTACCTGATACTATTACTGCTTTGGTGTAATCTTCGATTACACCCCGATTTGGTATTCTAACCCGTTTGCTGAATTTTGCAAAGGTTCATATGTCCCAGGAAAAGATTGCCGTTAGGTCTTCCACTTTATTTGTGGGATACCATTGTGAAGGCTCACCCTAAATTGCCTAATTAATTTTAATGTGTTAATTTTAATAATTAATTTTAATGTGTTAATTTTAATAATTAATTTTAATGTGTTAATTTTAATAATTAATTTTAATGTAATTTTAATGTATTGATTTTAATGTGGAGGCTCATCCTAATTACCTACTTAACTTTAAAACATGGCCTTTAAATATGTGATCTTGGACCTCTCTTTTGCCTTACGACATTACGGTATAACGGTCATGTCCCGCGAATGTGGGGATACCCTTAGCAATGGCCCTGCGATTAAATCATCATAAAATAAATTATGGTCCCTCGGATGTTGCCTTCAAAAATACGATTTTGTCCCTCGACGACCCTTCGGTGTAGCCTACGGTTAAATGATGATCGTCCCTTCGAATGCTAAGGTATCCTTACAACTGTTGCCTTCAATGACCGATCGATGACCCTACGATGACCCTTCTACATCCCAAGGATAAACTACTTGCTTCTCAATAGTAAGGACAGTTTCACCCTCATAAGGATGGGAAATGCCCGGAAAGACCTCGGACAGGTACAACCTTAATTGCTCATTCATAATAAAAAATACTTTTCTCACCTTACACCTTTCAAACATCCTTTTTTAGAAAATCATCACTTAGCATACATCCGTACTAGGATCATTGCCAAGTTATATTTTTCTAAACCATTTTCTAAATTAAACGAGATAACCACTTTGTATACATTCATGCAAGAATCATTACAAAGTTAAATTCTCATTTTCAAAACATTTTTCATACATTTCTCAACCACCTTTTTCAAACAAAGAAAACATAAATGATTGAGCAATTAAGAGCCCATGGATAACCATGGATACGAAGGGTGCCTAACACCTTCCCTTCGTATAAAGTACCTCCCGAACCTAAGAATTTAAAATTAAGGTCTTTCCTGTTCTTTTCCACCTTTCCTTATGGGATAAAAGAAAAGTCGGTGGCGACTCTTGCTAACCGCGACATTGCGATTACAAAAACATACTAAGTCAGTTCACCGTATGACAGACACCCTTATGCCTACCAACGGAAATCTGGATAAGGATAAGCATGTTTCTTCTTATTTTTATTATGCCTCACCTAGTTTGATGAGATTTGTTTTAGATTATACTTATTCCTCACAAGGTTACACCAACAGAGGTAATATCACTCCTATCTATATCTCATTTAGAATTATATGATTGTGTATGTTAGAACAAAAGTTTTTTTTTTGCTTATACTGTTTGAACATTAAAAATTCTGATTTGTGAATCATACTTCTGGGCATAATGCAAATCCACACTGCACAAAAATTCATTAAAATCTGGTTTGGCATCAGTATGTATCGATCCAAACATGTATGCATCGATTCATATCTTAAGCATTTCAAATTTCTCAAAACTGGTTCAGGGTGTATCGATACATAGACCCTTTAAAAACAAAATTGCATGCTATGGATCGATTCATGGCCATATGCATCGACACATACTGACTGCTATTTGGATTAAATGCATTTTTTATGTTGCTTAGGTTTTTTTTGCACAATATATGGTTTAGTATATGTAATTCTTAAACTCGTTCATACTACTTAAATGCTTATAACCTTCTGTTTACTTCTGATGTTATTGCCCTTATTTGTCATTCTTTGTGAGTGATTCTTTACTTTGTAAGCTTCATTCTGTGTGATTGTTAGCTTATCTATCAATTTTGCTGTGTTCTGCTACATGTTGCCTTGATAAACCTGTTTTTTTCTTCTTTTTGATGTTGACAAAGGGGGAGAAATGCAGATGTTGACAGACATGCACAAACTCAGGGGGAGTGCAGACATGCACAAACTCAGGGGGAGTATCACACATCTTGCCAAAAATTTGCCATCATCAAAAAGGGGGAGTTTGTGAGAAAATTCTTTACTTTGAATAAATTTTGAATGATAGCAATTGTGTGATCATCATCCAAATGTTGGCTGTGCATTACCTTACATGATACATTTGTGTTTTTACTGTGTTTTTATCCCATTCTATTGTTGCATGACTATACATAAAGACCTACATTGATACATCTCTTAAAAGAACTCATAAAATCCATTTTGTGTCAGTATGCATCAACACATAAGCCTATGCATCGATACATACAGCATGTTGCAAATCACAAAACTTTTTTGTTCAGTATGCATCGATGCATACGAGTCATGTATCAATACATGGACAGGCAAAATGCTCTATGGATCGATCCATACGTGCCTTGCATCGATCCATGATTAGTTGAAATGTCATATGTATCAATGCATACGAATTATGCATCGATGCATGTTAGTTGAAATGTCATATGCATCAATACATACGAATTATGCATCGATCCATGCTTAATTTAATTCGCCAAAAACTCACTTATCTTACAGTATGCATCGATGCATACTCTCATGTATCAATGCATAAGTCTGTTTTGTGCTCTAACAGTTTCTGTTTTTCAGCATATATAAGAGATGTTGTGACAGAAGTGAAAAAGACGAATTCTTAGAGGGAAAACAATTGAACACAAGATCAAAAGCAGTGTTGGAGCAATTGTTTGAGAGCACATAGAAACCTGAAAGAGACTTCATCTTCTTCATCTTCTCAATCACTTTTCTTCAAGAACATCAACACATAATAATTCTTGTTCTTTGGATTAAAGGATTATCGAGATAACGTTCAGTGGTACGATCAAGGATCTAGCTGTGGTTTTCAGCGGAACGATCAAGGATCTAGCTGAGTTGAAGATTGAAGGGGGTTTCTAGGAAAAACCTACTGGTTTATCCTTCAAGAACTGGAGTGTTCTTGAGGGTTTGGAAGTCACGTTTGCAGAACAGATTCAGCCGCAGCGTTGCGTTTGGAGATCGGGGGATTTCGCAAGCAGGTCGTGGAACCGGTGAATTGTTTGCAATTTCGTGCAGGAAATTTTTGATGTCCATTTAGTAGAGGGGCTTAAACACAACTTGTTAAGCATAAGTCAATTGCGTAACAAGGGTTATAAAGTTTCTTTCACAAAAACTTGCTGCATAATTGAACATGCTGAACAGAACATTGTGTTTAAGGGAGTAAGAGTAAATAATATAATAAGCGTTTACTTACTGTTGAAGAATCTGTCTATGTTTCTTTTGATGAATCTTATCCGAAAATTGTCGGAAAAGGTATTTCTTTTGATGACGCAGGTGTATCTACAGAAGACATACTCAAGGAAGCTGTTGAGGAAACTGATCAGTCCAAAACAGCTGCCCATGAGAAGGAGGAAGATACTAGTCATGAAGAAAATGGGGAAGAAAAGACAGCTGAAGTGAATGATCTTCCAACAGCTTGGAAATCCTCAAAAGACCATCCCATTGACAACATCTTGGGAGACATTTCAAAGGGAGCAATGACCCGTTCTAAGATAAGTAACTTTTGTTCTCACTTCGCTTTTGTTTCACAAGTAGAATCTAAAAATGCCAAAGAGGCCTTGATTGATGAATTTTGGCTAATGGCCATGCAAGAAGAGCTTAATCAATTTAAAAGAAATGACGTTTGGGAACTTGTCCCTCGTCCGCGAGATCATCATATCATAGGTACTAAACGGGTTTTTAGAAATAAGCTTGATGAAAACGGAGTGATAACTAGGAACAAGGCACGTTTAGTAGCACAAGGGTATAACCAAGAGGAGGGCATAGACTATGAGGAAACTTATGCTCCAGTCGCTCGCCTTGAAGCTATACGTCTCTTGCTTGCCTATGCGTGTTCCAACGACTTTAAGCTTTACCAAATGGACGTAAAGAGTGCTTTTCTTAATGGTGTCATAAATGAAGAGGTATATGTTTCACAACCTCCTGGTTTTGAGAATGCTGAAAATCCAGATCATGTTTACAAATTAAAACGAGCTTTGTATGGTCTTAAACAAGCCCCTCGGGTTTGGTATGAAAGGCTTAGCAAATTTCTAATTGATCCTGGATATTCAAGAGGTAAAGTGGATAATACTCTCTTTATTAAGCACAAAGGAAAGCACATCCTTTTAGTTCAAGTTTATGTAGACGATATAATTTTTGGTTCAACTAACATACACTTGGTCGAAGAATTCTCTAAGGTTATGCAGGGTGAATTTGAGATGAGTCTCATGGGGGAGCTAAATTACTTCCTAGGAATGCAGATAAAGCAACTTGATGAGGGTACAACAGTATGTCAAACAAAATACTGCAGAGAACTACTCAAGCGCTTTGGAATGAATGACTCAAAATCAATTGACACCCTTATGCCTACCAACGGAAATCTGGATAAGGATAAGCATGTTTCTTCTTATTTTTATTATGCCTCACCTAGTTTGATGAGATTTGTTTTAGATTATACTTATTCCTCACAAGGTTACACCAACAGAGGTAATATCACTCCTATCTATATCTCATTTAGAATTATATGATTGTGTATGTTAGAACAAAAGTTTTTTTTTTTGCTTATACTGTTTGAACATTAAAAATTCTGATTTGTGAATCATACTTCTGGGCATAATGCAAATCCACACTGCACAAAAATTCATTAAAATCTGGTTTGGCATCAGTATGTATCGATCCAAACATGTATGCATCGATTCATATCTTAAGCATTTCAAATTTCTCAAAACTGGTTCAGGATGTATCGATACATAGACCCTTTAAAAACAAAATTGCATGCTATGGATCGATTCATGGCCATATGCATCGACACATACTGACTGCTATTTGGATTAAATGCATTTTTTATGTTGCTTAAGTTTTTTTTGCACAATATATGGTTTAGCTTATGTAATTCTTAAACTCGTTCATACTACTTAAATGCTTATAACCTTCTGTTTACTTCTGATGTTATTGCCCTTATTTGTCATTCTTTGTGAGTGATTCTTTACTTTGTAAGCTTCATTCTGTGTGATTGTTAGCTTATCTATCAATTTTGCTGTGTTCTGCTACATGTTGCCTTGATAAACCTGTTTTTTTCTTCTTTTTGATGTTGACAAAGGGGGAGAAATGCAGATGTTGACAGACATGCACAAACTCAGGGGGAGTGCAGACATGCACAAACTCAGGGGGAGTATCACACATCTTGCCAAAAATTTGCCATCATCAAAAAGGGGGAGTTTGTGAGAAAATTCTTTACTTTGAATAAATTTTGAATGATAGCAATTGTGTGATCATCATCCAAATGTTGGCTGTGCATTACCTTACATGATACATTTGTGTTTTTACTGTGTTTATATCCCATTCTATTGTTGCATGACTATACATAAAGACCTACATTGATACATCTCTTAAAAGAACTCATAAAATCCATTGTGTCAGTATGCATCAACACATAAGCCTATGCATCGATACATACAGCATGTTGCAAATCACAAAACTTTTTTGTTCAGTATGCATCGATGCATACGAGTCATGTATCAATACATGGACAGGAAAAATGCTCTATGGATCGATCCATACGTGCCTTGCATCGATCCATGATTAGTTGAAATGTCATATGTATCAATGCATACGAATTATGCATCGATGCATGTTAGTTGAAATGTCATATGCATCAATACATACGAATTATGCATCGATCCATGCTTAATTTAATTCACCAAAAACTCACTTATCTTACAGTATGCATCGATGCATACTCTCATGTATCAATGCATAAGTCTGTTTTGTGCTCTAACAGTTTCTGTTTTTCAGCATATATAAGAGATGTTGTGACAGAAGTGAAAAAGACGAATTCTTAGAGGGAAAACAATTGAACACAAGATCAAAAGCAGTGTTGGAGCAATTGTTTGAGAGCACATAGAAACCTGAAAGAGACTTCATCTTCTTCATCTTCTCAATCACTTTTCTTCAAGAACATCAACACATAATAATTCTTGTTCTTTGGATTAAAGGATTATCGAGATAACGTTCAGTGGTACGATCAAGGATCTAGCTGTGGTTTTCAGCGGAACGATCAAGGATCTAGCTGAGTTGAAGATTGAAGGGGGTTTCTAGGAAAAACCTACTGGTTTATCCTTCAAGAACTGGAGTGTTCTTGAGGGTTTGGAAGTCACGTTTGCAGAACAGATTCAGCCGCAGCGTTGCGTTTGGAGATCGGGGGATTTCGCAAGCAGGTCGTGGAACCGGTGAATTGTTTGCAATTTCGTGCAGGAAATTTTTGATCGTGCTCAGATCAAGTGAAGGTTCATACAAGAAGAAGTTCTTGGAATTTAGAATTATGTCTTTGTATCATAACCTTGTATCAACGGATTCGGCAATAATTGATAATCAAAGTTCTCAATTTCATTTGAAATTGAGAGGGAGACGTACCCACACGCGAGGACGACGTGGGGAACTTCCTTACCAAATCTCTGCGTATCGTATTGTTACCTTACTCCTTTTTACGTTTAAAACAGTTTTTGCAATATCAGTTAGTGTGTGTTGTGATTGTTCCTTTTGCAAGACAGCAGTGGCAAGAAAACAATTTCAATTAAACACTACTGCTGCTCATCATTGATCACATACACACCAACTGTTTGACAAAATTGTTAGCAAGGTTTTGTTCATTGGAAATAGACTTTAATGATAAGTGCATTCAATTAGCTAAAATTCTGGTGTGGATTGTTTCTGTCATTCTTATTCTAATCCAGCATTAAGCTCGTGTGTCCGGTTTTCTAGTAGCGGTTCAGAATAGACGGAAGTCGATTCAGGACTAAATTTTTCTGCCAATTTTAAAAACTCTGATAAAACTTTAAATCCGTTAAATTTCAAAGAGGTGATCTATTCACCCCCCCTCTCGATCACTAGCCACACCGTCTAACATTTAGGGGATTGATGGAATATACATTCCATCTCCCAAAATGAATGAGTGATATTAATTTGGTAAAAGTCCTCCTTTGACCAATTTGTGACCTCACTCATCCCCTTCCTCTTCATCTAATTCCCCTTCTTCATCCATTCATTTCCATTTGGCCAATGACATCTCAAAGTCCTAATGCTAGTTGATTGAAAGATTAACATGAGTATGGATGAGATTAGGCCACACCTTTTGCATATTTTTATGTGTGGTATGTTTAATGAGCATATTTCATATTACTATGTCTCCAACATGCATTAACACCAAAAGCCTATTGCCCGACCTCAAATAGTTGTGACTTCTACATAAGTCCAATTACGATTGCTTAACATAGCGCTAAATTTGTTACATAAAATGCATAAGCATTCTAGTTAGTGAGATTGTAAGTCTCCCCTCTTTCGTGGTATTGTGTGGAAACTTGGCCTTCTTTCCTTCCTCTGGAAGATGTTTTGGTTCAAGGATCCATGCTTGTGGCAAGTGGGTTGAGTGTTCTCCAAAGAATGTCTTGAAATCAAAAGAAAAACAAAACTAACTACTAACTTACTAACTATTAACTTTTAATTTCAAGTCTTTACTTTAATGTAATTTACTTTTAGCACTTTATATCATTTGCCATTATACATATCATTCTAATTGTTTATGTTAATGTAACTTTCACTTTGTCCACATGGACCATATTGTGTGATATATTTTTTTTGTGTTATTTTGTTTGCTTGATTAGTCTTTGACCATTAATGTACATAATAACAACAAAAAACCTAAAAAAAAACTTTTGTGTGGATTGTTGGCTTGATCTGTGGACCAATTGGACTTAGAACTTAGGCAACATTCCTTTGCTAACGGATTTGGCCAATGCCAATTTGTTGAAGAACCAAGTGCTTGCAATTTGAAATTCATCTGATACATCATTCAAGATCTCTCCAGTTCATCTGCAACATTGATCATTGTTAAGCTGTTATGTCGAACTTGTGACTTATCGAATTCATCTGCTACATGGGCCATTTTGAAGAAGATCATGAAGTGGATAAGCTTGGATGAGGCCATATTTATTTGATGCATTTGCTCTTCAAGATTGATATAATTGTGCATTTGTGTGTTGTTTGATTCTAAAAGTCCAAGGAAATTCTGGGTTTCTATTGACATACTTGTCTATTGGATTGCTACCCATTTGGTCAGATCTTTTCAACTCTAAACTTTTAAATTTTGTGCATAGGATAGCCTCTTCATCTTCTCCCCATTTCTTTAATTTCAAAATCTCTCCCTCCATTTTCAAAATCTTCTTTGTGTGAACTTTTTTGTTCTAAAGTTTGACCACTTTTGCAAAAAGATGGAAACTTTGGCCTTATGCCATTGCATTTTCAAACTTCTTTTATTAAATCAAACTTGTAAATAAACTTAAGTATACTTGACTTAAACTTTCAAAAAGCCCAAAAAAAGAACTAACTCACTCAAATCCTTTTCAGGCCTTTGTGCCTTTCAAACTCAAATTTTGTTAAAACCAACACACTCATTTTGAAATTTATAGCACGAACTACGAGGTTTTCATCCCTCATTTTTATGTTGGTACGTAGGCACAAGACCGAAGGTCATGTCAAACACAAAAATATAATTTATGAATTCTTTTCTCATCCCCCCATTCTATTTGTTTGTAAACATCACTTTGTATAAAATACATATGCACACAAAAAGGGATCCCTAGGAGTACCTAGGACACTTTGGGTGCTAACATCTTCCCTCTGTGTAACCAACCCCCTTACCTAAGATCTCTGACTTTTATTAGTTTTTATTTGAAAACTTCTTACTATTTGGGTTTTGTTCGTACTTTTTCCCTTTTCCCTTGGAAACAATAAAAGCGCGGTGGCGACTCTTGTTAATTGACGCCTAGGCGCCAGGAGAATTGACGCCTCCTCACCAACGTAGGTGCCACTAGCATTGTCGTCTCCTCATGAGGAGCCCAATACATGCGCCAATGCTATTGGCGCTTGCATTGGGGGTGCGCCAATTCATCTGACGCATCATCTACCAAACCTAGTTATTTAGGTAATTTTTTTGAATAATTGGTTATTTTGGATTATTTTTTTTGAAAATAATGGTTATTTTGAAAAACAAATCTTATTATCGTTTCTTTTAAATCATTAATTTATGTGAATTTTAAAGAAAAGTATTATTAACTTGTATTTTAAGGGCACATTTTTTTAAAAATTTCTTAACATATGTGTTTGGACACAAATTATGACTCAATTTAAAAAAAAAACTCTCATACTTAAATGTAATTTTCTTTTATGTACATATAACTTACTAATATATTTTATTTTTCAAAAACTATAATTTATATCTATTTTAATTTACTTAAAAAGTATATATCTATTTTGGCTTTATTATTAGATTAAATTTAAGTAGTTTCATCAATTTTCATAAATTTTGGGAGGAAAAAGAAAGGGTAAAGGTATTTACTATTATTAGAATTGTTACACTATTTCATAACCCGTTTTATAGTGACATAATAAAAGAGTGGTAAATTATGACTATATATTTGGTCCTAATTCATTTATATTTGATGATTTGATGGACCATTTTGACCTTGGTAAAGTGATAAAATTAGGGAAGGAGTTTAATGAAAAATGAGAGGATTGGTGGGAGTTTGCATAGGGAGAGTGGTGTTGAGGTGGAGGGTGGTAAAAAAGAGAGGTTAGAAATTAAAAATTCTATTATATGTGAAATTTAGAATGAGTGTGTGAAAAAGAGGTGTGAAAATGAGGGTTGTGGTATAAGAGATGTTGGATATGTATTTAAGTTTGTAAAATGAATGAGATGAATGATCGTATAATAATTGATAATTATTTTGAACTACTAGGCCAATGCCAATTTCCTCAAAATTGGATCATCCAAGTATTAAGGAGTTAGGCAGATCAAAGAATAAATATGTCCTAGAGATACACAACTTTCAGATTAACATATAGGCATGTCAATGGGTAGGGTGAAGGCAGGTTTTTAGTAGATAGAGGGTCAGAGCCCAACCGAGAAAACTAAGCAAAAATTACACTAGGGTAGTGACCCCCAAAGCATTATTAGAGAGCAAAGAGGTCAGTTCCATAAGACGATCTTCATAATAACGTGGTCTAGGATCATGACTTAAACTCAGATTTGCCATGGCATGTGTACAAAGATTTACTTACCAATATACATGCTCTACTCGAACTTCCCAATCACGATTGATCATATTTCTTATTTGCTGAAGAAGAGCCCAACCTGAACCTAATTTAGGTTTTTTATCCTTTATGTCTACACTAATCACCTTGTTATCTGTTTGAAATTTCACCTTTTTATAACCTCTCTCAAAAGAAAACTTGAGTCATTCATGAACACCCCACAATTCCGCAACTTCAGCATTTCAAGCTCTAATGATTTTGGAAAAAATTCCTCACCATTTTCTTGTATTATCTCAAAGCAAACCCCCACAAATTGCTTTTCTACTATCCTTCACAACTTCGTATATGTTTAACTTTATCCATTTTTCTATTTAAGAACTCCATTTTATCTAGATCAAAATATGTTGCTCATTAGATGTTTATGCTGGAAACTAAGATTTTTCTTTATATGTTCTAAATTTTCTTCTGATCTTAGCAGTCGTATTAGTTGGAAAAACAAAGTCATTTTCATGCATTTTTTATTTCTCCAATACCACAATGAATGGATGGTAATGGCCCATATCTCTTTCCATTGCGCTTGATCTCCATATCCAAAGTTTTGAAGAATGTTCATCTCAATCTAGTCTTACAAATCTGCATCAAAAAAGTTAACCCAACAAGTGTTCATAACAAGAGAGCACCATACACTTTTACTAAACCCACAATCCTTAAGCACATGAATCACATATTTTACTGAGTCAGGACAATACAGTAAGGACCTCAAATACTCATTCTACTCAACCAAAGGTTTGTGATCAATATTTCATGTTTGATCATCCATATAAAGGCTTTAATCCTTTTCGGGACATTCAAACTCCAAATTATTTTCCAAGAAGTAGGGTTCTCTTGATTCAAGTTTCCAGTGTTTATGAGATTATATGCACTGACTACTGTGAATACTCATTTCCTTGTTCCTCCCCACAAACAAACATCACCCACATGGCTAGGTCTCTAGGAATGGATTCTCATGATGTCTTCTAGGATATTTTGAGGAAAGACACTGGCTAGCCAATCGAATTTCCAATTTCCATTATCATCCACCAAATCTCTCTCTCTCTCTCTCTATCTATCTATCTATCTATCTATCTATCTATCTATCTATATATATATATATATATATATATATATATATATATATATATATATATATATATATATATATAATATATATATATATATATATATATATATATATATATATATAACATTTCCTCCAATTTTAGTCGATATGAGACTTAATCACTCACACTTGAATCTCAATAATATCTCTCATACAAATAGATATATATATATATATATATAGATAGATAGATAGATTATGTACAAGGTGTGGGTTATTTACAAATAAAAAAAGGTTTTATTTTTGGTATTTTTGGATTAAATGAATGAAAAGCATATTTTTGTTTTGTATTTTTAATCTTTATTTAGTTTTAATAAACCAAAAATTTGAATAAAACTAAGTGAGTAGAACTAAATTAATTGATTAAAGAATAACCTAACTAACCTAATTAACTTAATATAATTACCCAAAGGTTTAAGTATGTTCAGGTGGAGAAGCTCAAAGTGTTTAGTAGTGGTTATGAAATATTTTGATTTAAAAAGTACCCTTGCTTTCTTCCACTTTTGGAAGTCATGTTATCAGCTTCTGCCTACAAGTACTTAGGTAATAATAATTCCTAGTTGAACCCAATAATTTGTCCAGACATTTTTATTTACTCCATCGTCGATATCCTAAAAGGCTGAAGCTTTCATTGTAGGGTGAAGGTGGATTGAAGCATTACCGTCTCCGCCCTTCCACACAGTACCACCCCATCCTCGTTCCCAAACCCAGTTAGGGGTAATGATTAACCACCCACATTCGCCCTATACGAAGAACGAGTTTCTCGCCGCGCCCCAAACTTGCCTATAGAAATTGTAGGTTTTTTTTATTTATTTAAAAAAAAATGCATTTCTCTCATAGAAAAAAAAACAAATAACTAAACTAAATACTTATTCTTTTTTAATAATAATCATAATTCTTAGTCATATTTATTTAACTTTTATTTTATAAGAAATAAATATAATTATAATAAAGTTGATATCTTAAGATTAAGAAGTGTAAATAGATAATAAAATTATTTTAAATAAGGGTAATAAAGTGAATTTAATAGGTCGGGATCAATGTGAGTTTGGGGAAGATATTAGCATTCCTTGCCCCCGTCTCCGTAATTAAAAACCGGGGTTTCTATGCACCTTCATCTGCCCCTAATTAAATCGATTTTACCCATTAGATTTGGGGGCAGGGACGGATTATTTTTCCATGCCTACTGACACACCCTTAGAGACCATCATATGAAAGAGATTACATGATCTTTTAACACTTGTCCCTGAGGACGAAGAATGTTATATGGCCTCAAAATACTAAACCCTTATTATAAAGTCTAACGAACAATTCAAACTCAAGTATACATTATTATAAATCCTAAAATATAACACTCATAACCTATATTGACTTAACCGTCAATGTGTTTGCTGGTACATCCCTTAGCTATGAGGTTGAAGATCGAAGATCATAATCAAATATTTTACCCATGTTCAAATCACCAGATCTGACCATATCAATAACGTTGGTGGAGTTGATGATATTATGAATGGAGGAAAATATCTTGTTGAATAAAAAACATGGAAGAATTACAATGTGAAAAAGTTGTTTAATAAGTTTTCTGTTCAGGAGCCAGAATCAGATGCAGTTAGTGAGTTAAATATCTTGAAGTAGTGGTGTTGATCTCCAATGCGACTGTGTGGGATGGACCTACAAGGTTAGCACTTAAACATTCATGTCAGTTCAAGATTCAAGATCAGTATGGTGAAAAATGGAGATCAAAGAACGTACCTTAATTTTCGTGGGAACTAAATTTCATACCTTGGGCTAAATGGAGAGAATTTAAGATGAACTGGGCATCAACTCCATCTCAGAATAATTGCCCCCAAGGCTTTGTTGGACACTGAGTGAACGGGGGGGAGCCTTTATAAATCTTGGTCGGCCTTCAAAACATTGTCCGGTCGATGTGAGCTAGAACTGAAATGTTTGGAGTTAGTTTAAAAAGTAGTGAGAAACAAGCGCATTAAAGGCATCCCCATCATTAAAACGTTACTTCACCTTCTTCTAACACATGTATTGATGCGATAAGTTAGGGCATGGAATGACTTACAGTGTACTCAAATTTGCATGTATCCCCAAAGAGAACTTCAACTGTTGATTTTGTACTTATTTCCTTTACAAATATGGATCGTTGAATCATCCCTGATTATAAATAAGTGGTAGTTGAGCGCTGAAAAACTATTTCACAATCCTTGGCACTTAAGTTCCCTTTATTACTAAGCATATTATCCCCTTCCTTTTAAAAGGTGTTTATAAGAGATTGTAACTTTTCTATCAAAGTTTCTGCCTTACTCCATTCACTTTGCTTCACCATTTTCCTATAACGAGATACCTTTCTCCCTTTAGGCTTTTAACTTCATCATTTCCTATTTTATAGTCAGGATGAGTGATAATACCGTTAACCTAGTGAATGATTTTGAGAGCGATACTTCTTCTTCCCTGAGAATAGGGACATCATTTATTCCTCATCACTCTCCCTTGCTCATGACTGCTTGGAACCCAAAGTCATACCCTTATTTGATGATTTCGACTAAGAAAATGGCATCTATGAACTCCCTAAAGGAATGAGCTTCTTTTTTCAACTCATTTGAAACCCTCTTATCAGATGATGACAAATAAGGGAATCATAATAAAGTCATCATTCCCCCTCCAGGTTTTACTGAGGAGGAAATACAAGTTATCCAACAGATGAGGGAACACACTGATGATTTCGTTCAACTCTTCTTGAAAACCAACAACTGTGAACTCATAAATGCTGAGGTAAAGGCCTACTTGGATCTTCGAGGTAGGTCAGATGTAATGTCGTGGGTCACGCCTGGCGAACACTATAAAATCGACTACCTGGCTCAAAAGGGCTTGACGTTAGTGGAGACAGCCGACACAGTGAAGTATGACTAAGTAGAGGACGAAGTGACAGGTACCCCGTCTACCTTGAATACTCAAGAGATAATAGAGGTTGTCAGCACCATAGTCGACGATCCTTAAGATTTCTCCGTCCTTTCCATGGGCCTGGAGAAAAGGATAGGAAACTCTTTTTATGGTTGTGTAGTCCCACTTCATGAGTACTTATTCACAAGGATATGAATGTGATTGCCTTTCACTAGCTTTGAAGTGTGTGTCTTGAAGCATTTAAAGGTTTCTCCTTCCCAACTTCCTGGGCCTACATGAAGGTATTTCAGCTATGTGTCGAGCATAAATCTTAGAAGTCGTCACTTAGGTTATTCTTCAACTTATTTTACTTGGTTCACTCTTCTTGTGACGACTACTACGACCAATGGTTTATTAGTTTCCACGCGGACGACCCTTGGTTCGACCACTTCGCTCAGGACTGGGGTGATTTTTTGGTGCGTTTCTTGTTGGTGAAGCCCCTTACGCTAGAGGCTCATGTTTCATTCTACTACTCCCCTATTTAGTTTATCCGCTTATGCAAGAGCACGTTTTTGAAGTATTGGTCTTCATCTCACTTCTGCCAGGATGTCCTTTTTTGTTGTACTAAATTAGAGCTCTTTTTCTCCGAACGAGGAAGTTATGAAGGAATCCCTCATTTCTGGTTTCAAGGGCTTGGTTATGAAGAATGGTTTGGGCCTTACGAGGTTCTCTCTTTCAAAGTGAGGAAGAAAGGGATTGGTACTTATGCCATTTGAGTGCGAATAGTCGGGAGGAGAGGAAAGAAATTTTTGTCGAGGATTGAGTTATATAGTTTTTTTGACATGTGTGATTGCATTTTGCAGATAATATAGATAAGCAATAGATGCTCTTTTATCTTACCAGTGCCCAAGGCATCAAGGCTGGATCTTCTGGCCAGGGTGTGACACATTCCCCCCAAACCACAGTTTCTTCTCTGACCACCGAGACTGCTACCGCTACCACTAGGGTCGAACAACTTATTACTGATCCAACCATTTTAATTGTAGAGGAGGCGTTATTGTCCCTAATTTCAACAAAGAGGGTCCGGGATAAAGACCAACACTCCCCCATGAAGAAGGTTTTGCTAAATAGACTCGTCTTTCTGGGGATGATGCATTAGGGAAGATGACTCCCTTCACACAGATGTCTAGCATTTTCTCATCCTGACTTGCTCGTACTCTTGAGGAGGCGGATGCTACTGTATCAACATCAGACTTGCCTTTCGTTCAAAATCTCTTTGAGGTAGAGAAGATGGAGCTTATCACTGAGGTCACCTACAACATATACTGAGATGCTTATTTGTTCTCTTGGCTTGCTGCTAGCAGATGAGACATCTTAGTTGTTGCAAATCCCTCCAAGGAAATGGACATTTGGAATGAGAGATGTGAAGATATGAAGCAAAAATGCTCTACTCTATAGAAGGACTTAGCTGAGCTGTAAAAGAAGGTAAAGCTTGTTGACTCTTTGAAAGAGGAGGTAAAGACCCATAACTCCATTTCTACTCTGGCTTCCCGAGTAATCGAGCTGGAGGCTTATCATAAGGTGGAGGAGAAGCGACATCAATATGCATATGATGGGGATACTGAGATGACCCATTGTGCATAGCAGGATCAGAAAACTTTGTAGTGGGAGGTCGAGACTCATGTCAAGGCTCGGAAAACTCTTAAAGACGAGGTTCTCGGTCTGAAGGCTACACTCCATGATTCCCTCCAACAGATTATGCAAACTGATTACGAGGTTTGCAATCAAGTCATGGAATAGGAAAAAAGGTTCTGCCATACTGTTCTAATTCATGTTAAAGAGATAAACCCCTTCCAGGCTACTTCCAAGGAGACTTCATATGAGGATCTTAGTAACTCAGCTCAGAGCGCTTTGGCTTGACTACTCCTCTCCTTCTTTTGACTGTTTTCTTTTCTTCCTGTAATATTTTATAGGCCATTGCGCCTTGGATATAATAATTAATATCTATAAAAATATTTTTACCTCAACGATTTGCACATTATTTAACTTTGACTTTTTTCTATCTCCCTTTTATTATGGTTTTTCTTCTACATAATTGGTTTTTTTGTAAGTTGTTGTAACACTGGGGTTGCTTGATATCCCTGCAATGTAAGGCTTGTGGGCCACACGGGAATTATCGGTGTTCACCAGTGAGTTGCAAGCTTGCACCATGGAAACTACGAAGGCTACTCTTTTTTGGGTGTAGGAACCCTGATTGCTTTCCTTTAAGAAAGAAAAAGGTTCCTCACTACGATAAAGTACTCAATGTGTTATTCACACTTTCTTGACAATGGTCATTCCGATTTGCAGCTTAGCGCATTGAATAATGTTATCTTCCATGTCTGGTTGTTGTGTTTGTTCGTTGTAATTAGCAAGCATTAATTTAATGGGTATTTGTTTTCCCCATGGCGGGGTATGGATTGTTGGTGTAAGCCCTAGAGGCCAATACTTTTGGTACTTGTATACAATTATTTATTAATAATAAAAGGCTTTTTCTTTATTATGTTTGTTTAATAATGTCCCTAGAATAGATAGTCCGTTTAATGTATCAAGTGTGACTTAATCATGAGATCCCATTAAACATAAGGACACTATACTTAAAGTATCCGCAGTCGAGCTTTGTTGTGAAGTGGGATAACATTAAAGCATTAAGATTGTTATGTAGATAGACTGATGATCATATCTCATGGATCATGGATAAGGAGTTATCAAGTCTTAAACATAGGTACGAATATTAGGAGTAATATTTATACTGGATTGACCCGCTATAAGAATACCATATAGAATGTTATGCAAAGTGTCATAAGTTATTCTCATGGTGATAGTGGTGTATACCGCCCTTCGACCTGAAACCACTATGGACCCTAGATGTACAGTCGAGTGCTTTATTGCTGAAACATTATCTATAACTGGATGACCATAAAGACAGTTTATGGGTACTCCACGAAGCATGCTGAGGGACATGAGTGACCTAGATGGAATTTTCTCATCCTGCGTACTAAGATAAATGTCTACGGGCCCAATATTGAACTGGACAAGGATGGGTCTATGCCTTGTGTTCAATATAGACATAGGGCAAAAGAGTAATTGTACACATAAGTATTATCACAAAAGGATTTGTCAGATCACATGACATTTTCCTGTCTTGGGTAGTGATCAGTCACCATTTTCATTAAATTTTTGTTACTGATCCGACAAGAAATCGAGGATTTTGAGACACTGTGCAAGCATTTTAGCACTTTTCAAAGGCAATTTTACTTCCTGTATAATAATTAAGCATTTCCATTCATCGTCATATTTTACTTATATTTTTGTGATTTTACGCGTGGGATGTCTGTATTTTTGTCCAACAGGTCCAGGTAGAAGAACCGAGGAACTCGGAGTGAGACAATGTGGAATTTCAGCAAGCAAAGGAATGGAAAAACCCCGGTACAAGAGGCCTGACACGGCCACCCGTGTCACCTGACATGTGTTGTGTCAGGCAGAAGGAGAAGGAAAGGAAAAATAGTAGCCTGACACGGCCACCCGTGTTAGCTTACATGGGCCGTGTCAGGAAGTATCCCCGGCCGTGTCAGGAAGTATCCCCAGTCGTGTCAAGCACCATAGGCGCGTCACAGAAAGCAGTGAGCTGACACGGGCCGTGCCAACCCAAGACCAAAATTTTCCCTTTTCATTTGGCTTTTGAGTATCGGGCTTGCAGAGAGATTTTTGGACATGTCCACCCGTTGCTTGGAATTTTCACTATAAAAGAGAACCTTCTACCTAAGAAAAAATGATCTTGGAATGAGGAAAAACACAGTATTATCAAGCAATCAAGTATTACAGAGAGCAAGGAGTTCGGAGAGCTGAAGGTTTTCATGAGCGGAAGCAATTGAAGATCGAAGTCATCCAAATACTTGTAATGTGGAAATTTTATCTTGCATTTGTTTTGAACAATAGCAGCTAAACCCCCCAATGCTAGGGGGGTGTCCCTGATTTAGAATTGTAACGAATTTGAGTATACTTTTGCATTTATAATATTATTCTTACGGTAACCTTTTGATGTGTTTAATGCTTTCTCTTTCGGACCAATCGAGATTGTTTTGTGGTTATCAATTAGGTTGGATCGACATTGATAAGGTTTTCATAAGGTTACTCTACAATAGATATCACCTAGGACTAGGGGTACCCTGTATGAACCAGAGTATTCTTGATATAATAAAGCTTAACTTCACCTTAATTGCCTATGGACATAGAAATTAGGGTAGATTGATTAAAGGTTTTCTCACCAAGGACTTGGGAGAAAATACCCTTGAGAAATGGTAGTAATTGATATTTGTTGATGCAATAGTGACTTAGAGTTATTACAGGGATAAATCATACACCTTCACTGGCATTGTTCCTCTTACCTTGCAAACCCTTATTTTCATTCTTATTTGCCTTTGCCTTTATTTTTATCTAAAAACCCAACTCATACTTTTTGTCTAATTGAATGATGATTTGAACTCGATATTGACGTGCAGTCCTTGAGATCGACATTCGGGGAATTTACCTATTATTACTATAATAGGCAAAATAGTACACTTGCTATTTTACCGATCAAGTTTTTGGCGCCGTTGTCGGGGACTACCAAAATATAGAGTTTAATTTTAAATTCAATTAAAATTTTGCTGCTCTATAATAAAATTAGTTTTCTGTCATTTATAATTTACTAATTTGTATATGCAAGGAGAACCATCAGCTGGATTTCTTTTTGACGCAGAGATCGAGAGAACCCTTCACCTAAGACGCAGGAACGCAAGAGTGGATTCCAAAGAAGAAAGTACCTCTGATCACTCCGAAGGCAAAGAACCAATGGCTGATGTTCCTCCAAATCCACCTCCGGAAAGACTCCTAGGTGACTATGGAGGTGCAAACGCACCGGGTGATCGACTGACCATTGTCAACCAACCGGTGAATGTGACTAATTTTCAACTATATCCTAACATAATCAATCAATTGGAAAGAAAACCTTTCACCGGAAAGGTTAAAGAAGATGCCAACAAACACCTACAAAGATTTCTGACCATGAGCACCACGTTGAAAATTGATGGTCATACTGATGAAGCAAAAAAATTAAGAATGTTCCCGTTCACTTTAGCTGAAGATGCGGAAGAATGGTTCTAGTCTCTTCCAGCCGGCAGTATCGCATCATGGGAAGAGATTGAAACTGCATTCTTAAATGAGTACTTTCCAGCATCAGTATTCTTGAGAAAAAGGTATGAAATCCTTAATTTCAAACAGAAGGATGGTGAATCATTGGGAGACGCCTACAAAAGATTCAAAAGGGTCTTAGTAGCCTGTCTAACTCATAATATGGATCAGACCGAACAAATGTAGATGTTCGTTAACGGGCTGAAAATAAATACAAAATAGTTGATTGATAAAGCAGCTGGTGGCTCAACAAATTTCTCAATAGCCACTGGTATTAAAAGGATAATTGAAGCAATAACTGCCAATGAGCATCTAGAACTATACGACAGGTGTAATGGTCAGCTAGAAGGGGTAATTGATCTAAAATTAGAGACAAATAAAATCCGTCTGGAAGACACAATTGCTGCCGAAGTAGACAAAAAGTTGAAAGCTATAAATATAGGTACTCAACAGATAGCTCAGGTCCAGCCGGCTCAGGCTAGCACTTGTGAAATCTGTAATGGACCTCATCATACGGTCTATTGCTTTGCTACCCCCCAACAAATTGAAGAGATCAAATTCTTGAAGCAGAATAATCCCTACTCCAACACTTACAACCCAGGTTGGAAGAATCATCCGAATTTCTCCTGGAAAGATCAGAGAGGGAATGTTCCGCAACAAGGTACATGGCAATATCAGACTCAGTATCAACAACAGCAGCAACAACAGACACCTAAAAAGGCGGAATGGTAAATCGCCGTTGAAAAATTAGCCGCCCACAACATGCAGTTTCAAGAAGAAACCAGAACCAATCAGAAAAACACGACTGCCTCCATAAAAAATCTCGAAGTCCAAATGGGTCAGATAGTACAATAGTTAGCTTCAAATTCTCAAGCCCCGGGTACCCTACCCAGTGGTACGGTAACAAATCCGCGGGAACATAACAATGTTAACACTGTCGTAACCCGAAGTGGGAAGTCAACAGAAGAAAATAATATGGAGGAAGATGGATTGTTAGAAGTGGATTTAGAAATCAAGGAAACCAAGGACCAAGATGAAGAAGTGGTACTGCCACCTATCAAGGAGAAAGAAAATTTTCCAAAACCAGTCATCAAACTCCTTTACCCTCCAAGACAGAAGAAGAAAGATCAACATGAAAACAAAATTGAGAGGTTCCTGGAAATGTTCAAAAAGCTTGAAATAAACATCCCTTTTTCTAAGGCATTAGAACAAATGCCAATATATGCCAAGTTCATGAAAGATATCATCTCCAAAAAGTATTCCACTGATATAGACCCGACCATCCTAACTAAAACATGCAGTGCCATTCTTCAAGGCATGAAAATCCCAGTGAAAAAGAAAAATAGGGGATTGGTTACTATTCCATGCACTATTGGTGATAGAAAATTCAAGAAGGCTCTGATTGACTTAGGAGCAAGTGTAATCTTGATGCCACTATCCATCTATAAGAAACTAGGCATTGGCACCGTTCAAGATACTCGAATGACACTTCAATTTGTGGATCGCTCTGTCAGGCGACCTTATGGGATTGTGGAAGACGTTCTTGTAAAAATTGACAAGTTTGTTTTCCCAGTTGACTTGTTCATTCTGGAAATGCCCGAAGATGAGGAGATTCCTCTCATATTGGGCAACCATTCTTGGAAACAGGACAGTGTATGATAGACATAGAGGAAGGGACAATGACCCTCAAAGTCTATGATGAAGAGTTAAAAATAGATGTGCGAAACACTATGCAATACAAAGATGATATTGGCACAAGCCACACTGTAAAGATAATAGATCAGGTAATTGCTAAAGAAATTGAAAAGCATATGCCCTAGTTATCATTAGAACGTGTCTTAAGTCTATCGATTTTTGAAATTAATTAAGATGAGGGGGATTCTGAGGTGCTCACTATGATGTAAAAACAACCTAAATGGATTAGATCTAGACCACACCGGTTGGAAGATTTAAGACCACCACCAACAACAAATGTCACTGAAGAACCCAAAATAGGGGTAAATCTGAAGCAGCTACCAACAAATCTGAAGTATGTATTTCTGGATACTGAAAAAAAGTGCCCAACTATTATCAATGCCAGTCTACAAAGTGTCCAAGAAGCAGAACTCATTTAAGTGCTAAAAAAATACAAAGGTGCAATCGGATGGGCAATCGAGGACTTGAAAGGTATAAGCCCGACAAAGATCTTAATGGAAGATGATCACAAGCCAGTGGTGCAACCACAACCAAGACTTAACCCAACCATGAAAGAAGTGGTATGTAAAGAGGTTGTAAAATTGTTGGATGCGGGATTAATTTATCCTATTTCCGACAGTTCATGGGTAAGTCCAGTCCATGTGGTACCAAAAAAGAGGGCACTACGGTGATAAAAAATGAGAAGAATGATTTAATTCCAACCAGAACTGTTACAGGTTGGAGAGTTTGCATCGACTACAGGAGACTGAACATGGCAACACGAAAGGACCACTTTCCGTTACCATTCATTGATCAAATGCTGGAAAGGTTAGCCGGACACGACTACTATTGTTTCTTAGATGGGTACTCGGGATACAACCAGATTGCAGTTGCCCTTGAAGATCAAGAGAATACTGCATTCACATGCCCCTATGGTATTTTCGCTTATAGAAGAATGCCATTTGGATTGTGCAACGCACCGACCACTTTTCAAAGGTGTATGACATCAATCTTTGCTGACATGCTCGAAAAGCATATGGAAGTATTTATGGATGACTTTTCAGTATTCGGTTCTTCATTTGATAAATGTTTAACTAACTTGTCACTTGTGTTAGAAAGATGCCAGCGAACAAATTTTATCCCGGATTGGGAAAATTGTCATTTCATGGTGCGTGAAGGGATAGTGTTTGGACACAAGAATTCCAACCGAGGTATAGAAGTGGACATAGCAAAAGTTGAGGTAATAGACAATTTACCACCTCCGTTAAATGAAAAAGGCATCTGAAGCTTCTTGGGACATGCGGGGTTCTACCACAGGTTCATAAGAGATTCCTCCAAGATCGCAAAATCACTAACTAGTCTACTGGTGAAAGATACACCGTTCCTTTTTGACAAAGAGTGTAGGCAAGCCTTCGAGACCCTGAAGAAGGAACTTGTGTCAACCCCCATAGTTATTTCCCCTAATTGGTCTCTCCCTTTTGAGATAATGTGCGATGCTAGTGATAATGCAGTAGGGGCAGTATTAGGGCAACGAAAGGAGAAGCTTCTGCATGTGATCTACTATGCAAGCCACGTATAGAGCCCTGCTCAAATGAACTATGCAACCACAGAAAAAGAGCTTCTTGCGGTTGTGTATGCTTTTGATAAGTTCAAGTCCTATTTGTTGGGATCAAAGGTAATTATGTATACTGGCCATGCAACATTAAAATATCTTTTTGCCAAACAGGAATCAAAACCAAGGTTGCTGCGATGGATCCTACTACTACAAGAGTTCGACCTGTAAATCAAAGACAAAAAGGGGAGTGAAAACACTGTTGCTGATCGCTTGTCTCGGATGACTCCGATTCAAGAAACAGAAGAAACACACCCCATCAGAGATGAGTTCACCGACGAACGTATCCTAGCCGTTACGCATATCCCCTGGTTCGCAGATTACGGGAACTTTGTGGTAGGTGGAGTAATACCTGATGACTTTGACTCTAACAAAAGAAAAAAGTTTTTGCATGATTGCAGGTTTTATGCGTGGGATGATCCGTTTTTATACAAAAAGGGAATAGATGGCCTAATGAGAAGATGCGTTCCGGAGGAAGAGCAAAGGGACATCCTCAAAGCTTATCACAACTCAAAATACGGAGGACATTTTAGCGGAGATAGAACCGCAACAAAAGTCCTCCATTCTGGACTGTACTGACCTACACTGTTTAGAGATGCATAAGAGATAGTAAAAGAGTGCGATAGATGTCAGAGAATAGGAAACATATCAAAGAGAAATCAGATGCCTCAGAATGCCAGGTTAGAGGTAGAATTGTTCTATGTATGGGGAATAAATTTTATGGGACCCTTCCCACCGTCCTTTGGAAAGCAATACATTCTGGTCGTAGTTTACTATGTGTCAAAATAGGTGGAGGCAGTAGCACTACCCATGAATGATGCGAAAGTGGTGATCAATTTCCTAATGAATTGTATCTTCGCTCGGTTTGGGGTACCAAGAGCACTAATTAGTGACGAAGGTACCCACTTTCTGAACAAGCTGATGGAGAACCTGCTAAGAAAATACAATGTAAAGCATAAAATCGCCACACCGTACCATCCCTAGACAAGTGGACAGGTTGAAATGTCAAATCGGCAGATCAAGCAGATTCTGGAAAAGACAATTTACGCATCACGAAAAGATTGGTTGATCAAGTTAGAGGATGCACTATGGGCATACCGAACAGCGTTCAAAACCCCCATAGGTATGTCCCCGTACCAACTGGTCTATGGTAAAGCTTGTCATTTGCCGCTCGAACTCGAGCACATAGCATTCTAGGCTACCAAATTTCTCAACTATGATCGGTCCAAAGCGGGGAAATCTCGGATTCTTCAATTACAAGAGCTGGAAGAATTCAGAAATCGAGCATATGAGAATGCCAAGATATACAAAGAACAAACTAAAAGAATGGCACGACCGACGCATTCAGTGGAAAGAACTTCATGAAGGACAACTGGTATTATTATTTAATGCAAGGTTGAAGTTGTTCCCTGGGAAACTAAAATCGAGATGGTCGAGACCCTTTATGATACAAAAAGTATTCCCACATGGAGTTGTTGAACTAAGAAATCCGGCAAACGGGGACACGTTCAAGGTAAATGGGCAGAGAGTCAAATTGTACCTACAAGACCAGAAGGGTGGTCTGATAGAAAAAATCCGTCTTACCTGAAAAGACGAAGGACCTTCGAGCCATGTGACATTAAACGAAGCGCTTTGTGGGAGGCAACCCACGCAATTTTAATTTTAATTAGTGTGTGTTTATGTGTAGGTTTACATAGGAGCTCTACAAGGAGGGGAAAATCACTTCAATAAATGTCTAGGTCATGACAAACGGAAAAATACTGTGACCGGAGGTTGAATGGAAGAAAAATCCGAAAAAACGGCCAAAAGTGCAGCCTAACACGGGTCGTGTCAGAAGCGTTGCCAACCATGGAAACAGAGGAAATAACAGTGGCTTGACACGGCCACCCGTGTCAGGAGCACTGAAGGTTGATCATTAGGGGCGTGGCAGTGGCCTGACACGGGCACCCGTGTTAGGAGCACTGAAGAAAAAGAGAAAGTTTGAAAGTGGCAGTGGCCTGACACGGGCGGCCGCGTCAGCCGACACAGCACGTGTCAGGAAGACGGGTTTTTGATTTTTTTTTTCAAATTCAAATTTTCTGTGGGCCCCACCTATTAATTCCCCCTTAACCACACTTTACCCACCTTTTACCTTATGATTACTCAGATTTTCCATAAACTTTTCACCTTCTCTCTCATAAACCTCATCATTATCATTCTCTCTTTCTAAACCTACAAAACTCCATTAAAAATCCTCCCTCAAAGCTTCCATAACCACCACTTCCACTACCCTATCACCATAACACCCTTCACAAATAATACTCCATTCGTCATCCCCATTCTAACCACAGTTTCAGAATTTTCTAACTCCCTCTATCAAAAGGTTCAATTTTTTTGCAGGTCCAAAATGCCCCCGAGGAGAATTCTCACCGGAAAGCAACAACTTACTAAGATGTGCAGGTCACACAAGCGACCAAGCCGGAACCCAAATTTGCATAACATTCTATTTGACAATCTAGAACAGGAAAAACGGTATCAAGTCCACCGGAAACGGAAGCTCACACCTACCAGGTATATGTGCGAGCACACTCTGAACGCTCTAGGGCTAAATTAAGGTGTACAGGATGTTCCACGTCTTAGGGATGTTGGAGTTTATGAGCCTGGAAGCACCGACATATGAGTGCATCACACTCGATTTCCTCAGCACGCTGGAATTCCAACTCGAAAAGAGATGGATCGACATTACCAGGTACTATTTCGGGACTTTGCATTTCCGCCTGTTCAATAACTATCATGAATTGTCTGTAGAAGAATTGGCAGGGATACTCCAACTCCCACTGTACGGACCAAGAGCGGTCCTAGATGGGTTCTCGCCAAAGGATTTCTGGATTGCCATCACAGGGTGGATGGATTAAACCTCCAAGGGTGCTAAGGAATCCGGCATCCAGAATCCATGTTTCCTTTATGCTCATAAGGGTTTATCCTACACTCTGTTTGGAAGAGGTGACAACACATGGGTCGCCACTCAGAGGGAATTATTTTTTATGTACTCGATGGCACAAAACAAATCCATCAATGTAGCTAGCTGCCTTTGCAGCTGACTATCTGGGCAGGGTTGACCGAGCAAACTCTGGAGGCATCTCCATCGGCGACATGATCACCTAAATTGCTGAACATTTCGGGTATCAGGCGGTTTCACTCGAAGACACTTCAATTGCAGGTAAAGCCAAAATTGACATGTCAGCTCTGATACAACAAGTGCTGACCCCGACACTGAGGAAGGCCATGACACTGAGAATTTTGCTGCAGGTGAGCAGTTTGCAGGTGACCATGTGGATGCCACAAAGGCGGAAGAAGAGGAACCTTAGGAACCTCAGGAATAGTTTGTACCCCCACATCAGGAACTTACCCAGCAGGAGGCAGGATCCTCTTCTTGGTCCACTGACCAATGGACTTGGATAAAAACTGATTTGGGTGACTTAAGGACGGAGCAACAACGGCAAGGCATCGAGCAAGCCCGACAGGGGGCAATGTTGGATGAGATGAGCAGCATGACGCGACAATTGATGCTGCATTTTCCACACCCACCTCCTCAGTAGGGTACTGTGAGTTTCCTCCTTCGCTTTTGTTCGCAAACATTGAGGTCAATGTTTAGATCAAGTTTGAGGGAGATTTTATGTTATTTTCAGTATTGTTATTTTCAGTATTTTGTTATTTTACTAATAATTTTGTTATTTTACTTTAGTGCATTCTATATTTGGTTTTTCTGTTTTAGGGTACATTAGGTTACAAGTGTTTCAAGTCTGATGTGTTATTGTGAAATTAGTAATGATCACGACTGGGAGTGGATGAAAGGATCACTCCAATTACCATTGCTTGTTGTGAAGAATCTCCCCAGGAAGTTGACACTGCTGAAGAAGAAAGATTGGACGCAACGTATACAACTTAACCAACATAAGTGCCATGTGTGTTCTGAAGTAAGGAAGAAGTCACACCATGCTAGAGGTATTATGGATACTGTCAAAGCATAACCGAACAGGGTGAGTCATAAAAAGCCAAGCACATTGATCATCATGAGCGATATTCAAGTATATCTTTATCACTCTAAATTTGCATAGATTCTCTGGGACTGTCACTGCATGACTACACACACTGAGGCACATTGTTTGAATATACCCTTGAGCCTTTCTAGTTGTCCCAATAATTTTATCCCTTCTAAACCCATTTGAGCCGGTATCCATTTTTTTTTTGTTTAACCCCGTAATGTACCCCTTGGCAAAACAATTCCTTACCTTGTTCAGAGTCAAGTTGATATTATTAAACTGTGTTGAAATTCTAAGGTTCGGGTAAAAACCCCATGAGTTCCAAAAGCCCAGATAAGTGCGAAAACAAAGAAAAAAAGAAAAGAGAATCATTGAGAGAAAAAGAAAATAAAAAAGAAAAGAGAAAATCATCGAGAGAAAAAGAAAAAAAATATAAATAAACTCGAGGGTTCAAAAGAAGAACAAGCCAAAGAAGGGCACTCGATCTAAAAATAAGAATGGAAACAAAAAACCAAGCGAAAAACCAAAGAAAAACAAAGCAACAAAATGAACATAATGGTAACATTGACTCTGAACCCAAAATCACTTGTTTCCCTTTTTTTTGAATATCCACACCATAACCCAAACCCCGTTACAACCCGAAAAACCTCAAAAAGTATGTGTGTTATGTGTAGGTGATATGAAAGGAGAGACTATTCAAACTTGCAAGTTGATATTGCATATTCTGGATTATGAGTGAAAACACTTAACCCCGAGAGAATTGGTGAGAATGTGATATAAGCTAACAGGTGAACGGTGCTTCGAAGTGGAAGTTCGACTGAAAACTCACAAGGAAAAATAGAACCTATAGAAGGAAGAGTGAAGACGTTAGCGAATGATCTCGGCAGTGTTAGCAAAAATAAAGAATCCTGGGGAGTGAACCACAGTGTCATCTGAAACATTACTTGAGAACAAGCAATGAGCTAAGTTTGGGGTTGTGATCACTCACCAATTTTATTAACTTTTCATTACCGATCCGACAAGAAACTGAGGAACTGTGCAAGCATTCTAGTACTTTTCAAAGGCAATTTTACTTCTCGTATGATAAATAAGCATTTCCATTCATTGTCATATTTTACTTATATTTTTGTGATTTTACGCGTGGGATGTCTGTGTTTTTGTGCAACAGGTCCAGGTAGAAGAACCGAGGAACTCGGAGCGAGACAATGTGGAATTCCGACAAGCAAAGGAATGGAAAAACCCCGGTACAGGAGGCCTGACATGGCCACTCGAGTCACCTGACACGTGCCGTGTCAGGCAGAAGGAGAAGGAAAGGAAAAACAGTAGTCTGACACGGTCACCTGTGTCAGCTGACACGGGCCATGTCAGGCAGTATCCCCAGCCGTGTCAAGCACCATGGGCGTGTCACAGGAAGCAATGAGCTGACACGGCCACCCGTGTCAGCCCAAGACCAAAATTTTCCCTTTTCATCGGGCTTTTGAGTATCGGGCTTGTAGAGAGATTTTTGGACATGTCCACCCGTTGCTTGGAATTTTCACTATAAAAGAGACCCTTCTACCTAAGAAAAGATGATCTTGGAACGAGGAAAAACACAGTATTGTCAAGCAATCAAGTATTACAGAGAGCAAGGAGTTCGGAGAGTTGATGGTTTTCATGAGCGGAAGCGATTGAAGATTGAAGTCATCCAAATACTTGTAATGTGTAGATTTTATGTTGCATTTGTTTTGAACAATATGAGTAGCTAAACCCCTCAATTCTAGGGGGTGTCCCTGATTTAGAATTGTAACGAATTTGAGTATACTTTTTCATTTATAATATTATTCTTATGGTAACCTTTTGATGTGTTTAATGCTTTCTCTTTTGGACCAATCGAGATTGTTTTGTGCTTATCAATTAGGCTGGACCGCCATTGATAAGGTTTTCATAAGGTTACTCTACAATAGATATCACCTAGGACTAGGAGTATCCTGTATGAACTAGAGTATTCTTGATATAATAAAGCTTAACTTCACCTTAATTGCCTATGGACATAGAAATTAGGGTAGATTGATTAAAGGTTTTCTCACCAAGGACTTAGGAGAAAATACCCTTGAGAACTGGTAGTGATTGATATTTCTTGATGCAATAGTGACTCAGAGTTGTTACAGGGATAAATCATACACCTTCCCTAGCATTGTTCCTCTTACCTTGCAAACCCTTATTTTCCTTCTTATTTGCCTTTGCCTTTATTTTTACCTAAAAACCTAACTCATACTTTTTGTTTAATTGAATGATAATTTGAACTCGATATTGACGTGCAGTCCTTGAGATCGACATTCGGGGAATTTACCTGTTATTGCTATAATAGGCAAAATAGTACACTTGCTATTTTATTGATCAGGTAGCAGTGATGTGTCGCTAGATACCGCTCACTGTTTATTATGTTAAATATGTGATTTAATATAATTGCTAATGTCGCAAAAAACTACAGGGTCATACACAAAAGGACGAATTGATGAGAGATAGAGTAACTAAGAAACATCGTAAGGTACGATGCACTTAAGTGAATTGTAGAACATCGTAAGGTACGGTGTACTTAAGTAGAATACGAAATATAGTAAGGTACCACACGCTTAAGTGATTTTGGCATATCATGAGATATGGGCGACATACACTTAAGTGGGCTTTTTAGCTTGTAGCCCACACAAGTGGTTCTATAAATAAAACCCTTGTGCAAAAGCATTTGTGCAGTTGTAATTTCGTTTCTCTCTCTCTCTCTCTCTCTCTCTCTCTCTCTCTCTCTCTCTCTCTCTCTCACACACACACACACACACACACACACACACTCACTCAAAGCCTTCATTCGTAGCAGCTAGCACTGAGATTGAAGAAATCCGTTCATGTGGATTGAGTAGAGGCGTTGTCACCATTCAACGTTCGTAATGGCTCCGTAGATCAACATCAAAGGTTTCAATCTCCACAAGAGGTAACGATTCTATCACTGACCATGCCCACTCGTAAGGATCACTAAAGGAGAAATTTTTAAATTCCGCTGCGTTTTGGGTCGCTCTTCTCCTTCAGTGCTATCAGAGCCACTTACGAAACCATGCATCTGATAGCTGTTTATTTTCCATATCTTCTGTATTAATACGATTAAAAGACATAATGAATCAAAGAATAAACGAGTAATTAAATTTGGCATCATGTGTGTATGATTTAGATGATTGATATTGACTATGCTTCGGAATCCGATGTTAGTATGGTGAAGCAGCGATACATCAATCGTCCATAGGTTACGCAATTGAGATCGATCAAGTTATATATATGATATAAGTAATCCTGATGCAAAATACGGTATATATGATATATTTTTTCTGTTTCGTTCATTAAAACACTTTATGGTTGTTTTCCTTTGAGTGATCAATGGTCATTTGCTTCTTGATCCGACATTAGTATGGGGAAGCAATGACATGTTGATCAATCATACTGAATTAACAATCGAGGTTTGTTTGATGGTATGAAATTGGTGCATTAGGGTTCATGACAGTACAAGCGTTGTGCTGTCAAAGAGTTATGCGATTAGGGTTTTGACCGGGCAACGGAACCCCCGGCTAACTCTGCGTAGTGTGATCGGTCGCCAAAATTTAATTTGGTTTATTTAATTAACATAATTTAAATTAATAATAATAATGTGTTTATTATTATTGTCTCGTGGTGATCGGTTATGGCCTTAGTTTTCCTTTATTTTTTTTTGGGATTTTAAAATACGACATGCGTGTCGTGCCTCTCTTTTAAATCTCTTAACGTAACTTCTTTTCTCATCTTACTCCCTCGTATGTAAAACGAGTTTCTTTTATGTAATATAATGTTATGAAGAAAGAGAAGAATACAATATCAAAGGAGGACACCCTTGAAGATCTTGCTTGGAGAAGCTTAGATCGTTATTAGGATAGCTTAGGTTCTCTCATTGGTTTGGGAGAACAATTGCGCTAGGGGCCATAACTGTTTCATTTTGTATGCATGTTGATGCACGTGAGAGACGATTTATATGATAAATAAGCCGGTGAAATCAGAATTATTGTAAATTCCCTCAAAATAAATATTAAGTTTATGCTTTCCAAGTTTTAGCACTCATCAAGACTAGTATCGAATAACGTAGGTTTCGCCTACGCGAGGTGCATGTTCTATATTAGTAAGGTGCGATGGGATAATTGTAATATCCAATTGTTAAAACAATGGGTCAAACTTAAATAAACAAATTATAATAAGATTATATATGCTTAGAAGCAAGAGTTGGAAATGATCCATGTGATGGATTGGAATAAGGAGTTATTCACCCAACTAAAATATTTGAGAGTTGTATTAGATACAATTGGAAGGAGTTCCTACCTAAATAACCTAATTTTGTGTAATCCACCTACGCGGACTTAAAACAAAGTGAAATGTGGATCTCGACCCACTAGGAAATCTTCCAACGGGATTTTTTGAATCAAATGGTGAGGGTCATTTGTTTTGAGTAAAATAGTGAGAGCATATTTAATTAAAGGCCTAAATAAATATGTTATTGATACTTATATTTTCATTATTTTCATGTAGATTACCATGACAAGAAACACCTCTAACAACATTTTACGATCAATCCTTGATAAGGAAAAAATTTCTGGGACAAATTTTCTGGATTGACACCGAAATCTGAGGATTGTCCTCAAACATGATAGGAAGCTGTATGTCTTGGAGAAAACTGTTCCTGAAGAGGAACCTTCTAGTTCTGCACCTAAGGCAGAAAGAGATGCTTATAAGAAGCATGTCGATGATGCTAATGAAACTGCTTGCCTCATGCTAGCTACTATGAACTCAGAGTTGCAAAAGCAACATGAGAACATAGCAGCGTTCGATATGATCGAACACCTGAAGATGCTCTATCAAGAGCAGGAAAGGCATGAAAGGTTTGAAGTTTCAAAATCCCTTTTTCAAGGAAAGTTAGCTAATGGAGCCCCTGTAGGTCCTCATGTTCTCAAGATGATTGGGTAGATGGAGAACCTTGAGAGGTTGGGTTTTCCCCTCGGAAAGGAACTTGCGACTGATTTGATCTTGCAATTGTTGCCAAATAGATACAGTCAATTTGTCTTTAATTTTAATATGAATGATATGGGCAAATCTCTTCCTGAACTTCTAGCCATGTTAAGAACTGCTGAGCAGAATCTGAAGTCAAAAGGGAAGTCCATTCTGATGATCGGAAATGGAAAGAGACAAAACAAAAGACCCACCAAGCAGGGTGATAAAGGGAAAGGCAAGGAAGTTTCCAAACCCAAACCCATTGCTACTGCTTTGAAGCCTAGTGGAGGCATAGCAAAGGAAGACACATGCTTCCATTGCGGTAAGACCGGACACTGGAAGAGAAACTGCCCAAAGTACCTGGAAGATAAGAAGAATGGAGTAGAGACTTCAACTTCAGGTATTTTTGTTATTGAAATTAATTTATCTACTTCTGCATCATGGGTATTAGATACTGGATGCGGTTCTCACATTTGTACCAATGTGCAAGGGCTAAAAAGGAGTAGAGATTTGGCAAAAGGTGAAGTTAACCTACGAGTTGGCAATGGAGCAAAGGTTGTTGCTTTAGCTGTAGGAACTTATGTATTGACTTTACCTAGTGATTTAATAATTCAGTTAGAGAACTGTTATTATGTACCTGCAATTAGAAGGAATATTATTTCTGTTTCTTGTTTAGACAAGTTTGGTTTTTCATTTATAATAAAGAATCATTGTTGCTCCATTTATTTGAATGATATATTCTATGCTACTCACAAATGAACAATGGACTATATGTCCTTGATCTTGAAATGCCTATTTATAACATTAATACTAAAAGGATGAAACCTAATGAGTTAAATCCAACTTACCTTTGGCATTGTCGATTAGGCCACATAAATGAGAAACACATTTCCAAACTCCATAAAGATTGACTCTTGGACTCTTTTGATTATGAATCATATGAGACATGCAGATATTGTTTAATTGGAAAGATGACAAAGTCTCTATTCACAGGAAAAAGTGAAAGAGCTAATGATCTTTTGGGCCTCATACATACTGATGTATGTGGACCACTGAACATACCAGCCAGAGGAGGTTTTAAGTACTTTATCACATTTACTGATGATTTCAGTAGATATGGTTATGTGTATTTAATGAAACACAAATCAGAGTCCTTTGAAAAGTTCAAGGAATTCAAGAATGAAGTACAAAACCAACTAGGTAAGAGTATTAAAACTCTTTGATCAGATCGAGGTGGTGAATATTTAAGCCTAGAGTTTGATGACCATCTGAAAGAGTGTGCGATCCTATCCCAACTTACTCCTCCTGGAACACCCTAATGGAACGATGTATCTGAGAGAAGAAATCGAACCTTGTTAGACATGGCCCGATCCATGATGAGTCATGCCGATCTTCCATACTCCTTTTGGGGACATGCACTATTGACAACGGCTTACACACTTAACCATGTTCCATCCAAAAAGGTTGAGAAGACAACATATGAGATATAGAGTGGTAAGAAACCACATATGTCTTACATGAAGATATGGGTGTCGCATCGCGAAAAACAACCGGCGGGAAAAACACAGAGTCGCCACCGTGCGTTATTTATCCCAAAGGAGGGAAAGGAAACGCTCGAAGTAAACCTGAAAAAGGGAAAGGAATGGTCTTACGACCAGAGATTACAAGGTACGGGAGTCGGTTACACAAGGGGAAGGTATTAGCACCCCTCACGTCCGTCGTACTCGACGGGATCCACGCTCAAAAGAATAGAAAAAGGTTGCTAGAAAAACTGCTCAAACAACTGCATCAAACTGGAATAATACAACAGGTGAAAGAAGACGGAGGAAGTGGGACTCGGCAGGATATCGCATCCTAGGCCTACGTAGTTTGTCAAAAACACACATCAAAGTCAACATAGTTCGGGGAAATGGGGAACGTGCTCGCTAGGACACCGCATCCTATGCATACATATCTTCTCTAACCAGAGAAAGAATTAGAGCACTCGTAGCTCGGCTAACGCATGCCGAAACAAACACTGAAAGGAGACGCTGAGACGTCAAAAGAAACACACAACAGGAAACAGAATGCCAATACATGGACTTATATCTGACTCCAAACAAACACAAACAGGAAATAGAATGCCAATAAATGGACTTACATCCGACTCCAAACACACACGAAAAGGGAAAAAAGGGTCTCGATTGCAACGAGGGCAAGAGAAAAGGAAGGTCTCGATCGCAACGAGGGCGAGAGAAAAGAATCGCAACGAGGGCGAAAACCAGCAAGGATTAATTGTTAATCGTCAGTCAAACTCGGCAAGACATCGCGTCTTGTGCCTATGTATCTCATCTATGAGAATCAGAGTTGCCGTAGTTCGGCTAAACTATTTCTGTTTGTTTTGTGTTTTTTAAATGAACGACGTTACTACGCAATCTACCGGATGCTCGACCTTTGGAGACTTACTCACCTGTAGTAGAAGGAGTTAACGTGTCCTTAAGAAAAGATAATCAAAGAGTTTGTTTGTGTTTTAGGAATGCCCACGCAAAAAAGGAAGTCCTAGACGAAGGAACCGTGCTACCTTAATTGACATGCAAACCAGAGACTATACGAAGTCTAGCAATCCTATGGGGATACCATCACACCACACAAAAACATATAACATGAAATAAACACACCAACAAGGGGGCTCAAACATCCGGGGAAGGCTTTAGTCAAGAGGGGTCATATCAACCTCGACAAACAAGCCAAAACTGTAGGGGTGTGCTGAAGCTCTTAACCACTAACATTGAGAGTTAGGGTGAAGCTGATGAAAGAGGGGAATGAGGATTGGACCTCACGCTTTTAACCCTGGCCTGGGTGAGCTCGAATCAAAGAATCCGTGGGGATCCAGAAAGAGGGACCCTATTCCTCTTGACTGACTCTATACAAGATCTTGGGTTATGTTCAAGAGCATCAGCACGTAGTGCGAGCATAATGAACGACTCAACGGTTAACAGGGGATTGATTGCTAATCCCTTCTATCTGTCAATTGCCTCTTCACTTAGGAGGACTTAACATGTAACATGCCTCATTTAGAGGTCTTTGGCACAAATATAAACAAGCACAACCATGGCCTCTTAAGGAGGACTTCAGCCAAATGCCTGCCAAAAAGGCGACAGGGCTTCCAGACTACATGGAGTGAGAGAGTGGTTACCTAGGTGGTGTACAAACCACACTCCAAAGCAAAGCTCAAGCAAGAGCTAAAAGCGACTAATGTACCTGTACAAAAGCCAAACAGTTAATATTGTATTCGGACAGAAAAACCAACAGACAACAATAATGGAACTTTCCATATGTACACAATGCAAGTCATAAATGCAATCCCTCAAGTGAGTTCATCACATCAATGGACCTACAACAAAATAAGAGTTAGTAATCAAAGCAACTTGCATCTCAAGTAATGAGACCAAACCAAACATTAGTGCTAATTGCTCAATACCTGAAATACAAAACACAATTGGTGAGTACAAACCACTAGTACAAAGACTAGGGTCAAAGGCAAGTCAAATAGTCAAAACAGAAGTCAATATTTCACATGAAGCACATTCAATCAAACAAGAAAGAGTCCTCAAAAGGACCAAAACCAAATCATAAGGCAAAGCCATCACATGATCAAGATAAGGCAAAGGCAAGCAATGTGATCATAATTGGACATCAAGAATAGAACATCCATATTAAAACAGAAATGTATCCAATGATCATGAAATTTTTTATGTGAATACAACATGTTATGGACAAGCATCATGCCAAAAATTAAGTCCAGAAGAGCTCAAATGTAATATGTATGAAAATGCACAAATGCAACATCAAATATGTGACACAAATTATCACACCATATGTTCATGTGTCCAAAACAGTGGTGGTATATGATAAAAATGCCAAACAAAAGCTCAAAAAACACGTCACATGTTATGATCAGGCATGTCAAATTTCAAGGCAATTGGATTAAACATGAGCATTTCACAAAACAATTAGCACAACATGTCATTTTGGCATCATGTTCAAACAATCAAGCACATTTAAAAATCCAGCAATACAAAAATCAGGAAATAAATGCTAAAAAAACTAGACATTAAAATGAACATGTGGAAAAAAAATGGATTAAATTGGACAATCCTACTATTTTTTATGATTTTTTAGAAATTGATGAACAAAATAAAATAATATGAAAGATAATATGGAAAAAACAAAATGAATAAAAATGGAAAGTGCATAGCCAGGAATCGAGCTCAGGTAAGGCAAGGCGAATGAGAAAACAACAATGCAATTTCAGAAATACATGGCAAGGTATGGAACTGAGGATACGAAGGTTGCAAGCGCTATCAAAACGCAGCGTTCCAAATCAACTGAGAAAACAAATGGAAATTAAAACGCAATAGCGAAGGTTCGAACTGGCGTAAGCGAGGTTACTGGCGCGTTCAAATGAAATTAAAATGCAAAGCGCAGATTCGAACTGAGGTTTCAATGGTTCATGGCGCGCTAATGGCAAATCAAATGGAAATATGCAAGCGTGAGAATCGAACAGAGGTTATGTGGTTCACAAGTGCGCTTAAGGAAAATCAATTGGAAATGCGCTAGGCAAGATTCAAACGCAGGACTTGAAGGTTCCATGAGCGCCAGGCCAAAACCCTAAACGCTGAACCAGATGGCCGGAATAGTGATTCCGGTCATCCTCCCCGATGGTTTTCCGGCGACGCTCAAGAACAATTTTCCAGAATTTAACATGCTATACACCGTTGGAACCGTCTCTCAATGAGGAACACGAATCTCATGCTCACTAAGCCTAAAACTCCATGAATCGAGCAGATCGAATGAAAACATTATGAATATTGAAACTTTAATTCCATGTATCTCACTCGTTTCTCATCCAAATCAAGATCTAATTATATCAGAATTCTCAGCAAAGCAAGCTCTACAAGATCATGGCAAGAAAACGAAGAAAACAGATGATCGAATTCCAACCTGTTTGAAAAGCAGTGTGTTGATCTCGTGCATTCAAGGCCTCACCACTTCCAGATCTTCTTCCTCAACCTTGTTATGAAGTTTGATGCAAGAATTGGCACTTGTAACACCTTGAATCCAGCTCAATTTGAATCTTCCATCAATGTATGAATGTTCATGAACCAGCTCAAATCTCTTGTGTTTGTGTGAAGAATTTACAAAGAAATCTTGTGTTTGTGTGAAGAATTTTCAGTTTTGATGAGAGAGAAAATTGAGAGGGAAATGAGATTTTTGATCCAAATTCTGTTATTCTCCTGAAATGTGATTAAGATTAGGCTTATATACTTCCCACTAATCATGTTGAAAATGGAGATTAAGCATTGGTTAATTGTGATTAAGAGAAAATAAGGTGAAATGCAAATTTGGCAAGTGTGAGGTGGCATGAGCAATGTGCACGTGAACAGTGCCATGCAAGCTTCATTTTCACTCAAAATCATCCAACAAACATGATGGAATTGGAATTAGGCTTGTATGATTCACCAATTTTGAATTCTCCATTTTCCCTCCAAAATACACTTGAATGGACATTTGATCATGTGAGCTCTTTTCATGCAAGGCAATGGTAGATTTGGAATCTCTTGGTCACAAGGAGCATTTTTCAAAAAGAGTGGACCAATTTGGAGTTTTGGATCAAAAGTTATGGCACTTTGAAGTTCCAAGTATACTTTGCAATCATTTGATCATAACGTCTCAACCAATTATCATATGACCATGATATAGGACTTTTTGAAAAGAAGAGAGAAAGATCTTCAACTTTCATGTTCACCAAAAATCCATTTGAAGCTTTTTTGATGTTGGAAAGTCAAGTTGAATGTGGTCCAAAAACTTGCCATTTTTGGAAACTTGAAATTACAGGTCACTTTCCATTTTGGGAAACTTTTGATTTGACTTCAAAATCTTCAAGATATATGTTTGACATGATGAATAGGCCTTGTATGAACATGATTGAGATGCTTCCACTCACTTCCCCATCTCAAAGCCCTCAGTTGACTGCACAGTTGACTTTTATGGTCCTCAGATGACCTGGAAATGCACTGATGAATTTGGGCCTCTACCACTTGGTAAAATTGCTTCAAAATGAACCCTAGCTCATATAAGCTCTTTAGAATAATCATGTGGCCTTCATCTCAAGGAAATACTTGCTCTTTTGCACTGAGGATTCTCTTGATGTCAATTTTGACTGGTATGGTGCAATGCAATATGGAATGATAAATGACCTAAAAAATGAAATGAATGCATGAATGGGGAGGGAAAATTTGAGGTGCTACAATGGGGTTGCGAATTTTATGTTAAACGACGTATTTCAATTAAGCTTGAGACCAAATCTGACAAATGCTTATTTGTGGGGTATCCTAAAGAAACAAGAGGGTATTACTTCTACAATCCTTCTAAGGGAAAAATGTTTGTTGCTCAAATTGGAGTTTTCCTAGAAAAGGATTTTATTTCCAAAGGAATCAATGGGAGGAAAGTAGAGCTTAAAGAAATTCAAGAATCACAAAGCATTGATACACCTATGGAGGAATTAGAGCAGGAAACACAAGTAGTTGTGGAGGAGCAACCTGCTCAAGTAGAACAAAACCAGTGTAGGTCAAGCAGGATACGTCACCTACCTGAGAGATATGGATATCTCATAACTGATCAAGGTGATGTATTACTCATGGATCAAGATGAGCCTGTGACCTACCAAGAGGTCATAACTGGTCCCGAGTATGAGAAGTGGCTAGAAGCCATGAAATCTGAAATGGATTCCATGTACACAAATCAGGTTTGGACCTTGGTAGAGCCTCCTGTAGGAGTTAACCCTATAGGATGCAAGTGGGTCTTCAAAAAGAAGACTGACATAGATGGTAAGGTACATACCTATAAGGCAAGACTGGTTGCAAAAGGATATAAACAAATTCATGGGGTTGACTATGATGAAACCTTTTCACCTGTTGCAATGCTTAAATATGTTCGGGTTTTACTTGCTATCGCTGCATATCATGATTATGAAATATGGCAGATGGATGTCAAAACTGCTTTCCTTAATGGGAATCTTCTTGAGGATGTGTACATAACACAACCTGAAGGATTTGACATACCAGAAGAAGCCCAAAAGATATGTAAGTTACAAAGATCAATCTATGGATTGAAGAAAGCTTCCAGAAGCTGGAATCTTTGTTTTGATGAAACAGTAAAACAATATGGATTCATCAAGAATGAAGACAAGCCTTGTGTCTACAAGAAGGTTAGTGGGAGCATGATCGTCTTCCTGGTATTATATGTAGATGACATATTACTCATTGGAAACGATATCCCTACCCTACAACAAGTAAAGTCTTGGTTGGGGAAATAATTTTCTATGAAGGACCTATGAGAAGCAACCTATATATTAGGAATCAGGATCTATAGAGATAGATCACAAAAACTGCTTGGCCTAAGTCAGAGTACATACATAAACAAAGTGCTGAGATGCTTTAATATGCATGATTCCAAGAAAGGATTCATACCTATGCAACATGGCATGTGTCTATGAAAAACACAATTCCCTTCAACTAAGGAAGAAAGGGATCACATGAATAAGATTCCATATGCATCTGCAATAGGATATATCATGTATGCCATGTTATGTACTTAACCAAATGTCTCGTATGCTTTAAGTGCAACGAGTAGGTACCATTCTGATCCAGGTGATGCTCATTGGGTAGCTGTCAAGAATATCCTTAAGTATTTGAGAAGGACTAAGGACTAATTCTTGATATATGGAGGTCAGGAAGAGCTTGTTGTAATTGGATACACCGATGCTAGCTTCCAGACAGATAAGGATGACTTTAGATCGCAATCTGGTTATATGTTTTGCTTAAACGGTGGCGATGTGAGTTGGAAAAGTTCAAAGCAAGATACAATTGTTGATTCTACAACCGAGGCCAAGTATATTGCTGCCTCAAGTGCAGCAAAGGAAGCTGTTTGGATCAAAAAGTTCATTAGTGAACTTGGCATAGTTCCTAGCATTGTGGATCCCATTGATCTCTATTGTGATAATAATGGTGTTATCTCACAAGCTAAGGAGCCTAGATCTCACCAACGATCCAAACACATACTTATGCGTTATCACCTCATTCGAGAGATAATAGAGGAGATGTGAAAATATGCAGAGTACCTACACTTGACAATATTGTTGACCTACTAATAAAGCCTCTTGCACAGCTGAAGCCTGATGGCCATACTAGATCTATGGGCATTAGGGGTATGCCTGATTGGCTATAGTGCTAGTGGGATATTGTTGGTGTAATCCCTAGAGGTCAATACTTTTGGTACTTGTATCGAATTATTTGTTAATAATAAAAGGCTTTTTCTATATTATGTTTGTTTAATAAAGTCCCTAGAATAGATAGTCCGTTTAATGTATCAAGTGTGACTTAATCATGAGATCCCATTAAACATAAGGACATTATTCTTAAAGTATTCGTAGTCGACATTTATTGTGAAGTGGGATAACATTAAAGCATTAAGACTGTTATGTATATAGACTGATGATCACATCTCAATGATCATGGATAAGGAGTTATAAGGTCTTAAACATAGGTATGAATAATATGAGTAATATTTATACTGGATTGACGCACTATGAGAATACCATATAGAATGTTATGCAAAGTGTCATAAGTTATTCTCATGGTGATAATGGTGTATACCACCCTTCGACCTGAAACCACTATGGACCCTAGATGTAGAGTCGAGTGATTTATTGCTAATCAAACATTGTCCGTAACTGGATGACCATAAAGACAATTTATGGGTACTCCATGAAGCATGTTGAGGGACATGAGTGACCTTGATGGAATTTTCCCATTCTGTGTAATAAGATAAATGTCTACGGGTCCAATATTTAACAGGACAAGGATGACACGATCTATGCCTTATGTTCAATATAGACATAGGGGAAAAAGTGTAATTGTACATATAAGTATTATCACAAAAGGATTTGTCAGATCACATGACATTTTCGTGTCTTGGGTAGCAGTGATGTGTTGCTAGATACCGCTCACTGTTTATTTTGTTAAATACGTGATTTAATATAATTGCTAATGTCGCGAAAACCTACAGGGTCACACACAAAATGATGGATTGATGAGAGATAGAGTAATGAAAGACGTTGATTTCTAGAAAATTACCAAGCCACTTACAGGTTTATTAATGAAAGACGCTGATTTCATCTTTGATGAAAAATGCTTAACAGCGTTCAACCAACTAAAAACATCTTTAATCACCGCACCCATAATGCAACCACCTGACTGGATATTACCGTTTGAAATCATGTGTGATGTGAGTGATTACGCAGTAGGCGCAGTACTGGGACAAAGAAAGGATAAGAAGCTTCATGCTATTTACTATGCGAGCAGAACACTAGATCCAGCCCAAATGAACTACGCCACCACTGAAAAAGAACTTATAGCCGTCGTGTTCGCATTGGGCAAATTCCGTTCCTACCTAGTATGGGCGAAAATTATCATCTATACCGACCACGCCGCTATTAGATACCTATTAAGTAAGAAGGATGCCAAACCAAGACTTTTAAGATGGATCCTGCTCTTACAAGAATTTAACTTAGAGAAAAAAGATAAGAAAGGTACTGAAAACGTAGTAGCGGACCACTTATCACGAATCGAAGGGAATAAACCTGAAGAAATCCCAATTAACGATGATTTCCCTTACAAACGACTCATAGCCCAAATGGAAAGCGATATGTCTGAACTAACATTAAACGATACAGAAATAGAAGAATCCGTGGAAGAAATACATGCGAATGCAACTCTGCCATGGTACGCTGATTTTGTCAACTACCTAGCCATCAGAGTACTTCCACCGGACCTATCTTACCAACAAAAGAAGAAATTCTTTCACGATCTAAAACAGTACTACTAGGATGAACATCTGCTTTTCAAAAGAGGTATCGACGGTATTTTCCGTCGATGTGTTCCAGAGGATGAAATAGATGATATAAACTCTCATTGCCATTCCGCTCCCTATGAAGGGCATGCAAGTACCTCAAAGACCTGCACTAAGATCCTGCAATCAGGCCTTTTTTGTCCTACTCTATGGAAATACGTCCATAACGCGGTTATAAAATGCGACCGGTGCCAACGCACTAGCAACATATCAAGACGCGATGAAATGCCACAAACGGGAATCTTAGAAGTGGAAGTCTTAGATGTATGGGGGATTGACTTCATGGGACCATGCCCAGCTTCTTTTGGTAATAAATACATACTCGTTGTTGTCCGCTATGTTTCAAAATGGATCGAGGCTATAGCTTCTCCAAAAAATGACACACGAGTAGTGATCAAGTTATTCAAGAACATTATCTTTCCCAGATTCGGTGTGCCAAAATTAGTAGTTACTGACGGTGGCTCCCACTTCATATCGAATATATTTGGAAAACTTCTTATGAAGTATGGAGTCCGACATCGTGTAACAACACTGTATCATCCACAAACTAGCGGGCAAGTCGAAGTCTCGAATCGAGAAATAAAAAAAATTCTTGAGAAGACCGTAGGAATATCCCGAAAAGACTGGTGATCCAAACTAAACGAAGCTTTGTGGGCCTACAGGACGGCTTACAAAACCCCGATAGGAACCACACCCTTCAAACTAGTCTATGGTAAATCATGCCACCTCCCTATGGAATTGGAACACAAAGCATATTGGGCAATTAAAACCCTAAATATAAATTATACTTCCGCAGGCGAGAAACGGATTCTGGACATCCACGAATTAGAAGAGTTGAGATTGGACGCTTACGAGAATTCCAGGATCTACAAAGAGCGAACCAAAAGATGGCATGACAAACACATTTCTAGGAAGGAGTTTAAAGTCGGCGACATAGTGCTACTATTCAATTCAAGACTTAAACTTTTTCTAGGAAAACTCAAATCTCGGTGGTCCGGCCCTTTCGAGATCACCAAAGTCCTCAATGGTGGTGCGATAGAAATAAAAGGTAGGAATAGTGACCCTTTTATAGTAAACGGGCAGCGACTAAAGCATTATCATAATATTGAAAATAGAGACTATTCGAACAGTCTCAGACTCATAGAGCTGCCCGCTCAACCCCAAACCTAGTACAACGCGACGCTACTGTCGAACTTACGACATTAAACAAAGTGCTTAGTGGGAGACAACCCACCCCTTTTTTGTTATCTTTGTTACAACCTATTTTTCTTCTTTGATTGTCTTCTTTATTTTGTTTGCTCCCCTCTTCTTGATTCTTTGCAGTCATTCTTGTTGCTTCTAGTAACTAACTTAGACATATTGGATACTGATAAACAGGAAAATTACTAACTAGTTAGTTAATTACTTTCATCATGCAACAAATAGAGACAGTTTTCAGAGGCAGAGTTCAAAGAAGGCGGTATGATTATCTAGCCCGGAAGGATATGGAATTGACCATATATTATGATGGACCTACCATGGATAAATTAGGCATCCGAGATAGCATCCTATTTATGTTTAACCAGCTTGGGTGGGAGAATGCAGCCATTAAGAGACGGTTTGTCACGTACCGTGAACTAACCTTAGAATTCCTTAGCTCCCTTGTATACAACCCCGAACGTAGTTACGGACTTAACAAAGGGTTGATATCCTTTAGGTTGTTTAGAATGGACTTCACCTATAGTCGTCGAGACCTTGCTGACCTCCTAGGATTCCCTAGTGGCCCTTTCGTTTTTACTACCCGCCAGGAGGACCTAATCGATGACATCGACCTAGATGACTTTTGAGGTAGCATAACTGGAGAATCCAACCCAAACCCAAATGAGATGCACTCACAAAGGATCCATAACCCTGTTATCCGATACTTTCATAAAATACTGGCCCACACCCTGTTTGGTAAGGAAGAAAACAACACCCTAGTGTCCCGTGATGAACTTTTCATCTTGCTATGTGTCGATCAGGGTCGACATGTCAATATCGTGACATTCATGATGGAGAGATTTGTTCACCTTGCTAAGAACAACCATACCCCAATAATAATAGGTGGCTTAGTAACCATGATAGCAGACGCCATCGGACTTAGACGCCCACTTTATGAGCATGTACCATTTGGAAACATCCGACCCATGGATATCGAATTTTGCTTTAATCGCAGAATCATAGGAAACATTGGGACGAATACTTTTGATTATTTAATCAATAACGAAGTGGTTTGACTCTTTACCTTGCCTAACCATGAGAGAATGAGTGTTCACAACTGCAGTAACTGGCTTTATGACTTAGATGAACACCCTATTGATCCACCTTCACCTCCCGAGACACCGCCCAAATATGAGTATATCAATGACGCTATCCATATGGAAGAATCTGACCCTGAAACACCTCCCAACTATTATAACATTGATGAACCGGTTCCTCCATCATATGCTGATAATCTTGCCATGCTCATCACCCGTCTGAATGATTTCCAAGCTGACATCACAACTGTGAAAGACGAGATAAAGATCATACGCTTTGATGTCTTAGGCCTGATGGATATAGCCGTTGAGCAGTTTCATCACCTGAACGAAGCTGTAACTGCATTGGGACAAAACCGTGGCTAATACTACTAACCACTGATTTCTCCTACTCGCACTAAGCAATGAGGACACTGCTTTGTTTTGTATGGGGAGGGAGCACATTTATTTCATTACCTTTGTTTAATTACCTTATTACTTTTTTTGCTATTGTTGATTCTAAGTGTTGGCAGCAATTTTGGTAAAACAAAGAGTGTTCACAAGATGTCATGTGTGATGTCTTAACATGAGATATCTTATGTACCTGCTGGAGTTCAAGAACATGTGCATGCAGGATTGTTTCAGAATGCCACATACAATGACAAGGCTTCTGATATTGGATGTACCTGCTAAAGTTTAAATGAAAGACATGTTCATGCAGGATTATTTCAGATGACCTACACAATGTCATGGCATCTGATATGGCTGTACCTGCTGGAAGTTATAAAAGGGATTATTGGATTATACAGGATTTTTCCAGGATGTCAGACCCGATGTCATGACATCCTGTACACAGAACATTCAGTATGAATGTCTGGTGTTTTGTGGTTGCACGATTAATGGCAATCTTTGGATGATTGAAGATATGATTAGCTGGCGCATTCAATCATGGATTACAACCAGATTTACTTATTTTCCAAGGAGATCTACACAGCTGTTATAAAAAGATTTGATTGGAAAATAGATTTAGAGTTTTCAAGATGTCCAAGCCCAGCTGGATGCTTCTATAAAAAGGGACAGAAAACTTGTTTGAACACACAACCAAGACTGAGCGAAATATAGAGAGAGAGCTAGGGTTTGTGTCTGTTTAGTCGTAAGACTTGTAGGTCATTCAAGTCATCCATTGATGATTGAATTGGACTGATTTGTGGTTGTAATTTGTCACTCTAAAGCTGTTAAGCAAGAGTGTGTGTCTTCTTGATCAAAGCTGTGAAGCAAGATCAAGAGTGTGTCTTCTTGATTGAAATTGTGAAGTAAAATCAAGAGTGTGTAATTGAAAAGTATTTCTTTTCACAAGGGATTGTTGTTTAAAATCACTGGTGTGTGATTGTAGGGAAGTGAGTGGGTTCTCATATCTAAGAGTGCTTAGGTAGAAATTGCACGGGTAGAGATTAGGTGAGAAAGACTGTAACTTGTTGAAGTAAATAGAGAGTCTTTGAACTAATTCTATTTTAGTGAATTTCCTTCCTGGCTTGGTAGCCCCCAGACGTAGGTGAGTTGCACTAAACTGGGTTAACAATTGCTTGTGTTATTCGCTTTACCATTCTGTTTTGTTTATCCATTGTTTATTACCAGATATCAGTGTCGTGACATTACCTTCGACATCTTATATCTGATACCAGAATTTCAATTGGTATCAGAGAAGGCATCCTGCTCTGGTTCTGGGTGAGATCTAGGGGCAATACTTTCTGGTACAATGGAGAGAGATGGAGGATCTGTTCATAGGCCACCAATTTTGGATGGTTCTAACTATGACTATTGGAAACCTCGAATGGTAGCATTTCTAAAATCCCTTGATAACAACGCTTGGAAAGTTGTGTTAACAGGTTGGGTACATCCTGTCATTACTAAAGAAGGAGAAGTCACCACTAAGAAGCCTGAAGAACAATGGTCCAAGGAAGAGGATGATCTTGCTCTTGGAAACTCTAAAGCCTTGAATGCAATATTCAATGAGGTAGACAAGAATATTTTCAGCCTGGTAAACAACTGTGAAGTGGCCAAAGAGGCTTGGGACATTCTCAAGACCACTCATGAAGGTACCTCTAGGGTAAAGATGTCTAGACTTCAGCTGCTCACCTCCAAGTTTGAAAACTTAAGAATGAAAGAAGATGAAAATATTCATGAATTCTACATGTGTATCCTTGAAATTGCCAATGCCTCTGGAGCCTTGGGGGAGAAGATGTCAGATGAAAAGTTAGTAAGAAAAATACTCAAATCACTCCCCAAGAGATTTGCTATGAAAGTAACAGCCATAGAAGAATCACAAGACATCTCAAATATGAGAGTCAACGAGCTAATTGGATCCCTCCAAACATTTGAGATGGGAATATGTGATGGAGCTGAAAAGAAAGCCAAGAGCATAGCATTTATGTCAAACACTGAAGAGGAAGATGAGGAAGGTGGTCAAGATATTGACGAAGACCTGGAAAATGAGATAGCAATGCTGGGAAGACAGTTCAACAGACTGATAAAAAGGGTAGATGTGAGAACAAAGGGAAATGTCAAGAACATCACATCTGACAAATCCAATAGCTTAGGTAAGAAACCAAAGTCTGAAGAAACGCCCAAAGAATTTCAGTGCTATGAGTGCAATGGGTATGGTCATATTAAAACTGAATGTGGGACCTACCTCAAGAAACAAAAGAGGAGTCTTGTGGCCTCTTGGTCTGATGGAAGTGAAACAGAAGAAGCCACAAACCATGTGACTGCATTGACAGGAAGATGGGGGTCCGAGGAAGAGTCAACTGATGATGAAAGAACCCTTAAAGAATTGTGCCACAGAAGGACAGGAGTGTGCAGACAAGTTGACAGCCAGAAGAAAGTGATAGCTCATCTGGAAAATGAAAAGGAAGAGCTTGTGGAAACCATCTCAAAATTAAAGGTGGAAGTTGTATTCTTGAATTCCAAACTAGATGAGATGACTAAGTATGTAAGAATGCTTAACAATGGATCTGCCATATTAGACAAGATTCTCTAGACTGGCCAAATAACAGGAAACAAATCTGGTATTGGATTCAAGGCTGAGTACAGTTACACTGTTTTGTAAACCAAAATCCAAACCTAAGTGCAGCCATGTTAAAAGCAAACCCGAGATGTCACAACAGATGTCACAACAGCAAAAAGGGAAGCATCAAAGATAGAAATGCCAATACTGTGGAAAATTTGGCCACCTGAAGCCCTTTTGCTATAAGCTATGTGGCTATCCTGGCCCTGTTCAGTCTCAATACCAATCAAGGTCCAAGTATCACAAGACTGTCAACAAAAAGCAATGGGCTCCTAAGACAAAGGTCACAAGTCTCATAGCTCACACTTCCCTCAGAGTTTCTGCCAAAGAAGATTGGTATTTTGACAGTGGTTGCTCCAGACATATGACTGGGAACAAAAATCTGCTAACTGAACTTCATCCTCATGCCATGAGTTATGTTACCTTTGGTGATGGTGCAAAGGGGGAAATCAAGGGAATGGGTAGGCTGGATTGCCCTGGAGTTCCTGACCTTGATGATGTCCTACTTGTTAAGGGATTAACTGCTAATCTTATAAGCATCAGTCAACTGTGTGATCAAGGTCTGAATGTAAACTTCACCAAAACTGAATGTCTGATTACTAACAAAGAAAATAAAGTAATCATGAAGGGAGTTAGGTCCAAAGACAACTGCTACATGGGGAGCTCTCAAGAAACTGGATACTCCTCAATGTGTACCTTAGCCAAAGAAGAAGAGGTGAAGATATGGCATCAAAGATTGGGCCATCTGCACCTTAAAGGTATGAAAAGGATCATATCTGTTGAAGCTGTTAGAGGAATTCCCAACTTAAAGATTGATGAGGGAAAAATCTGTGGAGAATGTCAGATTGGAAAACAAACAAGGATGTCACACCAGAGGCTTAGACATGACACAACTACCAGAGTCCTGGAGCTACTTCATATGGACTTGATGGGACCCATGCAAGTTGAAAGTCTTGGTGGGAAGAAATATGCATATATGGTGGTAGATGATTTCTCCAGATATACCTGGATCAATTTCATAAGAGAAAAATCGGATGTATTTGAAGTCTTTAAGGAGCTTTGTTTGAAACTTCAAAGGGAAAAAGAAAGTCTTGTTGTCAAAATTAGAAGTGATCATGGGAAGGAGTTTGAGAACAGCAAATTTGTTGAATTCTGCTCTTCAGAAAAAATTCATCATGAGTTCTCATCCCCTATCACTCCCCAGCAAAATGGTGTGGTGGAAAGAAAAAATAGGACTTTTCAAGAGTCAACCAGAGCTATGATTCATGCTAAGAAGTTGCCCTATCATTTTTGGGCTGAAGCCATGAACACAGCCTGCTATGTTCACAACAGAGTGACATTGAAGAAAGGAACTCCCACAACCCTTTATGAAGTCTGGAAAGGAAGAAAACCCACAATCAAATACTTCCATGTATTCGGTAGCAAATGCTATATCCTGGCTGATCGTGAGCAAAGAAGGAAGATGGATCCCAAAAGTGATGAAGGAATATTTCTGGGCTATTCAACTAACAGTAGAGCCTACAGGGTCTTTAATTCCAGAACTAATGTATTGATGGAATCCATCAATGTTGTGGTTGATGACCAACAGACGAATGTCACAGACGATTGTCCCATACGCGAAAAACAACCGGCGGGAAAAGACACAGAGCCGCCACCGTGCGTTATTTATCCCAAAGGAGGGAAAGGAAATGCTCGAAGTAAACCTGGAAAGGAAATGGTCTCACGACCAGAGATTGCAAGGATCGGGAGTCGGTTACGCAAGGGGAAGGTATTAGCACCCCCTCACGTCCGTCGTACTCGACGGGATCCGCGCTCAGAAAGAATAGAAAAAGGTTGCTGAATAACTGCTCAAAGACTGCACACACACTGGAAGGAAACACAGATGAAAGAAAACGGAGAAAGCGGACTCGGCAGGATGTCGCATCCTGGGCCTACGTAGTTTGTCAGACACAAACATCAGAGTCGACGTAGTTCGGGGGATACGGGAAACGTGCTCGCTAGGACATCGCATCCTATGCATACATATCTTCTCTAACCAGAGTAAGAATCAGAGCACTCGTAGCTCGGCTAACGCACGCCGAAACAAAATGCTAAACCAAAGACGCTGAGACGTCAGAGCAAACACACAACTGGAAACGGAATGCCAATCGTTGGTCTTACATCCAACTCCACAAAAGAACACAGGAAACCGAAGGCCAATCGCTGGGCTTACATCAGACTCCAAACAAAGGAACGCAAACAGGAAACCGAATGCCAATCGCTAGGCTTACATAAGACTCCAAACACACACACAAAGCAGAAGGGTCTCGATTGCAACCAGGGCAAGAGAAAGGGAAGGTCTCAATCGCAACGAGGGCGAGAGAAAAGAATTAAATGTTAGTCGTTAGTCAAACTCGACAAGACATCGCATCTCGTGCCTACGTATCTCATCTGGACATGAGAATCAGAGTTGCGGTAGTTCGGCTAAACTATTTCTGTTTGTTGTGTTTTTTAGGTGAACGACGTCACTACGCAATCTACCGGATGCTCGACCTTGGGAGACTTACTCACCTGAAGTAGAAGGAGTTAACGTGTCCTTGAGGGAAGATAATGTTTGTTTGTGTTTTAGGAAAGCTCACGCAAGAAAGGAAGTCCTAGACGAAGGAACCGTGCTACCTTAATTGACATGCAAACGAGAGACTATGCGAAGTCTAGCAATCCTATGGGGATACAATCACACCATACAAAAACATATAGCATGAAGTAAACACACCAACAAGGGGGCTCAAACATCAAGTGTAAGGCTTTAGTCAAGGGGTCATATCAACCTCGATAAACAAGCCGGGCTTTAGTCAAGGGGTCATATCAACCTCGAATAAAAAGCCAACTGTAGGGGTATGAAGGCTCTTAACCACTGACATCGACCGTCAGGGTGAGCAGATGAAAGGTAATGAGGATTGGACCTCATAGCTCTTAACCCTAGCCTGGGTGAGCTTCAATCAATGAAAACGTGGGGATCCAGAATGAGGGACCCTACTCCACTTGACCGACTCTGTATACAAGGATCTTGGGTTAGGTTCAAGAGCCTCAGCACGTAGTGCGAGCTTAGTGAACGACTCAAACGATTAGCAGGGGATTGATTGCTAATCCCTTCTATCTGCCAATTGCCTCTTCACTTAGGAGGACTTAAGTAACATGGCACAATGAGTAAACAAACACAGTCATTGCCTCTTAAGGAGGACTTCAGCCAAATGCCTGCCAAAAGAAACGACAGGGCTTCTAGACTACATGGAGTTAGGGGATGATTACCTAGGTGGTATGCCAACCACAAACAAAGCACAACTCAAGCAATGAGCTAAAGCGACTAAAGTACCTGTAAGAAAATCAAACGAGTCAATACTCACATTCAGACAAACCAAACAGACAGTCAATAGTGTTACAACCAATATGCACAATGCAAGTCAACAACTCAAGTGAGTTAATCACCAAGGAACCTACAACACAAAAAAGGTTAGTGTGCAAAGCAAATTTGCATCTCAAGTCATAAGATTGCATCAACCACTAGAGCTAATAGCTTGAACCTGAAATACAAAGCTCAAAAGATGAGTACAAACCACTAGTCCAAGACTAGGGTCAAAGGCAAAGAAAAAAGTCAAAACAGCAGCCAATATTCAACATGAAGCATGTTTATTCAAGTAAGAACATGTCCTAAAAAGGACCAAACCTAAAGCCTTAAGCAAAGTCATCACATGAGCAAGATATGGAAAAGGCAATTACAAAGCTCACAATTGGACATCCAGAATCAAAATTCCATATTAAAACAGAAATGAATCAAACAATCATGAAAATTTTTATGTACACACAGCATGTCAAACATAATCATCATGCCAAAAATTAGAATCAACAGAGCTCAATTGACCTAGAAATGAAAATGAACAAGTATGACATCAAATTGTGTGACACACATTGTCACACCATACATTCATGTATCGCAAACAGAGATGAAAAATGAGGAAAATACACAACCAAGCCTCAAAAATCAATCAACATGTTAGGAATCAACATACCAAATTTCAAATCAATTGGCCAATGTATGAGCATTTCACAATAGAATGAATGAAGCATGTCACATTTGCATACATGTTCAAATAACAATTCACCATCCAAAATCCAGAAGTCCATAAATCCAGAAATTCACATCATAAAATAATAGACATCCATATGAACATGTAGCAAAAAATTGGAAGTGATTTGGATTAGTTTTCAATTTATTATGAATTTTTGAATTAGCATGAAATAAAATGAATAAATGTGAATCATGCACATGATAATTGGAGGGAAATGATTTGGTTAATTTGAAAATATGCTGGAGGCTGGAATCGAACCGTGTGCACAAGTGAAAATGCGCTGGAAAAGAAATAAAATCACCATTTGCAACAGCCAGGAATCGAAGGAGGTTTGTGTGGTAAGGTAGCGCGCCAATACCAAAACACAGTCGTTTGGTACAACAGAAGAATAAGAATGGAAAAAAGCAAACGCGCGCTATGAAGAATCGAACACGGTACAGTGAGGTTAATGGCGCATGTACAGTACAAATGCAGAGCTGAACCAGCAAACCCTAGCTACAGTGGCGCTACAGTGTAGGGACGGTTGTTTCCACCGTCTTCTTCAGGAAGACGGTGGCGCTACAATACATGTCCATGAATTTTTTTGCAGAATTTCGCGTGGCCTATACCGTTGGAAAGCTTATTTCATGAGGAACACGGATCGAGCATTTGCTAAGCCTATAACTCAATGAATCTTGAGAATCGAATGAAAACATTATCACGCATCAAACTTTAAACATTCATATCTCACTCAATATTCCACCATTTTCAATGAATTTTATATCAGAATTTTCAGCATGAAAAGCTCTACCTAAACATGGCAATGGTTTGAAGAATTAAGAGATGCAAATTTTGACCAACCTGAACTTGCAGTGACCAAAACAGTAGATTCAAACTTCTTCCAGCTCCAGTTCTCCTTCCTCAACCTTGCTATGAAGTCCAGAACACGAATTAATGCTTGAATTGGTCTGGATCTAGCTGAAACTCAAAACTCCATGTTCATGTTCATCTATGGATTTGCTTGATTCTTCACCAATTTCTTCAAATCAATGCTTGAATCCTACCAAATGATGATCAAGGAACAAGAATATGCAATAAAATTCAAGTGTTATGTGAAGAATTTTTGAATTTGGATTGAGAGAAAAATTGGAGGGAAAAATGTGATCTAGATCTAGAATGTGTTAGAATGAAATTTTTGTTATGATTAAGGCTTTATACCACATGCTAATTACTTTGCTAATGATACTTAGGCTTGGCTAATGAAATTTTAATGCAAAATGAGGTGTAGTGCAAAATTGGTAAAATGCACCCTATGCATGGCAAATATGAACGTGAACAGTAGCATGCATGGTCCAATTACACTTAAAATGAGCTTATGAACATGATGGAATGGTTAAAAAACTTGTAGCATCAACCAATTTCAAATTAATCATTTTCCCTCCAAAAAGCACATGCATGGCCAAATGATCATGTGAATAAATTCCATGCAATGCAATGAGGGTTTTGGAAAATATAGGTCATGACAAGCAATATGCAAAAAGAGGGACTCAATTTGGAGTTTTGAATCAAAAGTTATGGCATTTTGAAGTTTCATGCACACTTGGTGATCATTTGCTCATTACTCCTCAACCATTCATCAGATGCTCATGGTCTTGGACTTTTTGGAAATGGGAGAGAGAGATCTTCAACTTTCATGTTGGACAAAATTTCATTTGAAGTTTCTTTGATGTTGGAAAGTCAAATTGAATGTGGTCCAAAAACTTGCCATTTTTGGAAACTTGAAATTACAGGTCACTTTCCATTTTTGGAAACTTTTGATCTGGCTTCAAAATATTCAAGGTAAATGTTTGACATGATGAATAAACCTATTTTGGTCATGAATGAAGTGTCTCAAACCATTTCTCCACCTCATAGCCCTCAGTTGACTTTCAGTTGACTTTTATGGGCCCCAGATGATCTGGACATGCACTGATGACTGTGAGCCTCTAACACTTGGTCAAGTTGCTTCAAAATGAACCCTTGGTTCATATAAGCTCTTTAGAACAATCATGTGGCTTTCATATCAATGAGAATACTTGCTCTCTTTGCACAGATGAATTCTCTTGATGCCAGCTCTAGTTGCCAAGATGCAATGCAAGATGCAATGTTAATGCAATATTAATGTAATGTTAATGACCTAAAAATGAAATGAATGCATGAATGGGGGGTGCAAATTTGAGGTGCTACAGCTGCCCCTATTCAATCAACTGGGAACCTGAACGGATGAGAGCAACGGCTGTCAGACCTTCAAGGTAAACAGGGATTTAATACCAAAGAACCGTAGAATTTGCACTCTGTGGGGGATGATCAAATAAACAGTCGACTTGATATACACTGATATCAAGGAAAGTGGGACCATTTACCGATGGCGGCTGGTGGAACAATCGACTTGATATACACTGATATCAAGGAAAGCGAGGCCATTTACCGATGGCGGCTTGAACAGTCGACTTGATATACACTGATATCAAGGAAAGCGAGGCCATTTACCGATGGTGGCTGGTGGAACAGTCGACTTGATATACACTGATATCAAGGAAAGCGAGGCCATTTACCGATGGCGGCTTCGACTGGGGAGGAACAAGATGTTTACAACTGGAACCAAATAAGACGTTTACCGACGACTCTACTGGGGATTTTGATATTCATCAAAGAAAGGCTACACGACCAGACATTTGCCGATGCCTGGAAAAAAAGGTACACAACCAGACATTTACCGATGACTGGGAAAAAACTCGACGTTTACCGACATCGAAAGATGATGTTTACCGACACCAAAAGAAAGTACGACCAGACATTTACCGATGACTGGGAAGGAACTCGATGTTTACCGACACCGAAAGATGGTGTTTACTGACACCAAAAAAGGAACGACCAGACATTTACCGATGACTTGGAAAGAACTCGACCAGACATCAACGGATGAATGGGAGAAAGAAACCACGACCAAACGTCAACGGACGAATGGGAAGAGAAACCACGACCAGACGCCAACGGACGAATGGGAAGAGAGACTCGATGTTACGGACATCGAAAGATGATGTCTACTGACACCAAAAGAAAGGACCCACACGGGGATCAACACGACACTCACCGGTATCGTAAGGATGACATCTATATATGCCAAAACAAGGCAGACGCTCGCCGGGGACTATGCTAGGGAGTCAAGCTTTCCTTCCACGGACGGGTAAGGAAATAAACCTCTCTGGGGATTACCAATCCTGAACGCTGTCCAGAGCAACGGCTGCAAACGTGTCGTACAGATGTTGAAAAACGGTCCACCTCTGCTGGGGATATGACCCAAACTGGTTCAACATATGTATGCATATGTTTGAGTTTTTCTATGGCGTAATGCTCCATACCGGATGGAAATGCTACGCACTCTGAGGATGCAGATGCAAATGATCACTATATGCAAGATGCAAATGGAGAAAAACTCCTGCTGGGAGAGCAACTGATCGCTTTGCTGAGCGCACAATTCTAATTTGATCTTCCAACTCTGTGAGGAGATGCAACAACTCTGCTGCGGGTGCTTACTGATCTGACGTTCTCGGAACGGCAGAGAAACCAACTCAACTGGGGAGTCACTTGTTGGGAAAGCAACAACCTTCCAACCATGCTGGGGAATAGCACTGCTGTTGGGGAAAGGATAAACCTTACTGGGGACGACCTCCACTGAACCCAATCCGCTTGGGGACTTCGCTGGGGAAAAAACCAATGCACACCTCCGCTGGGGAAACAGCAACGTACAAACTTGCTAGGGAAATAACATTCTCAACCCTGTTGGGGATTACAACACTTCATACCTGGCTGCTGAGGGATATCATTCTTGAATCTGCTGGGGAGACAAGCCCTGTCTTGCTTTGGACAACCCAACCTCTCACACCACCGGACAGTGCTGAAACACCTTCGAACAACCTGTGGCTTATCTGCTTTAGCTAGTAATCAAAGGTAGTAACCTGCAAAACAACAAAACATACATGCCCCAGGGGATTGTATAGACAAGATACACCCAAGTGTACTCAACATTCAAAATGATTTTCAAATGTTTTATTTTTCTGCATGTTATTGTCTAGCCTTCATGTTTTTTATATGCAATGTTTATAAAAAATTCGGACGTTTTTGCAAACAAAACAGTAAAATAAAAACAAGAGAGCAATTTAACTAAATAACGACTTTTATTGATTGAAAATGGGCCTATAAAGGCAAATACATCAGGAAGCAATTCCTAGGAAGAGGTAATTGCGCCAAAACAAGGAAATAAACTATCCAAGTGGCAATGTGAACACGACATCCACTATTTTCCAATTCTGTTATGGCTCACAGATCCTCAATTTCCCCCAAATTCCTTGCTTTCTGAGAAGAATGATTGGACCGGTCATATCCTTCGAGATGGTAGACGTTGAAGCGCGATTAAGTACAGATAACTCAGACTGTAGTCTTCGCTTTAATCCCTCTTTTGCCTGGATCGCCTTTTCAGGTTTTCAATCCACCGGGATACCCATTTTTGCCTAAGCCGCCTTTTCAGGTTTTCGACTTACCGGGTGTACATATTTTTCATTCTTTATCCCTAACTTTTGCCCGAACCTTTTCTTTTTTCTTGGTTCGCCGGGATGCCCTTTTTTGCCTGGACTCTTTTATTCTTTTCGTCCAGCGGGTCAATTCATGCGAAGTATTTTTTGACTACATCTGAGTTCACAGGGGACGGAAAATCTTCACCCTCCATAGTTGTAAGCATCAAGGCTCCACCAGAGAAAACCTTCTTAACAACATATGGACCTTCATAATTCGGAGTCCACTTGCCCCTGTTATCTGTACCGGGAGGAAGGATCCTCTTCAAAACCAAGTCTCCTGTCTGATAGCTTCGAGGACGCACTTTCTGATCAAAGGCCTTCTTCATCCTTCTCTGATATAGTTGCCCATGGCACACAGCTGCTAACCGCTTCTCTTCGATAAGGCTCAACTCATTAAACCTTGTCTGAATCCATTCAGCCTCGTCTAGCTTGACATCCAGCAGGACTCTCAGAGAAGGAATCTCCACTTCAACAGGTAGGACTGCCTCCATACCATACACAAGGGAGTAAGGGGTTGCCCCGGTCGACGTACGTACTGAGGTACGGTACCCATGCAAAGCGAAAGGCAACATCTCATGCCAATCCTTGTACGTCACGATCATCTTCTACACAATCTTCTTAATGTTCTTGTTTGCCGCCTCTACAGCATCATTCATCTTTGGTCTGTAAGGAGAAGAATTGTGGTGTTCGATCTTGAACTCTTTGCAAAGCTCTTTCATCATCTTGTTATTGAGATTCGAACCATTATCAGTAATGATTCTCTCAGGAACCCCATAACGACAGATAATCTCCCTCTTAATGAATCGGGCAACCACTTGCTTGGTAACATTGGCATAGGAAGCTGCTTCCACCCACTTGGTGAAGTAATCAATCGCGACCAGGATGAAGCGATGTCCATTAGAAGTAGTAGGTTCAATATTCCCAATCATATCGATGCCCCACATCGCGAATGGCCAAGGAGAATTCATGACATTCAGAGGGCTTGGTGGCACATGCACCTTATCTGCATAGATCTGGCATTTGTGGCACTTCCGGGCGTATTTGAAACAATCGGACTCCATGGTTATCCAGTAATAACCGGTCTTAACAACTTCTTGGACATTGCATGACCACCAACATGGGTACCGAAAGACCCCTCGTGCACTTCTTGCATTAACATGTCTGCTTCGTGTCTATCCACACATCTGAGCAGAACCATGTCAAAGTTCCTCTTGTACAACACATCATCCTGATTCAAATAAAAGCTTCCAGCCAGCCTTCTCAGGGTCTTCTTGTCATTCTTGGACGCTCCTTCAGAATACTCCTGGCTTTTGAGGAAATTCTTAATATCATAGTACCACGGCTTCTCATCAACAACAGACTCGGCTGCAAACACATACGCAGGCCTCTCGAGTCGATTCACAACAACGTGTGGCACATGATTATGCCAATGGACTTTGATTATAGACGACAAAGTAGCCAAAGCATCAACCATCCGATTTTCATCGCGGGGAACATGATATAACTTCACTGTCTTGAAGAAAGTCAGGATCCTTCTGGTGTAATATCGATAAGGAATCAAATGCGGCTGATGAGTATTCCAGTCTCTATTGACTTGATTGATCACTAGAGCGGAATCTCCATAAATGTCCAGAGTTTTGATCCTTAGATCGATGGCTTCCTCAATACCCATGATGCAAGCCTCGTACTCAGCTTCATTGTTGGTCACTTCAAAAGTCAGCCTGGCAGAAAAAGGTAAGTGTGCACCTTTAGGGTTGATGAGTACTGCCCCAACACCGTTTCCATTCACATTAACCGCCCCATCAAACATCAGTGTCCACTTGTCATCAGGATCCGGTCCTTCCTCGACAAGAGGCTCTTCACAATCTTTCATCTTTAGATACATGATGTCTTCATCAGGGAATTCAAACATCATCGGCTGATAGTCCTCAATTGGTTGCTCGGCAAGGTAGTCAGACAGAATACTACCCTTGATGGCCTTCTGCGACGTGTACTGGATATCGTACTCAGTCAAAATCATCTGCCAACGAGCCACACGTCCGGTGAGAGCCGGCTTTTCAAAGATGTACTTCACTGGATCCATCTTAGAAATCAACAAGGTAGTATGGTTCAACATGTACTGTCTCAGTCGGCGAGCAGCCAATGCCAAAGCGCAGCAAGTTTTCTCGAGCTGCGAATATCTTATTTCACAGTCGGTAAACTTTTTGCTAAGGTAGTATATTGCATGCTCTTTTCGACCAGACGCGTCATGCTGTCCCAATACACACCCCATCGAATTCTCGGTCACTGAAAGGTACATTATCAGAGGCCTCCCAGGAACTGGAGGTATAAGGATTGGAGGTTTCTGCAAATATTCTTTTATCTTATCAAAAGCCTTCTGACAGTCATTGTTCCACCTGATTGCTTGATCTTTTCTTAGCAATTTAAATATCGGTTCACACGTGGCAGTTAGGTGAGATACGAACCGTGCAATGTAGTTCAACCTTCCTAAAAACACTCGAACCTGCTTTTCCGTTCTTGGTTCAGGCATTTCTTGAATAGCTTTTACTTTCGTTGGATCAACCTCAATTCCTTTCTCACTGACAATGAAACCCAACAGCTTTCCGGATCTCACTCCAAACGTACATTTGTTTGGATTCAGCCTCAGTTTGAACTTTCTCAATCTTTCAAACAACTTCTGCAGGTTTACCAAGTGCTCCTCTTCCGTCTGAGACTTCGCAATCATATAATCCACGTATACTTCAATCTCTTTGTGCATCATGTCATGAAAGAGAGTCGTCATAGCCCTCTGGTAGGTAGCACCAACATTTTTCAGCCCAAATGGCATCACCTTATAGCAGAACATGCCCCAAGGTGTAATGAACGTCGTCTTTTCCATGTCTTATGGCGCCATCTTGATCTGATTATAGCCAGAAAATCCATCCATGAAAGAGAAAACCGAGGATTGAGCAGTGTTATCAACCAATACATCAATGTGAGGTAATGGGAAGTCGTCTTTCAGACTGGCTCGGTTTAAATCCCGGTAATTGACACACATCCTGACTTTACCATCCTTCTTCGGCACGGGTACGATGTTGGCCACCCACGGGGGATAATTTGTAACTTCCAGAAAACCCGCATCCAACTGCTTCTGAACTTCCTCTTTGATCTTGATAGCCATATCAGGACTAGTTCTGCGAAGCTTCTGCTTTACCGAGGGACAATTTTCTTTGAGAGGTAGCCTGTGCACCACAATATCTGTATCCAACCCAGGCATATCTTGATACGACCATGCGAATATCTCCACATATTCTCTCAGCATTTCAATCAGCCCTCTCTTGACATTTTCCTTTAAAGCAGCCCCGATCTTGATCTCTCTCTTGGCGTCCTCAGTACCAAGGTTAATGATCTCCAACTCTTCCTGATGAGGTTGAATGACCCTTTCCTCCTGTTTCAATAATCTGACCAATTCTTTGGGGAGTTCACAATCTTCCTCACTCTCCTCTTCGGCTTGGTAAATGGGATTATCGAAATCATACTGAGCCATAACAGAATTATTTTTAGCGGAGTCCGCGAGATCAATTCTGCATGAACGATGTTTAATGCTTTACTTTAGAAAAGAGTTCAAGAAAGTCACAAAAACAAAAAAACATTGCCATTTTTATTGTTTTGAAAGTGAAAACAAAAACAGAAAGACAGTGAGCACAAAGTTGTTTGCAAAACGTCCTTTATTAATGATAACCATTGCGAATTCAAACATGATGTGGCCCTACAATGAACCACTACGCCCCGGGCAGAGCGTAGGGTTTTTGTGCAGAATAAAAAACAAAAGAAAATTACTCTGTCTGAAGAGTAACTTGGACTATTTCTTCGGCTGTCCAATTGCTCACCATCTCCCCTGGAGCACACGGGCGCACCCAATTGTCCAGATCACAGTCACTGTCACCGTCTTCACTGCCTGTTGCAAAGACATCACCATGATTCATCAACCCAGCGCTGGTGAAGGTACTCGGCCCTTTCTGAACACCCTGCTCTGACTGAAGAGGCTGATAACCAATGCCAAATTTGTCTTCTTTCATGGGCATGTCAACCATCTTGCCCCAGCCTTCTGCGTTACCAAAGTTAACGACCTCCAAGGCTTGCTTATATGACGCAATTGAGGCACCCGGCTTCTTCTGCTCAACAAAAGCCACCTTCTCAATCTCAATGGTCTCGAAAGCTTGGCACAGAGTTTCGTGAATTTCACCATCCATCTCCACATACTTGAAAGAGGATAGATGACTCACAAGAATGTCCTCCTCGCCACACACAGTCACAACCTGACCGTTCCACACATACTTCAGCTTTTTATGGAGAGTTGACGAAACTGCCCCAGCCCCATGTATCCAGGGACGCCCCAATAGACAACTATATGCTGGTTGAATATCCATCACATAGAAGATAATATCAAACACTTCTGGGCCAATCTTCACGGACAACGTGACTTCGCCGAAAACAGACCGCTTGGATCCATCAAAAGCACGGACCACAAGATCACTTGGGGTGAGGACAACCCCTTCAACATCAAGCTTAATCAGAGCTTTCTTGGGCAACACGTTCAAAGAAGAGCCGGTGTCAACCAACACATGCGATAGCACTGCGCCTTTGCACTCCATAGTGATATGTAGGGCTCTGTTGTGATTGCGACCCTCAGGTGTCAGATCCAGATCTGTGAACCCCAAACCGTGTCTCGTGCTTACATTTGCAATAACACCCTCGAGATGGTTGACCGAAATCTCTTGAGGCACGTAAGCCAAATTCAACATTTTCAGCAAGGCGTTACGGTGTGCCTCAGAACACAACAACAGAGAAAGGATAGAGATTTTCGACGGTGTCTGGTTCAGTTGATCCACAATCTTATAATCACTTTTCTTGATGATTTTCATGAACTCCTCTACATCTTTCTCAAAAGAACCCTCAGGCACCTCCTTCTGCACTGGTCCTACCTCAACCACAGCTTGCTTCCCTTTTGCCTTAGCAAGAGCCTCAACATTGCTATCCCTCAGAGTTTGTGGTGCAAACAGACGACCACTCCTTGTAAACCCTCCGGGTCCTCCCACATTATCCACAGCTGGACCAACAGTTACAGGAGTTTTATTTGGCAAACCAATGGTCACTGGAGCCTGATTTACCAGTCTGATCTGATTCTCTGACCTTCTGTTGCTGCGGAAAGCATTGTCATACTTCTACGGAACTGCCCTACTGTTCTCAATAGGTCTTCCACCAGAAGCAACAATGGTGGCAGGAGTACCAACCGTCACTGGTGCCGATATGGTCACAGGAGTACCAATAGTTACGGGTGTATTAACAGTTCTTGGAGCATGTCCAGGACCCTCAGACGGTTTGAAGTAAATGGTGACAGTTGATACCACCCCACGATCTTTCACAACCCGGCCAAACTGTAAGCAACCCTCATCCATCAAACCCTGGATACCTCGTCTCAACTTTTCACAACCATTCTCTTGATTGTCACAATTTGAACAACTTTCATCACAGCCCGGGAACACTCCCCCTTTCACCAGACGTTTTTTTACCACAAGCAACGAAGTCTGAACCTCATCAACACCAACCACCAAGTCCACAACTTCCTCACCTTCCACATTGTTCACCCTAGGCCCACCATGCTGAGGCATAGGATTATTCACAACATTCGGAACAGGAGCAAAGTTGATTGTCTTGGCATCAATCAAATCCTGGACCTTATGATGGAAAGCCCGACAATTTTCAATGTGATGCCCCAGTGCACCGGAATGAAAATCGCAACGGACGTTGGCATCATACCCAGCAGGTATCTTCGTTAACGGAGCCATTGTGCGAAGTTCAACAAACCCCAACCTGAGCAGTTCGGGAAGCAATTCAGCATATGTCATCGGCAACGGGTCGAAACGATGATCCGACATTCTCTGTCTTGGCTGAAATGGGCGTTGTTGTTGTTGTTGTTGTGGTTGTCCTCTTGGTTGTTGTTGGTGTTGAGGTTGGGGTGCTGGAATAGTCACAGCAGCAACCTGACGATACTGTCCTCTGTTCTTACTCCTCCGATGGTGGACAGCATTAGTTTCACCCTCCCTCTTTCTGGGTGCCCCAGGAAATGGCTTCTTCGAACTTGAAGATGAAGAACTAGAATCTTGAATCTTACCTGCTTTGATGAGACTCTCAGTCCTCTCTCCACAGATAACAACATCTGAAAAGCTACCGAACAGGCAACTTCCCATACGGTCCATAAACACACCCTGCAGGGTCCCTATGAACATATCGATCGGCTCTCTCTCCAACATCGGAGGTTGCACCCTTGCAGCTAATTCGCGCCACCTTTGGGCGTACTCTTTGAAGCTCTCACCAGTCTTCTGGCACAAGCTCTGTAACTGAGTTCGGCTCGGAGCCATATCCATGTTGTGCTTATATTGTCTCAGAAAGGCTTCACCCAAGTCTCTCCAGCTTCTAACAGACTCTCTCTTCAAATCCATGTACCAGTCCAAAGACGCTCCAGACAAGCTGTCCTGGAAAAAGTATATCCACATCTTCTCGTCATCAGTGTATGCGGAGATCTTTCTGTAATAAGCCTGCACATGGGTGCGAGGACAAGAAGTGCCATTATATTTGTCTAAGGATGGCGCCTTGAATTTATAAGTGATCCTCAGTCCATCAACCAAGCCCATATTCGTGACATCAAAGCCCAAGGAATTCTGACATTCCATGGCACGGATCTTCTTAGCAAGGGCATCAACTTTTCTATCCCTCTCTTCAGTCCTTCCCACCTCATCATCATCACTAAGGAGAGTGAACATATCCTCTTGTCTATCAACCAACGAAGCAGGATGGCGAGCCGGAGCACGGGTCGCTCGAACATTAACAGTCTCTGGAGTGATAGGTTGTCCGTTGATTCTGATACCCCTCAATTCATCACCCACAGCATAATTATTGACAGGGATGGTAGCAGCAACGGTATCATTAACAGGGACTCCCTCTGGAGAATTACGGTTGACAGGTGGAATCACAGCTTCCTGTCTCTGGGCCAAGGCTCGCAGCTCCTATTTCCCTTGTACAACCCCTTGCATCATATTCATGAATTGGGCCATGTTAGCCCTCATCTCTGCCAATTCAGCCTGAACTTGATCCATGCTTCTCTGTTGATTCAGTCTTGTCGCGTAGTGGTGCGGACGACGATCAGCAATCCTGCCTAAAACAGGAACCAGAATGAGAAATCTTCGTCAAGAACACCTGTAATGCAAGAATGATATGTGTATGATGCGTATGATGCGTATGCTGTTTTATCATGAATGATCCTGAAAAAGGATATACATATGCGGGTTAACTTTTTCCTTTTTTATGCATTATTATTTTTTGAAAATAAACATGCTATGATGCAAAATGATGAAGCCATGGCAGGTTGGCTGAGTATCACAAGGCGTAGGATCAGAACTTCGGCATCAGAACCCATGGTCATCAACAGAGCAAGTCATCATCTGAGCAAGTACCCTCAATTTCGGCCCAGGGATCCGAAATAAACGGAACCCTCTGATAAATACCACGGTCAAATTTCCGGCGTCCAGAAATAAAGACCCATAAATCCAACTGAACCATAGTCACCATCACATAATCACCAACGGAACCTGTGTCTGTAAGAATCAACCCTCCCCTCACAGGTGAATTCTAATCAGGTCATCCTAAGGCGGATAATGGTCTCGACAATCGGACAAGATACTCAAAGGGTTTGCCCTTTCGGGTGTGCCGTTGCAGCTCTCATAAGATCATGTAAACCAAAGATCCGGGAAAGAACGGTCACCGAAGTCAACAGCTCAAATGAGGTGACTCAACCAAAGTGGATACTCCACAAAGGAAGAGCTCTCTCAAAAGAACCTCGTCCGGCTTGTGGTGTGTCACGTCGCCAAACACATGTTTACCTAACATGAGAGGCAACATGAGACCACGCTAATCCTAGGTGTATACTCGGGCCTGGGTTTTAGCCCCACTCAGAACACCCACCCCAAAACAGAGGAATAACCTATACAGGATCCAACACAATGATAATATGATGCATGCAAACATATATGCAAATATATACATAGTATAATAATCATAAACGCAATAAATAAGCAGTAAAAGCAACCAAAACTATCCTAGAGAGCGCTAGGATTGACTCGCTTAGGGAAGACGGACCAGCAAGAGGTCAACTTCTCTAGTGTCCCCAACAGAGTCGCCAACTGTCGCATACGCGAAAAACAACCGGCGGGAAAAGACACAGAGCCGCCACCGTGCGTTATTTATCCCAAAGGAGGGAAAGGAAACGCTCGAAGTAAACCTGGAAAGGAAATGGTCTCACGACCAGAGATTGCAAGGATCGGGAGTCAGTTACGCAAGGGGAAGGTATTAGCACCCCCTCACGTCCGTCGTACTCGACGGGATCCACGCTCAGAAAGAATAGAAAAGGGTTGCTGAATAACTGCTCAAAGACTGCACACACACTAGAAGGAAACACAGATGAAAGAAAACGGAGAAAGCGGACTCGGCAGGATGTCGCATCCTGGGCCTACGTAGTTTGTCAGACACAAACATCAGAGTCGACGTAGTTCGGGGGATACGGGAAACGTGCTCGCTAGGACATCGCATCCTATGCATACGTATCTTCTCTAACCAGAGTAAGAATCAGAGCACTCGTATCTCGGCTAACGCACGCCAAAACAAAACGCTAAACCAAAGACGCTGAGACGTAAGAGCAAACACACAACTGGAAACGGAATGCCAATCGCTGGTCTTACAACCAACTCCATAAAAGAACACAGGAAACCGAAGGCCAATCGCTGGGCTTACATCAGACTACAAACAAAGGAATGCAAACAGGAAACCGAATGCCAATCGTTGGGCTTACATAAGACTCCAAACACACACACAAAGCAGAAGGGTCTCGATTGCAACCAGGGCAAGAGAAAGGGAAGGTCTCAATCGCAACGAGGGCGAGAGAAAAGAATTAAATGTTAGTCGTCAGTCAAACTCGACAAGACATCGCATCTCGTGCCTACGTATCTCATCTGGACATGAGAATCAGAGTTGCGGTAGTTCGGCTAAACTATTTCTGTTTGTTTTGTGTTTTCTAGGTGAACGACGTCACTACGCAATCTACCGGATGCTCGACCTTGGGAGACTTACTCACCTGAAGTAGAAGGAGTTAACGTGTCCTTGAGGGAAGATAATGTTTGTTTGTGTTTTAGGAAAGCTCACGCAAGAAAGGAAGTCCTAGACGAAGGAACCGTGCTACCTTAATTGACATGCAAACGAGAGACTATGCGAAGTCTAGCAATCCTATGGGGATATAATCACACCACACAAAAACATATAGCATGAAGTAAACACACCAACAAGGGGGCTCAAACATCAAGGGTAAGGCTTTAGTCAAGGGGTCATATCAACCTCGACAAACAAGTCGGGCTTTAGTCAAGGGGTCATATCAACCTCGACAAACAAGCCAACTGTAGGGGTATGAAGGCTCTTAACCACTAACATCTACCGTCAGGGTGAGCAGATGAAAGGTAATGAGGATTAGACCTCATAGCTCTTAACCCTAGCCTGGGTGAGCTTCAATCAATGAAAACATGGGGATCTAGAATGAGGGACCCTACTCCACTTGACTGACTCTGTATACAAGGATCTTGGGTTAGGTTCAAGATCCTCAGCACGTAGTGCGAGCTTAGTGAACGACTCAAACGATTAGCAGGGGATTGATTGCTAATCCCTTCTATCTGCCAATTGCCTCTTCACTTAGGAGGACTTAAGTAACATGGCACAATGAGTAAACAAACACAGTCATTGCCTCTTAAGGAGGACTTCAGCCAAATGCCTGCCAAAAGAAACGACAGGGCTTCTAGACTACATGGAGTTAGAGGATGATTACCTAGGTGGTATGCCAACCACAAACAAAGCACAACTCAAGCAATGAGCTAAAGCGACTAAAGTACCTGTAAGAAAATCAAACCAGTCAATACTCACATTCAGACAAACCAAATAGACAGTCAACAGTGTTACTGTAACACCCCGATAAAAATAAGATAATTATTTAATTTAAGTTAATATTATATTTATTAATTTAATTAAATAATTGGAATTATTGGATTATTATTATTATCGAGTTTCAAGAGGGAGATCATGTGTTTCTTCGCGTTACTCCGATAACTGGAGTTGGTCGAGCTTTGAAGTCAAAGAAGTTGACACCTCGATTTATTGGTCCTTATCAGATTTTGGAGAGGATAGGGGAGGTAGCCTATCGTATCGCTTTACCGCCGTCACTTGCGAATTTGCATGAGGTTTTTCATGTGTCTCAGTTGAGGAGGTACATTCCTGATCCGTCGCATGTGGTCCAAGTAGATGATGTACAGGTGAGAGATAACCTGACTGTTGAAACATCACCTATGAGGATCGAGGATCGAGAATTGAAGCAGTTGCGGGGTAAAGAGATTGTTTTGGTAAAGGTAGCTTGGGGAGGACCAGCAGGTGGCAATGTGACTTGGGAACTTGAGAGTCAGATGAAGGAGTCTTATCCGGAGTTATTCGCTTGAGGTATGTTTTCGAGGACGAAAACTCTTTTAGTGGGGGAGAGTTGTAACACCCCGATAAAAATAAGATAATTATTTAATTTAAGTTAATATTATATTTATTAATTTAATTAAATAATTGGAATTATTGGATTATTATTATTATTATTATTATTATTATTATTGGAATAATAATTATTGGAAAATATATAAGTTGGAAATAAGGAAAAAGAGTCCATTTGGTAAATAAAAGGTTTTCACGTGAAAACAGAGAAGCGACAGAGAAGTGGAGAAAGGGCAAAGAGGAAGAGCAAGAGGAAGAAGGTTGGAGAAGAGAAGAGCTTGAGGCTAAAAGATTCGCCGGATTAACTCAGGTAAGGGGGGTTTATCATCGTTTAATGGGTATTATGGGTTAACATGTAATGGGTAGTGATAAACCGTTGAATTGACCCTAATTGGGATGATGAGTGCTGAAAAATTGTGATGAATAAACTTTGTTAAAGCCGTAATTGAATTTGTATTTGTGTGAGTTGTGATTTCCCGAACGTATAGCTTTTTAGGGAATCGGAATCGGAGGTCCGGAAGTCCTCCAACGGCGGAAAATGCGGAGAATTCTGCATTCTGCTTCGTGTTAGCGCAGGAACAGCTTTCTGTCTTGCGTTAACCGGTTAACACTGTTAGGAATTGAGAGGTATTGCTGTTTTGCTTGCGTTAACCGGTTAACCCAGGGCGTTAACCGGTTAACACTGTTGTGAGTTGTGAAATATTGCTGTTCTGTCTGCGTTAACCGGTTAACCCAGGGCGTTAACCGGTTAACACTGTTAAATTTGGCCAGGATGCGTGTTCTGTCCTGCGTTAACCGGTTAACCCAGGGCGTTAACCGGTTAACACTGTTGGAAATTGGAAAAATTGATATTTTAATGTTGTGAACATAATTGGTGATTGGCCTATATCGGTGTGTGATATAGTAGGGATTATTTCCCGTTGTTTTAAGTAGGATAGGTATTAGTAGAGTGTGCTAATACTGTGATTGAATTATTTGGCATGACATGATATGATTATGTGATAAATATGCTGATGATGTGTGAAAATATGCATAATGTTGTGAATGTATATATTATGCATGTGTTGGTGAATGGACTGTTTTATGGCTTAGAGTGTGAGCATATGTCCATTGTGGATTGTTGTTGATGATGTTGCATTGCTAGGTGAATTAGCATGCATATTGTGGCCTTTATGGTGGTAGCTAATTCCCATAGTGAGGAATTAGTGAGTTAGTCATTATGGACTGTTGTTGATGTTTGCATGCTAGGTGAATTAGCGTGCATAGCATGGCCCTTGGGGTGGTAGCTAATTCCCATGGTGAGGAATTAGTGAGTGAGTCACTAGGTCTCAAATGAGTGGGACTAGTGGGCTTGGTAGCCGTATCTGGATTTGATCGGTGAGGTTGAACTATATGTTCACGAATAGTTGGTACCGCATGCATGGAGTCTCATTGCATAATGTATGTATGGCGTATAATATGAATGGATGTATTCCAATATTATACGTGTGTTTGTGTTGGCATTGAGTATGAGTATGAATTGTGTTGGTATTGAGTATGATATTTGAGTTGATGTGCCGTTACTGAATGTGTGATATAATTAGGGTGATTAATGTGTTATTTACTTCGCATTACATGATATTTTATAATGCTTATTATATCGATTGAGGAACTCACCCTTACAACTATTTTTCAGGTAACGAGCAGTGATTGAGTAGAAGCTAGTGCGTGGAGTCTAGTGTAGTCTCCTTAGTGGGTCATGCTCTGATAGATGTAACATCGGGACGGGATGTTTTAACTTGTTGAATAATTTAACATGTAATGTGTTACATGTTTTGCATGATTGATTTGATTTCTATCCGCTGCGTATTGTGCAAATACTTTATGTTTTGAATTAATTAAAAGAGCATGACAGTTATTATGGTGAATGGTGTGAAATGATTGTGTGACACCCTTAATTGCATAATTACTCTGATTTATATATTGTTATTTTAATTAAATATTTGGGGTATTTTAGAAGGGTGTTACATTAGTGGTATCAGAGCATAGTCGGTCGAGCCGAGTCGTAATTATTCTGTTTCCCCTGTACGGGATGGGTGTTGTGTAACCCTATCAGTACTTATTGTTTTAGCTTGTTGGGTTTTCAGAATAGAGATGGCTGGAAGAGGTAGAGACAATGCTGCGATTGCTGAGGCTCTGAGTATGCTAGCTGGAGTACTTGGAGGGAATCCGAATGTTGTGGGAATGGGAGCTGCTCGTCAACTGAGTGAGTTCCAGAAGAACAATCCTCCAATGTTCAAGGGAGCATACGATCCAGATGGTGCTCAGAAGTGGTTGAAGGAGATCGAGAGGATCTTCCGAGTGACTGAGTGTGCCGAGAACCAGAAGGTCAGGTTCGGTACGCATATGCTGTCAGAGGAAGCAGATGATTGGTGGGTTGCTACCCGCACTGAGTTGGAATCTGCTGGGAATGCTGAGATCACTTGGGCTGTGTTCAGAGAGAGATTCCTGAGGAAGTACTTTCCAGAGGATGTCAGAGGAAAGAAAGAGATAGAGTTCTTGGAATTGAAGCAGGGCAACCGGTCTGTTACTGAGTATGCTGCTAAGTTCACAGAGCTGTCAAAGTATTACACTCCCTATGATGAGGCTACTGGGGAATTCTCGAAATGTGTGAAGTTTGAGAACGGGTTACGTCCCGAGATCAAGCAGGCTATTGGGTATCAACGGATTAGAGTGTTTTCTGATTTGGTTGACTGTTGCAGGATTTTTGAACAGGATACCAAAGCCAGAGCGGAGAGCTATCAGCAGAGGGTTGATAGGAAAGGCAAGAATCAGAATGATCGTGGGAAACCGTATGCAGCTGGCAAAGGTTTCCAGAGACAGAGTGGGATGAAGAGGCCTAGTGGGGGAGACTCTAGTGCCCCTGCTAAGTGTTACAGATTTGGTCAGGCTGGACATCGTGTCCATGAGTGTACCAGTGCTGAGAGGAAGTGTTTCAAGTGTGGAAAAGGTGGTCATTTGGCTGCAGAGTGCCGGTCGAAGACTGTGACTTGTTTCAACTGTGGAGAGTTGGGTCATATTAGCCCATAGTGTCCTAAGCCGAAGAGAGAGAACCAGTCGGGAGGCAAGGTCTTTGCTTTATCGGGTTCTGAGACTTCTGCAGATGATCGTTTGATCCGAGGTACGTGTTATATTAATGGCTTTCCTCTTGTAGCTATTATTGACACCGGTGCGACTCATTCCTTTATATCTTTGGATTGTGCTGTGAAACTTAAATTAGAGATATATGAGATGCATGGAAGTATGGTGATTGATACTCCTGCGAAGGGTTCAGTGACTACTACTTCAGTTGTTTGAATTGTCCTTTGAGTATTTTTGGTAGAGACTTTGGGATGGACCTTGTGTGTCTTCCACTAGTGCAGATTGATGTTATCTTGGGTATGAACTGGTTGGTGTTTAACCGAGTTTATATCAACTGTTTTGATAAGACTGTGATCTTTCCTGAGATTGAGGAAGGAAAGAGTTTGTTTCTATCAGCAAGGCAGGTGAATGAGGCAGTAGCAGATGGGGCAGAGTCGTTTATGCTGTTAGCGACTTTGGAGGCTAAAGATAAACTGGTGATTTGCGATCTAGCCGTGGTGTGTGATTTTCCTGATGTGTTTCCTGAAGAAGTGAATGAATTACCGCCAGAGCGTGAAGTTGAGTTCTCGATTGATTTGGTACCTGGTACTAGGCCGATATCGATGGCTCCGTACCGTATGTCTGCTGTTGAGTTAACTGAATTGAAGAGTCAGCTGGAAGATCTGTTGGATAAGAAATTTATTCGTCCGAGTGTGTCACCGTGGGGTGCACCAGTGTTATTGGTTAAGAAGAAAGAAGGTACTATGAGGTTGTGTGTGGACTACAGGCAACTGAATAAAGTGACGATCAAGAATCGGTATCCTTTGCCGAGGATTGATGATTTGATGGATCAGTTGGTTGGTGCGAGTGTGTTCAGCAAAATAGATTTGAGATCGGGTTATCATCAGATACGTGTGAAAACTGAGGATATTCAGAAGACTGCTTTCAGAACAAGGTATGGACATTATGAGTATTCTGTAATTCCTTTTGGTGTGACTAATGCGCCTGGAGTGTTTATGGAGTACATGAATAGGATTTTCCATCCGTATCTAGACCAGTTTGTTGTGGTGTTTATTGACGATATTTTGGTGTATTCGAAATCTGAAGAAGAGCATGCTGAGCATTTGAGGGTGGTTTTAGAAGTTCTACGAGAAAAGAAGTTATTTGCTAAATTGTCTAAGTGTGAATTTTGGTTAGAAGAGGTTAGTTTTCTTGGTCATGTGATTTCAAGAGGTGGTGTTGTTGTTGATCCTTCTAAGATAGAAGCGGTATCTAAGTGGGAAGCTCCGAAGTCAGTTTCTGAGATAAGGAGTTTTCTTGGTTTGGCTGGTTATTATAGGAAATTCATTAAGGGATTTTCTAAGTTGGCGTTACCGTTGACGATGTTGACTAGAAAGCGGCAAGCGTTTGTTTGGGACTCAAAATGTGAAGAAGGTTTCCAAGAGTTAAAGAGAAGGTTAACTACTGCTCCTATTCTGATATTACCGAGTTCGTCGGAATCATTTGAGGTTTACTGTGATGCTTCATTATTGGGTTTTGGTGGTGTGTTGATGCAGAATAAGCAGGTTATAGCTTATGCTTCGAGACAACTGAGGGTTCATGAGAGGAACTATCCGACACACGATTTAGAGTTGGCAGCTGTGGTTTTTGTTCTGAAGTTGTGGAGGCATTACTTGTACGGGTCAAGATTTGAGGTTTTCAGTGATCATAAAAGTTTAAAGTATTTGTTTGATCAGAAAGAGCTGAATATGAGACAGAGGAGATGGTTAGAGTTTCTGAAGGATTATGACTTTGGTTTGAATTACCATCCGGGTAAAGCAAACGTAGTGGCCGATGCATTGAGTCGGAAATCATTGCATATGTCTATGTTAATGGTTAGAGAATTGGATTTAATTGAGCAGTTTAGAGACTTGAGTTTGGTGTGTGAGAGTACTCACAATAGTGTTAAATTGGGAATGTTGAAGTTAACGAGTAGTATTCTGGATGAGATTAGAGAGGGTCAGAAATCCGATGTGCTTTTGGTTGATAAGTTGACTCTAGTGAATCAAGGTCAAGGTGGTGAATTCAGAGTTGATGAGAATGGTGTTTTGAAATTTGGTAATCGGGTGTGTATTCCGAATGTTACCGAGCTTAAGAAGAGTATTCTTGAGGAAGGACATCGTAGTGGCCTGAGTATTCATCCTGGAGCTACGAAGATGTATCATGATTTGAAAAAGTTATTTTGGTGGCCGGGAATGAAGAGAGAAATTGCGAGTTTTGTTTATTCTTGTTTGACTTGTCAGAAGTCGAAGATTGAGCATCAGAAGCCGTCTGGGCTAATGCAACCGTTGGCTATTCCAGAGTGGAAGTGGGATAGTATCAGTATGGATTTTGTTTCTGGTTTACCGAGGACAAGTAAGAATTTTGAAGCTATTTGGGTGATTGTAGATAGATTGACGAAATCGGCTCATTTCATTCCGATCAGAATGGATTATCCGTTAGAGAGATTAGCCGAGTTGTATATTGAGAAGATTGTAAGTTTGCATGGTATTCCGTCGAGTATTGTTTCGGACAGAGATCCTAGATTTACATCGAAGTTTTGGGAAGGTTTGCAGAAGGCTTTGGGAACTAAGCTGAGATTGAGTTCTGCATATCATCCGCAGACTGATGGTCAGACTAAGAGGACGATTCAGTCACTAGAGGATCTTTTGAGGGCTTGTGTTTTGGAAAAGGGAGGTGCTTGGGATTGTTATTTACCTTTGATTGAGTTTACCTACAACAATAGTTTTCATTCGAGCATTGGTATGGCACCGTTTGAAGCTTTGTATGGTAGGAGATGTCGGACACCTTTATGTTGGTATGAGTCCGGTGAGAGTGCTGTGGTTGGACCGGAGATTGTTCAACAAACTACGGAAAAGATTAAGATGATTCAGGAGAAGATGAGAATTGCTCAGAGTCGTCAGAAGAGTTATCACGATAAGAGGAGGAAGTCACTCGAGTTTCAAGAGGGAGATCATGTGTTTCTTCGCGTTACTCCGATAACTGGAGTTGGTCGAGCTTTGAAGTCGAAGAAGTTGACACCTCGATTTATTGGTCCTTATCAGATTTTGGAGAGGATAGGGGAGGTAGCCTATCGTATCGCTTTACCGCCGTCACTTGCGAATTTGCATGAGGTTTTTCATGTGTCTCAGTTGAGGAGGTACATTCCTGATCCGTCGCATGTGGTCCAAGTAGATGATGTACAGGTGAGAGATAACCTGACTGTTGAAACATCACCTATGAGGATCGAGGATCGAGAATTGAAGCAGTTGCGGGGTAAAGAGATTGTTTTGGTAAAGGTAGCTTGGGGAGGACCAGCAGGTGGCAATGTGACTTGGGAACTTGAGAGTCAGATGAAGGAGTCTTATCCGGAGTTATTCGCTTGAGGTATGTTTTCGAGGACGAAAACTCTTTTAGTGGGGGAGAGTTGTAACACCCCGATAAAAATAAGATAATTATTTAATTTAAGTTAATATTATATTTATTAATTTAATTAAATAATTGGAATTATTGGATTATTATTATTATTATTATTATTATTATTATTATTGGAATAATAATTATTGGAAAATATATAAGTTGGAAATAAGGAAAAAGAGTCCATTTGGTAAATAAAAGGTTTTCACGTGAAAACAGAGAAGCGACAGAGAAGTGGAGAAAGGGCAAAGAGGAAGAGCAAGAGGAAGAAGGTTGGAGAAGAGAAGAGCTTGAGGCTAAAAGATTCGCCGGATTAACTCAGGTAAGGGGGGTTTATCATCGTTTAATGGGTATTATGGGTTAACATGTAATGGGTAGTGATAAACCGTTGAATTGACCCTAATTGGGATGATGAGTGCTGAAAAATTGTGATGAATAAACTTTGTTAAAGCCGTAATTGAATTTGTATTTGTGTGAGTTGTGATTTCCCGAACGTATAGCTTTTTAGGGAATCGGAATCGGAGGTCCGGAAGTCCTCCAACGGCGGAAAATGCGGAGAATTCTGCATTCTGCTTCGTGTTAGCGCAGGAACAGCTTTCTGTCTTGCGTTAACCGGTTAACACTGTTAGGAATTGAGAGGTATTGTTGTTTTGCTTGCGTTAACCGGTTAACCCAGGGCGTTAACCGGTTAACACTGTTGTGAGTTGTGAAATATTGCTGTTCTGTCTGCGTTAACCGGTTAACCCAGGGCGTTAACCGGTTAACACTGTTAAATTTGGCCAGGATGCGTGTTCTGTCCTGCGTTAACCGGTTAACCCAGGGCGTTAACCGGTTAACACTGTTGGAAATTGGAAAAATTGATATTTTAATGTTGTGAACATAATTGGTGATTGGCCTATATCGGTGTGTGATATAGTAGGGATTATTTCCCGTTGTTTTAAGTAGGATAGGTATTAGTAGAGTGTGCTAATACTGTGATTGAATTATTTGGCATGACATGATATGATTATGTGATAAATATGCTGATGATGTGTGAAAATATGCATAATGTTGTGAATGTATATATTATGCATGTGTTGGTGAATGGACTGTTTTATGGCTTAGAGTGTGAGCATATGTCCATTGTGGATTGTTGTTGATGATGTTGCATTGCTAGGTGAATTAGCATGCATATTGTGGCCTTTATGGTGGTAGCTAATTCCCATAGTGAGGAATTAGTGAGTTAGTCATTATGGACTGTTGTTGATGTTTGTATGCTATGTGAATTAGCGTGCATAGCATGGCCCTTGGGGTGGTAGCTAATTCCCATGGTGAGGAATTAGTGAGTGAGTCACTAGGTCTCAAATGAGTGGGACTAGTGGGCTTGGTAGCCGTATCTGGATTTGATCGGTGAGGTTGAACTATATGTTCACGAATAGTCGGTACCGCATGCATGGAGTCTCATTGCATAATGTATGTATGGCGTATAATATGAATGGATGTATTCCAATATTATACGTGTGTTTGTGTTGGCATTGAGTATGAGTATGAATTGTGTTGGTATTGAGTATGATATTTGAGTTGATGTGCCGTTACTGAATGTGTGATATAATTAGGGTGATTAATGTGTTATTTACTTCGCATTACATGATATTTTATAATGCTTATTATATCGATTGAGGAACTCACCCTTACAACTATTTTTCAGGTAACGAGCAGTGATTGAGTAGAAGCTAGTGCGTGGAGTCTAGTGTAGTCTCCTTAGTGGGTCATGCTCTGATAGATGTAACATCGGGACGGGATGTTTTAACTTGTTGAATAATTTAACATGTAATGTGTTACATGTTTTGCATGATTGATTTGATTTCTATCCGCTGCGTATTGTGCAAATACTTTATGTTTTGAATTAATTAAAAGAGCATGACAATTATTATGGTGAATGGTTGAAATTCTAGTTATCAGACCTTGGATGTCACACAGGTTGTTATGACATCCAATTCTGCACAGACAGGGATTATGCAGAACTTAATTATAAGTGCAGTAAATAACACAAGTAATTGTTCACCCAGTTCAGTCCAACATGACCTACATCTGGGGGCTACCAAGCCAGGGAGGAAATCCACTATTAGTAGTATCAATTCAAAGCTAAACTCACCCGTTTACAACTTATCACTTAATCCCTACCCAATGCAATTTCAATCTTAATCTAAGATCAGAGTTCCTACTCACTCCCCCTCAATCACCTCAGTGATATTAAAAACACTTTGAAGTCACACTTCAAAAACAACTCTTGGTTATGCTTCACAGCTTAAACCAAGATACACAGCACTCACGCTTAAAAGCTTTGAGTGACACAACACTTACAACTCAATGAACACCCTATGCCAAAGCAATCATCTATTTGATAATGACTTGGCTTACAAGATACGTCTAATTCTAGACTCACAAAAATACAGCAGTGAAGTAAGATGGACACACTAAATCTTCACGCCTCAAAATCCCTGAAACTGAATGGAGGAATGCCTTCCTTTTTATATTGCAGCACCTGGGCTTTTGCACCTGTATTTTCCTGAATTTTAGGTCACATACGTTCCCTCAAATTCAATATTTAGGTTGCTAACAAATAGGCTATTTGTTAGGTTCATTGAATGTAGCTTGGTTGTTGATTTCCTGGATTTTCTCTAAGCTGTTGACTTCCTAAAGAATAGCCTGAGAAAGCTGTAACAGAAAACTGAACAACCTACAATTTAGCATATGCTGTCAGGCATGAATGTCACGACATTCAGCTTGACATCAAGGTCCATATGCTGAGTCTGTTTTCCCAGAAAACAGACTGTACAAATCTGCTGACCTGTACATGATCAATATGACCATACTACAGTACCAGCTTACATTAGTAAATGTCAAAGTGTCCAACTTAACATTTACACAATTGGCCTTAAGTTAGTTCTGCTATTCTCTTGAATAACAAACTAAGTAAAGTGCTGAAGTATAGCAGAACACCACTCTGCCCAATCTTCAGTAGCTGCTGTCAATGATGAATGTCACAACATCCAGTTTGACATTCAATCAGTAGGCCTTATGCCAGGTCTGGTTCTTCCTTGATAACCAGACTGCAAGTGAATACTAAGTTCTAACAGAGCTTCTGTTCCTTAGTATCTGTTGACAGGTATGAATGTCACAGCATTCAATAATCCTGTGTTAGCTAGTCCTGCAATAACTACAATGTAGTTACATATACATGTCATGACATCAGTCAAGACATTTGTGTTTTACCATACAATGCAGCCAATTAAACACCTACAAACTCCCCCTTTGGCAAATTTTTGGCTAAAACACTTTGATCCCCATAACAGAGTTCATGGCAGCGGAATAAAACTAGCTAATACACTCAGAGTGGCAGCACACTCACACACATGGAAGTTAAATAAAACTTCACATAGCAGCACACATATATTCGAAGTTGCACCTAAACTTCAACATCAGCTGCAAGGGGGGAATCTTCAGATCTGTCATGAGAGTCTGTTGTAGAGACCCACTCTGTTTGTCAGGGGTATTGGTGGTTATTACTCCCCCTTTTTGTCACAAATGTTGCCAAAGCCAACAACATAGTCAGAGCACAATGACAGAGTTCCAGACTTGGTTTTACTTCACAGTTTCAACCAAGTTCACATCCACTTGATCTTGCTTCACAGCTTCGATCAAGTGATCACCCACTTTTGCTTTACAGTAGGTACCACCATATCAGATGCCATGATGTTGTTTCTGTCATCCAGAACCACTCCTGCATGAACAGCATCCTTGAACTCCTGCAGGTACAGAGGCCTTCTCTCTGTAGGGTGTCTCCTTACCCTCTTGTATTCACCCTTGATGCGCGCAGCATAGCTATGATATGTTGACCAATCATAGTCTTGTACAAATCGTTTAATAGGCAGAGATATTAAACAATTTATCCCAAACATCAGTGGTTGCTATAATGTCTCAGAGAGACATATTCCCAGTTTGCTCCTTAAGTTTTCAAACTGAGTAGCATCCAGAGCCTTTGTAAATATGTCAGCCAGTTGAAGATCCGTGGCTACATGTTCCAAAGTGATCACCTTGTCTTCCACCAGATCTCTGATGAAGTGGTGCCTAATGTCAATATGTTTGGTCCTGCTGTGTTGGATGGGATTCTTGGAGATGTTGATGGCACTGAGATTATCACAGAACAATGTCATGACATTTTGATTGACATTGTACTCAGTGAGCATTTGTTTCATCCAAACCAGTTGGGAGCAACTGCTTCCAGCCGCTATGTATTCAGCCTCTGCAGTGGACAGAGAGACACAGTTCTGCTTCTTGCTGAACCACGATATGAGGTTTTCTCCTAAGAAGAAACATCCACCTGATGTGCTTTTTCTGTCATCAGCACTTCCAGCCCAATCAGCATCACAGTACCCATATAGGACAGGCTCAGACCCATGTGAGTACAACATCCCATAGTCACATGTCCCATTGATGTACTTGAGGATCCTTTTGACTTGATTCAAGTGACTCACCTTGGGCTCTGCTTGATATCTGGCACACACTCCAACTGCATAGGAAATGTCAGGTCTACTTGCAGTTAGATACAGCAGACTACCTATCATGCTTCTGTACAGGCATTGATCAACACTGGGTCCTCCATCATCTTTGGTTAATTTCAGATGAGTAGGAGCTGGAGTCCTCTTGTGCCTGGCATGATCCATCCCAAACTTCTTAACTATGTTCTTGGCATACTTGCTTTGGGAGAGAAACATGGAGTCCTCCATTTGGTTTACTTGCATTCCAAGGAAATAGGTCAGTTCTCCTACTAGACTCATTTCAAACTCAGATTGCATCTGGTGAACAAATTTTTTAACCATTTGTTCTGACATTCCACCAAAGACTATATCATCCACATAGATTTGAGCTATCATGATTTTGCCTTCTTCATCCTTCACAAACAAGGTTTTATCTATGCCACCCTTTCTGTATCCATTTGTGGTCAGAAATTCGGTTAACCTTTCATACCAAGCTCTGGGTGCTTGCTTCAACCCATACAAGGCTTTCTTCAGCTTGTATACATGCTCAGGTTGGTTAGGATCACTAAACCCTTTGGGTTGTTCCACATAGACTTCTTCATTCAGGTAGCCATTCAAGAATGCACTCTTCACATCCATTTGAAATAGCTTAAACTTCAGGATGCATGCTACCCCCAACAGCAATCTGATGGACTCAAGTCTAGCCACAGGAGCAAATGTCTCATCAAAGTCTACTCCTTCAACTTGAGTGTATCCTTGAGCTACTAGTCTTGCTTTATTTCTAGTAATTACTCCTTTCTCATCAGATTTGTTTTTGTAGATCCACTTGGTACCAATGATGTTGGACCCTTCAGGTCTTGGAACCAGCTCCCATACTTCATGCCTTGTGAACTGCTCGAGTTCCTCTTGCATGGCAATGATCCAGTATTCATCAGTCAGGGCTTCTTTCACATTCTTTGGTTCAACCTTGGAAACAAAGCAGGAATTTGAGTTTATTCCCCTTGACCTGGTAGTTACACCACTGGTGGGATCCCCTATGATAAGATCCTTAGGGTGGTCTTTCTGAATTCTGATAGATGGCACTTTGGCAGGTGCTTCTACTTCACATTCAGGAGGAGGTTCCTGTACTTCTTCAGGCTTGACTGGACTGTCAGTTGGACTATCAAGGAATGTTTCAACATCCTCCATGACATCGGTTCCTTCCTCTTTATCATCCACAATGACATTTATGGATTCCATCAGGACATTGGTCCTGTAGTTGAACACTCTATAGGCTCTGCTGTTCGTGGAGTATCCCAGAAATACGCCTTCATCACTTTTGGGATCTAGCTTCCTTCTCTGTTCACGATCTGTGAGAATGTAGCATTTACTTCCAAAAATATGAAAGTACTTCACAGTGGGTTTTCTACCCTTCCATATTTCATACAGAGTGGAGGAGGTTCCTTTTCTCAAGGTGACTCTGTTGTGAACATAGCACGCCGTATTCATTGCTTCAGCCCAAAAGTGCATAGGGAGCTTCTTTGCATGAATCATTGCTCTGGCAGATTCTTGAATAGTTCTATTTTTTCTTTCAACTATTCCATTCTGCTGAGGAGTTATAGGGGAGGAGAACTCATGGCTTATTCCTTCAGATGAGCAGAACTCATCAAACTTGGAATTCTTGAACTCAGTGCCATGATCACTTCTAATCCGGACCACACAGTTGTCCTTTTCTCTTTGAAGTCTTATGCACAGATCCTTGAAGACATCAAATGTATCTGACTTCTCTCTGATGAAGTTTATCCACGTGTATCTGGAATGGTCATCAACCACCACGTAGGCATACTTCTTCCCTCCAAGACTTTCCACCTGCATAGGTCCCATTAGGTCCATGTGCAGCAGTTCCAGAACTCTGGAGGTTGTGGAATGTCCCAGCTTTGGGTGTGACATCTTGGTTTGCTTGCCCACTTGGCATTCTCCACAGACTCTACCTTCATCAATCAGAAGCTTTGGCATTCCTCTGACTGCTTCCGTGGATATGATCTTCTTCATTCCACGTAAGTGGAGATGGCCAAGTCTTCTATGCCACAGCTTCACCTCCTGTTCTTCCTTGGCTGAGGAGCACGTTGTGGAAAAGTTAGAGAGGTCAGGTTCCCACAGATAGCAGTTGTCTTTGGACCTGGTTCCTCTCATAACTTCCTGATTGTCACCATTTGTCACAATGCACTGCTCCTTCGTAAACTGAACATGAAAACCTTGATCACACAGCTGACTTATACTGATGAGGTTTGCAGTGAGTCCTCTTACTAACAGCACATTGTTCAGTTTTGGCACTCCAGAACAGTCCAGTTTGCCCACACCTCTGATTTTTCCTTTGGCACCATCACCAAAAGTCACATAGCTGGTGGTGTGAGGTTGAATGTCTACCAGTAGATTTTCCATACCAGTCATATGTCTTGAGCATCCACTGTCAAAGTACCAGTCTTCTCTGGAAGAAGCCCTTAGGGCAGTGTGTGCTATCCTAGCATACCATTGTTGCTTCTTAATGGGAACACATCGCTTGCGTGTGTTATGCTTAGGTCTGACAGGTGAGGCTCTGTTAGGGAAGCCATGAATCCAGTAGCAGAAGGCTTTTATATGTCCAAGCCTGCCACAGTGGTGACACCGCAAATTCTGGAATATTCTCTTCTGATGATCATTCATCCTAGCTCCTCGATGTTGAGACATCGGTTGTGACATCTGCTTGAACTTCTGAACTTTAGCCTTTGGGCGTTTGTGTTCAGTTCTTTTTCTAAATCCTAGCCCAGATTTGGTTCCAGACTGCTGTCCCACCTTTAGGATTTCTTCCAAGGTGTCAGTTCCCTTATTCATCATTCTGATGGATTTGGTCATCTGGTTCAGCTTGGAGGTCAGCAGGGCTATCTCATCATTCAGCCCTTCTATGGCAGACAGTTGTTTCTGTCTCTCATCTTCCAGTTCCTTGATGAGTTTCTTCTGCTTTTCACCTTGTGCACGTACTTCTGCACTGGTGGTACACAGCTTCTTATATGCTGCAGCAAGTTCATCAAAGGTCAGCTCATCTGCACTTGTGTCATCTTCAGAGACACACACACTAGTTAGTGCAGTGACATGTTTGGCAGATTCTCCTTCAGATTCACTTTCAGAATCTCCTTCAGACCATGTGATAGCTAGCCCCTTATTTTGCAATTTGAGGTAAGTAGGACATTCAGCTCTGACGTGTCCATACCCTTCACAACCATGACACTGGATTCCTTTCCCATGGTTGAACTTTTCTTCAGAAGTTGATCTTTTCTTAATGTCAGACGGGATGTTCTTGACATTGGGTCTACCTCTTTGATCAATCTTCTTCATGAACTTGTTGAATTGCCTTCCAAGCATGGCTAAGGCTTCTGATATACTTTCATCACCTCCAGTATATCCTTCTTCTGCCTCCTCTTCAGCATTAGATACAAAGGCTATGCTTTTCTTCTTCTCAGCATACTCACCTAAGCCCATTTCAAAGGTTTGGAGAGAACCAATGAGCTCATCTACCTTCATATTGCTGATGTCCTGAGCCTCCTCTATAGCAGTGACCTTCATAGCAAACCTCTTAGGCAAGGACCTGAGAATCTTTCTTACAAGTTTCTCTTCGGTCATTTTCTCACCTAGTCCACCAGAGGTGTTTGCAATTTCAAGAATATTCATGTGGAAGTCATGAATAGTCTCATCCTCTTTCATCCTCAGATTTTCAAACTTGGTTGTCAGCATCTGAAGTTTTGACATCTTCACCTTGGAAGTACCTTCATGAGTTACCTTGAGGGTATCCCAAACTTCCTTAGCTAGTTCACAATGGTGCACCAGCCTGAAGATGTTCTTAGTGATTCCATTGAACAGTGCATTCAAGGCTTTGGAATTTCCAAGAGCTAATGCCTCTTGTTCCTTGTCCCAGTCTTCTTCAGGAATCTGCACACTGACTCCATCTTCACCTGTCCTCATTGGATGTTCCCATCCTTTGTTGACAGCTCTCCAGACTTTGCTGTCTAGAGACCTTAAGAAGGCTATCATACGAGGCTTCCAGTCATCATAATTAGAGCCATCCAACATGGGTGGTCTATTTGAGTGTCCTAAGTCCTTGTCCATGGTACTAGAAAGTAACTTCCCTAGATCTCACCCAGAACTTCACAGGCAGGGTGCCTGCTCTGATGCCAATTGAAATTCTAGTTATCAGACCTTGGATGTCACACAGGTTGTTATGACATCCAATTCTGCACAGACAGGGATTATGCAGAACTTAATTATAAGTGCAGTAAATAACACAAGTAATTGTTCACCCAGTTCAGTCCAACATGACCTACATCTGGGGGCTACCAAGCCAGGGAGGAAATCCACTATTAGTAGTATCAATTCAAAGCTAAACTCACCCGTTTACAACTTATCACTTAATCCCTACCCAATGCAATTTCAATCTTAATCTAAGATCAGAGTTCCTACTCACTCCCCCTCAATCACCTCAGTGATATTAAAAACACTTTGAAGTCACACTTCAAAAACAACTCTTGGTTATGCTTCACAGCTTAAACCAAGATACACAGCACTCACGCTTAAAAGCTTTGAGTGACACAACACTTACAACTCAATGAACACCCTATGCCAAAGCAATCATCTATTTGATAATGACTTGGCTTACAAGATACGTCTAATTCTAGACTCACAAAAATACAGCAGTGAAGTAAGATGGACACACTAAATCTTCACGCCTCAAAATCCCTGAAACTGAATGGAGGAATGCCTTCCTTTTTATATTGCAGCACCTGGGCTTTTGCACCTGTATTTTCCTGAATTTTAGGTCACATACGTTCCCTCAAATTCAATATTTAGGTTGCTAACAAATAGGCTATTTGTTAGGTTCATTGAATGTAGCTTGGTTGTTGATTTCCTGGATTTTCTCTAAGCTGTTGACTTCCTAAAGAATAGCCTGAGAAAGCTGTAACAGAAAACTGAACAACCTACAATTTAGCATATGCTGTCAGGCATGAATGTCACGACATTCAGCTTGACATCAAGGTCCATATGCTGAGTCTGTTTTCCCAGAAAACAGACTGTACAAATCTGCTGACCTGTACATGATCAATATGACCATACTACAGTACCAGCTTACATTAGTAAATGTCAAAGTGTCCAACTTAACATTTACACAATTGGCCTTAAGTTAGTTCTGCTATTCTCTTGAATAACAAACTAAGTAAAGTGCTGAAGTATAGCAGAACACCACTCTGCCCAATCTTCAGTAGCTGCTGTCAATGATGAATGTCACAACATCCAGTTTGACATTCAATCAGTAGGCCTTATGCCAGGTCTGGTTCTTCCTTGATAACCAGACTGCAAGTGAATACTAAGTTCTAACAGAGCTTCTGTTCCTTAGTATCTGTTGACAGGTATGAATGTCACAGCATTCAATAATCCTGTGTTAGCTAGTCCTGCAATAACTACAATGTAGTTACATATACATGTCATGACATCAGTCAAGACATTTGTGTTTTACCATACAATGCAGCCAATTAAACACCTACAATGGTGTGAAATGATTGTGTGACACCCTTAATTGCATAATTACTCTGATTTATATATTGTTATTTTAATTAAATATTTGGGGTATTTTAGAAGGGTGTTACAGTTACAACCAATATGCACAATGCAAGTCAACAACTCAAGTGAGTTCATCACCAAGGAACCTACAACACAAAAAAGGTTAGTGTACAAAGCAAATTTGCATCTCAAGTCATAAGATTGCATCAACCACTAGAGCTAATAGCTTGAACCTGAAATACAAAGCTCAAAAGATGAGTACAAACCACTAGTCCAAGACTAGGGTCAAAGGCAAAGAAAAAAGTCAAAACAGCAGCCAATATTCAACATGAAGCATGTTTATTCAAGTAAGAACATGTCCTAAAAAGGACCAAACCTAAAGCCTTAAGCAAAGTCATCACATGAGCAAGATATGGCAAAGGCAATTACAAAGCTCACAATTGGCCATCCAGAATCAAAATTCCATATTAAAACAGAAATGAATCAAACAATCATGAAAAATTTTATGTACACACAACATGTCAAACATAATCATCATGCCAAAAATTAGAATCAACAGAGCTCAATTGACCTAGAAATGAAAATGAACAAGTATGACATCAAATTGTGTGACACACATTGTCACACCATACATTCATGTATCGCAAACAGAGATGAAAAATGAGAAAAATACACAACCAAGCCTCAAAAATCAATCAACATGTTAGGAATCAACATACCAAATTTCAAATCAATTGGCCAATGTATGAGCATTTCACAATAGAATGAATGAAGCATGTCACATTTGCATACATGTTCAAATAACAATTCACCATCCAAAATCCAGAAATTCACATCATAAAATAATAGACATCCATATGAACATGTAGCAAAAAATTGGAAGTGATTTGGATTAGTTTTTAATTTATTATGAATTTTTGAATTAGCATGAAATAAAATGAATAATTGTGAATCATGCACATGATAATTGGAGGGAAATGATTTGGTTAATTTGAAAATATGCTGGAGGCTGGAATCGAACCGTGTGCGCAAGTGAAAATACGCTGGAAAAGAAATAAAATCACCATTTGCAACAGCCAGGAATCGAAGGAGGTTTGTGTGGTAAGGTAGCGCGCCAATACCAAAACACAGTCGTTTGGTACAACAGAAGAATAAGAATGGAAAAAAGCAAACACGCCCTATGAAGAATCGAACACGGTACAATGAGGTTAATGGCGCATGTACAGTACAAATGCAGAGCTGAACCAGGAAACCCTAGCTACGGTGGCGCTACAGTGCAGGGACGATTGTTTCCACCGTCTTCTTCATGAAGACGGTGGCGCTACAGTACATGTCCATGAATTTTTTTGCAGAATTTCGCGTGGCCTATACCGTTGGAAAGCTTATTTCATGAGGAACACGGATCGAGCATTTGCTAAGCCTATAACTCAATGAATCTTGAGAATCGAATGAAAACATTATCACGTGTAAGACCCCAATTTTTGCCCTAAGATCCCTCATGACATCATGTCATATCATTCATTTGCCTCAAGGATCATTGTACATCTTTGCTTGCCTCCTAGTGGGTGGGTATCTTGTGAGTGTGGTTCTTGATCACCAAGCATGTATTGCATTTGTATATCATTGCTTTTCATTTGTTTACTAACCAAAAGTACAAAAATATTATCATCTAACCTTGTTTCTTGCAGATGAAGCAAACTAGGTCAAAACAGTCAAATCATTCATTGAGCAATAGATGGTGGCCATTCTTGAAGAATTTGGGCACCATGATCATTCATCAAGAGTTCATATGAGGTGTGATATCATTTTGGATCAAGATCTTAAGAGAAAAAGGCTTGAAATTCATCAGAACATGGCTCAGTCAACCAAAACCACAGCAAAGTCAACTGTGGTCAACTGTGCATTTAATCAGGGATTTGAAGGTGTGAGATGATTGGAAAGGTCTCATTCATGTCCATATAAGTCCCAATTAACATTTCAAAGATAAAGGTTGAAGGATTTGAGGTCAAACAAAAAGTTTCCCAAAATGGAAATGACCTGTAATTTTCACCTGCCAAAAATGGAAAGTCATGCTCCTCAAAATTACATCATGAACCAAGCTTCAAATCAAAATTTGTCCAACATGAAAGTTGAAGATCTTGTTCTTGCCTTTCCAAAAAGTCCAAGAACACTCATTTCTCATTTATGGTTGGCAAGTTATGATCAAATCATTTTCAAGAATTTTGGAATTTCAAAGTGGCATATCTTTCAAACCATTAGGCCAAATTGGGTGATTCTTTTTTGAGCAAACCACATTTGATGTGTACTATCCAAATCCATCATCACATTTCTTCAAAAGCCTTCACATAAAAAGGTCATTTTTGAAGTGAACCATTTAATTTTTGGTGGGAAGAAAAGTCAAATTTCAAAATACAAAGGATTTTCACATGAAACCAATTCTATTCACTTCCAAATGCAATTTGTGACTTGCTTCAAGAGGAAAATCACTGTTCCATTGGTCTTAAGTGAAAAAGGGTAATTTGGCCAAATGACATAATGTGTGCAATTTGCTAATCACTCCAAATTGAGCTAAACATGATTAAGGCATGGATTAAGGGGTACTATAAAAGCCTAATCCTAACAGAATGTTCAGAATCAACAATCACATTTCAGATCAAATTCACAAAATCTCAAAATTCTCTCAATTTTCTCCATTTTTCACATACACTTTTTTTCACCAATTCATCAAGAATTCGTGATTTCCTTTGCTTCTTTTTGCTTTGATCATCATCCACAGGTGATTTTGGACTTCTGTTTGTGGCAATTGGAGAGGGAATCGTGCTGAAACCAACTGTTGCAACCTTGAGCTCATCAATGGCAGCTGGCAAATTCTTCATGTTCGTGCGTTTCTGAGCTAAACAATCGCCTCCATACACCTCCTACAACATTCAAGGCCATCTGTTTTCATCATTTAGGATCAAACTCGCACGGATTTCACACTGCGATCATCAAGAGGTAAATTTTCGAAATCTCCGATTCTTGAAATCAACATATGGATTCAATAGATCGTTCATCATAGAGTAATCTGAAAGTTGAATCGCGCGATTTCATCCATTAATCATCATGAAATCTTGAATTAAAGTTTGTATGTCAAAACATTTCTTGATCGAATCTTTTTGTATACTGAATTCTGGATAAAATCATGTTGATATTATTGATGTACATGATGAGACGATCGCAACGATATATGGCATGATAGTTTTCGTGGCAAAAAGTGAATGACGATGATGAACGCGAAGAACACGAGTTTGTGTTCAAAATTTCCGTCCAATTCGCGATTTGATCCGTGTTGGCTTGGCTTCTTTTCAAATTTTGTGTTTACCGCGTGAATCCACCAATAACACGCTGCCCGCTCCATAAATGAAACGGGCCGTTTTGCCCCTGGCTGCATCTATTTACAAAAATGCCACTGGCGCCTTTTGTTTCATTTTAAATGTTAAATAATTATTTCATTTCTCCAATTAACTTCTAAAAATCATAATTAATTCATGGTTTATCCAAATTGAATGAGGATTTTTGTGTTGATCTCCAAATTTTCTCTAGTTTTTTTTAGGTATGATAATCAAAGTTGTGCCTGATTGATTTTTAAATTTGCCTAGAGACTTTGGACATGTATGCTTTAGGTGTATGTTTTTCCATTTCATTCATAAAATGATGATGCCTTATCCAAAATGTTTGAAATTTTACAAGTATATTCTTGACTCTTTCCTGGTGATTTTGATGTATAGTTTGCTATTTTTGAGTTCCTGGTTAGAGAGATATGATGTGATCTTTTTGAGTGTGACAATGTGTGTCACACTATGCTATGTCAACTTCATGAATTTTGTTTCCATGCTTATTGAATGCCATTTGCTCTGGATTTTTGCATGTGATTACATCTTTATGTCTAGTTTAACCATGAGTTTTTGTAGGATTTGTCGATCAATTTCCTATTTGATTGGTATTTTTGTTTGTTGTTTGGTCATTTTTGGATTTTTCTTGAGTGATCAACTTACATAGCTTGTGAAATTCTCATTCCTTATCACATGAAGCTGAAATTTTGTGGATTGAATCTTAACATGTTTAATGTCAATTTGGCTTTGGAGTGGTTCATTTATCTTGCACCATTACTGTTTGGCATTCATTTGAAGTTGGCACATGATTTGTGGCCTTGGTTGGGTTTGTATTTGCATACCATGAATTCCTGATTTAATTCCTCTACTTCCACTTGTCCAAATGCTATGAAATTTGATATGTAGCTCATTGAATGTGTTCTATTTAAGCTGGAATTTTTGTGGAATTTATTGAGCTATTTTGATATGGGTTTGAGTGTGATCATTCTGTTAGCTCCAATGTGATTCCAAAAAGCATAGTTTGACATGTTATGTGTATAAAATTGATTTGGTGTATAGTTTTGATATGGGACCAATTGGTCTTTCTTCTAAATTGATTTATCTTGGTTTTGATCATTTTTCACTTGCTGTTTTAAGTTTTTTACCTCCTTTTGACCCTAGGCTTGTCCTAGTGGTCTTGTTTCTCATGTTTGAATGTGATTTTCAGGTTATGAGGCAAAATGCTTTAAGGAGATTTATGCAAGTTGATTGAGTTTGGTTTATGTACTTGTTATGAACTAACTTGGTTTATTTTGTAGGGTGCTTGGCTCACTTGAGTTGATTGTGCTTTGCACATTGCATTGTTTGATCGTACATTATCTGTTGGTTTTTACCTTGTTTGTTTTGATTTTGTGATTGGTACTGATTATATTTGATTGATTTCAGGTACCATAGTCGCTTTAGTTCCTTGAGAACTAGCTATTGCTTTGCTTTGCTTAAGCATTGAGGTAGACTCTCTTGTCTCCATGTAGTCTGGAAGACCTGGCTTGTTATTTAGCCAGGCAACTGTCTGAAGTCCTCCTTAAGAGGCGATGTTTGTGATTGTTTAACTTTGTCTCCAAGCAGGTAAAGACCTCATATGAGGCAATTGGTAGACAAAAGAGATATGTAGCATATCTCCTACTATTCTGTGAGTCTCTCACCTTGCTCACACCACATGTGTTGATGCATAGTGAGCAAAAACCCAAGATCTATCGAGTCTAACTTGTGGAGAGAGTTCCATCTTTCTGAACTCCCACACCTTCTGATATTCAATACTCTCCCTGACCAGGGATAAGAGTGATGAGGCACACCCCTCATATCCTTTCATCTGCTTCACCTTGGCTCTCAATGTCAAGGTTAAGAGCGCCTTTCACCCTATTCCAGTTGACTTTTAAAGTCCAACCTTTGTTTGAGCCCCAATTGTGTGGTTATAGTGTGTGCTACTTGAACTTGTTTGATTGATTATTTGATTCATTTGAACATGATTGCTTACTTGCCATTGTGCATTCATCATTATTGATTGTCAATTCTTGTATGATCATTATTGCATATCCTTGTGATCTATGTTTGTTTGCCCATTGAGGACAATTGTAAGTCCATGTTGATTGGCTTTTGTTCCCATGATATGGAAGGATAGAGTGTAAGACCTCGTTGGTCACTCATATCTTCTTTGCTCTTGTTTGTTGTATGAGAGGATGCAATTGTAAGTCCCTGTGATGTGGCATTTGTATTCCTATGACCATACTTTGGAGGTTGGTATAAGTCCAGATAGATTGGCATCCGACATCCAAGTTTTGTTTACTTTAGGAGATTGGTGTAAACCCAGTTATTGGTATCCGACATCCGCTTTTGCTTTGTGAGATTGGTATAAGACCATTGATGGCATCCGGTATCATTGTTTTGTTTTAGGAGATTGGTGTAAACCCAGTTATTGGTATCCGATATCCGCTTTTTGTTTGTGAGATTGGTATAAGACCATTGATGGCATCCGGTATCACCTTGCTTTTATTCATTTGCTTTGTTGCCTCATTCCTAAGGACACACTTGAATCATCTTCTATATGATTACAAGAGGTGAACTTCTAGGAAGTTTTACACTTCTTCATCCACACCCTTTTGCTTCAAACCCCCTTTTTCACTTGTTGACTTTTAAAAACTTGTAAATGCATGTTGTGCAAACATTCTCATCCTCTTTTCAAATTAGAAACCTGGACCTTAAGTCCTTGACTTTTCAAACTTCTTTTCATAACACTTCTTTGAATTGAATTCTAATCATACTTTTACCATCCTTTTGTGAATAATCATAATCAATTAATCCAACTCATTCAATTGTTTTGTGGCTTTGTCCATGCTTGTTAAGTTTTCATACATTAGCCATAGGTTTGATTTATCCTAGTTGGTTGATGTTAATCTCACCTATTTGTCCTTAGTTGATTGAATTGTAAGTCTTCCTTGCTTATTATAGGGTTAACCCCTCACTAGCAAGTTGAAGCTTTTCTCGCATGGTGGACTTGTTGTTTCATAAGGTTGAGTTTTCTCCCGTGGATAACGAAAAGCCTTAGTGCTATTGTTTTAAAATGAACTCACTCATGTTTTGGAAATCTTTTAGCCGAACTACGGCGTTTTGATCCTTACCTTTGATGGAAGGTACGTAGGCAACGGGTTCATCCGTTCGAACACAAAAATAACTAACTTGTATATTCTTTTCTCATCATCCAATTCATGTTTGCACGATATGTCAAAACAAATAAACATTTTTTATACAACAAGTGTGAAAAGGGCTCCCTAGGAGTACCTAGGACGTGATGGGTGCCTAACACCTTCCCATTGCGTAATTTACCCCTTACCCAGATTCTCTGATCTTTTTCATTAGTTTTCTACGTGTAAAACTTCTTAGGTTTTTGTTCGCTTTTTAACCAGTCCTTAGGATAAATAAAAGTGCGGTGGCGACTCGAATTCATTGTATACTTTGCTTATGGTTTAATCGATAAATCATATAGCGACGAATACACCGCTACAGAAAAGTGGCGACTCTGCTGGGGATCGAACATTAGACCTTCCCTGGTGGTATCGCCTACTTTTCACCCTTGTTGTATGATATCTGTTTATGTGTTATTTGACATATTTTTGTACAATTTGGGGATAACTGTATTGATTGTAATGTTTGAATTGCTTGATATACAATTGCTGTTTGCTTTGGTGATCTCTGTGAGATGAGTTCTATACCCGAACTCGAGTGCACTCTAGGATAGGAGAATGGCATAGTCTTGTTGACTGGTGTGGAGTATTCCTTAGCCAGTTGACTTGCGAGTCCATTCGCTTGGTGGAGGTCATGTTGGATTAATAATGTCACACAAGTCATTTGTGGTTAGGCATTATTCGTTCAATCATGTGCCTTAGAAGCCAAGGACCTTAGTTTACCAAACCCATCTTGGCCTATTTTTAGGACGTAGTGCGGAGGTCGTTCATATGTAAGATCTGATGCGATTGTTACGCGATACTACACTCATAAGAGTCTCTCTTGAGAATATTTTTGGAATACGAGTATTCGTTCCTCCGATAATATCCGAGAGATGGGACGATGATTATGGGAACCTCTGGTAGAACATGTCTGGCAGGTTTAAACCCTAGTACACTCCCTTTGGGTGGTTCTTAACCGAGACTCCATGCTCGTGACCCTCAGCAAACCCGTGATTCGTGGTTGAGTCGTTCAAACATCGTTAATATCAATGGAACTTGGGTATTGATAAGGTGTAAAACCTTAATCTACCAAAATGGATGATTGATATTAAGGATGTTAGAGCCGGTTCATGTACCGTTAATATCAATGGAACTTGGGTGTCGATAAGGTGAAAACCTAAATCCACCAAAATGGATGATTGATATTAGAGATACAATGAGCTTTCCCACGACCTTTGTTTGGTGTGACTTGCTTGATCCTTGAGTGTGATTGTTGCATTCATGCATTCATGCATTCATCTGCATCCATATCATCAGATAAAAAGAAAATTTTCAAGGAACTCAAGGGAGTTTATTTGCAAAAAATTTCAAATATGGAAAAAACCGGGAAAAAATTTTCACCTGATATATCTGATGAGATATTCTCATATACGATCAAGATGTTAATATTTCAAAGTTTGCAAATAAAACCCTCGAGTTTCTTTGAAATAAAAAACAAGCATATGCACAAACACTTCATGCATCATTTGCATAAGCGGGTGTTTTGTTCCGGTCTCCCGTCCCGTGGTCTGACCCTGCGATCTTCATTTATTTTGAAGACGCACTTCGCCGGTACTATACCAGAGCCGATTCTGCCAGATTGATGGATCATTTTGAGCTAGAGAATTGTGAACTCGAAGAGGAGGGACTTGCCAGACCAAGTGCTTTTGGATGGATTTATTCCTGGTTAACAGATCCCGGGCTGGCATTGGCTACTGTTCTAGGGCATATAGTGAGCAAGGTTTGTTCAAGAGTGGAGGATTCATCCATGACGATCAACCTGAAGAAGAAGCTGCTGCTATCTTGGAAGAGGATGCAGAAGATCTGAACAATTTCATCATACCTGGTGGTGTCTGCCACAATTGGGTCGCTGTAGATGTTCCTACGGTCATCCATAGATCAGAGTAATTGTTCACTTTGTTCAAAACCCTTCTCCCATGCCAAAAGGAGAAGTGATGACATTGTTGGCGACATTTAAAACAATGATGTTTTCAGTCAATTAATGCATTGTTAAACATTTGTTTTTCCATTTTTGTTTTCACTTTTTGCTCTTAGCATGAAATCAGTGATCACAAAAAACCATGAAAAACAAAAAAGGAGTCTTTTTCATCTGCATAAATGATTTTCTTGTTTAAATTCAAAAGCTTTTCATTATCCAGAATCATTATGCAGGGATTTCTAAACCCATTGAACATAATGATCCAACGCCATCTCCCAATCTTGAATTCCTTGTATTCGAAGCAGAGGAAGATGACGTCGAAGGGGATTCCTGATGAGATTACCCGTCTTCTCGAGCGCAAAAGAGCTCATTCAGCTGTATCATGAGAATCAGCAAAACAGTTAAACTGGGGCATTGCGAATGCAATCAAAGACAAAAAAAAGGGTGAAAAAGATGAAAAAAATCAAAAATCAGAAAAAAAAATTCAAATCTTTTCAAAAGAAAAAAAGAAAAGTATACCCTCAAAGTCCTTAGTTGACTGATGCTGAATGGATTCAGAGTCGTTATGACCAATTGAATTTGATTGAAGAGAAGCGATTGACTGCCATGTGCCATGGTCAGTTATATCAGCAGAGAATGAAGAAAACATTCGATAAGAAGGTCAAGCCTCGCGTGTTCCGAGAAGGTGACCTCGTGCTCAAGAAAGTCTTGTCTTTCGTGCCCGATTCCAGGGGCAAGTAGACTCCAAACTACGAGGGTCCATATGTTGTCAAGAGAGCCTTTTCAGGCGGTGCTTTGATGCTTACAACAATGGATGGGGAGGATTTCACTCGTCCTGTGAATTCAGATGCAGTCAAGAAATACTTTGCCTAAAAAAAAATATATGCAAATGAAAAAAACAGAATTGCTCGCTAAGTTGAAAACCCGAAAGGGCGGCTTAGACAAAAAAAAATGAGCGTCTCGGTGGAGAACCCGCAAGGGTAATCCAGGCAAAAATTAGAGACTTAAAAAAAGAGTATATTTGCATCCCGCTAGATTGAGTACCTCACCCTGGGGCAATCTAGGCAAAAAATTAGGGATTTGGCAAGTAACTGCATCCTGACAAGACTTTCTGTTCCGCAGTCGTCTTTTCGTCAGAGATTCTCGATTCGTCGTCGACTGAAGCTTCGCATACATCGAGATTCAAATTGGTAGAGAAAGGATCATTATGTTCAATGTAGCCCTCCTCCAATATACATCACTGATTTCAAATTTGTACAGATCTATGGAGTCTTGCCATTTGCAGGCTACCATTCCATCAAATCAATTTGAGCTTTTTTATCCAATTATTTGCACTCTTATTTGTTTCAATTCAACAAATGTTTTGCATGTTTTAATTGATAAAATGTCATTGTTTTAAACAAATAAAATTTTTCAAATTATTGTTTTAAACAAAGTGAATATTCACCATGATGAAAGGATACTCAGGAATGTCTCAGTGCTCTCCCGAGGGTGGTATGATCCCCAACAGGTAAGACATTGGTTCATATTCCTGGCATTTGATTGTATCCTCTTTCTCCCGCTTTGCTGTTGGGATTGTTCCATAAGCAGCGTTGTTGTTGGGGTTGTTCCCCAAGCAGAGATGTTGTTGAAGACTCAGTTTCTTCTCCAGCAGTAATACCCCCAGCATGGTTGTTCTCCTTGTGGTAGATTCAGTGGTTGGTGATTGATATCCCGGTACCTTACCGCTTTCCTCAGCATTGTCGCAAGCAGAGTTGTTGGTGGGGTTGTTCCCCAGTATAGTCGTGAGCAGAGATGTTGTTGAAGACTTCGCGTTCTTCTCCGGCAGTAGTCTCTCCCCAGTGCAGTCGCCAGCGGAGTTGTTGTGTCTCTCCTCAGCATGGTTGTTTTCCATTTTTCCCAGCTTAGTCTGCAGAATGGTTGTTGTGGCAGTTTCTGCCTGTTGAAGGCTATCTCAATCCCCAGTAGGGTCGGTTGGTGGCGCTAGCATCCCAAAGATTGGAATGATTTCCTGATTACTTTTGATCCTCAGTAGAGTGGCTAATTGCAGAATCTACTTGTGTGATCCGTCGGATGTATGTTCTCCCCGAGTAGAGTGGCTTGTTGCAGAATCTACTTGTGTGGTGCTTTCTCCTTCGGTAGTTTGTGCTCTGAAAGGATAGCTGATAGTTCTTCCCCAGTAGAGCTACTTGTGCAGTTAGATTCTACTTGGATGATTCTCCTTCAGTGGGTTGTTCCCCGGATTTGTTTGGAGTTGCTTTTGCAGCAATTCTTGGTTGAGTCATGAAATCTTGTTTCTCAGTTGATGCTGATCCCCTGCAGATATCCTCAGGATTCTCTTGTTCCCCTACAGATGGGTCTTGGTGGCAGTTTTGCCTGTTGTGACTTTCTGTACCCTGTTTGGGTTATTTATTGATCCAGTACTCAGAGATTTAGTGTATCCTGATCTCTTTGTATCCCCTGCAGTACCCGCAGATCTTTGCTTTACGGCATGTGGATCTCTAGCAGATTGGCTTTCCAGTTGGTTTTTCCCCTAGAAGTATAGTACCGGGCGTTTGATTCCTGGACCTTGTTGTGTTAGATATGTCTGTTTTGTCAGCATTCATCGAATATAAATCACGCATATTCATGCATATTCATAAACATTCAGATACACATATTGCATTTTTGCCATATATCGTTTGTTTGTTGTTCTCCTGCTATGGGTGTCATAGATCTCTTTATAGATCTTCCTAAGCAGATGTCGGGTGTTTAAATCTCTCCATATAGAGTCAGCCCATAAGCAGAAAGTGTTTGTCTTTCCTTCTGCAGTTCCCCACTGAGATATATCCTCGTGGATGACGGTTTCTTCCGTTTCCTCCCAACACATATATTGGGATGGATTTTCCTATTGAGTTATATCCTCATAGGACGTGTTTTGATTCAGTCCGTCTTTTCGGATCAATCCCGAATCGGTGTTCTGTCAGTTGTTTCTTGTGCTTCCCTGTGGAAGAGATGAATGGTTTGCCCAGTAACCGGCATCAATTCATTTATCCCCAACGGAGTTTTGTTGGGCCTCTACCCTTATACCGGTAGTTGTAAGTCCTATATCCTTGCTTCTTGGCGGAATTTATGGTTATATACCTTTTATTCCTCAAGCAAGAGTTGTTGGTCTTCTACCCAGTAGTCGGTAGTCGTAAATCCTATTTGCCTGCTCTCCAGCAGTGTGTGGTTTGTTATAAACCCTATTTTGTTTCCCGTGCGGATTTGTGATTGTTTCCCATCCCCACGCGGAGTTGTTGGTTTTCTACCCAGTATTCGGTAGATGTAAACCCTAATTTGTGGTTATTCCCACCAGAGTATGGCTACTACCCCGTATTCGGTAGTCGTAAGTCCTATCTCTTTTCCCCTAGCAGAGGTAACCTTTGTGGTTCATTCTGGTTGTTGGTGGATTTTCTGTTGTTGTGGTTTTTTATCCCCACACAGAGTTTGCGTTTCCCTGCGGAATAAGTTGAATAAGTGCTCAGTATTTGGCCTTCATTCACCCTATCCCCAGTGGAGTCTGTGGTCTTCTACCCCGTATTCGGTAGTTGTAAATCCCATGTTGTGATTCTTTCTCCCCATCGGAGTTTGTGCCTTGTGGTACAGTTGGATAATTGCCGGTTGCTTGCAATTTTATCCCAGCTGAGTCTGTGGTTTCTACCCAGTAGTCGGTAGTGTTAACCTCTTGTTTCCTGAGCCAGAATTTTGGTATTCTACCCCGTATTCGGTAGTTGTAAACCCTAATTTCTCCCCTTTTGCAGAGTTAACCTTGTTGTTCATCCTAACCGATGATGGTTACTCTTTGTGGTTATCTTCATTCGTTGTCCGATGATTGATATTCCTCTTTGCTTGTGGATCATTGCCGGATGCTAGCAATTTATCCTCAGCAAGTTGTCTTCTGGATCATTGCCGTATGCTCGCAATGTTATCCCTTTTGAAGTCGCCAGTGGGTCTTTTCACCGTTTGCTAGTGATTTGTTCCCCGGATCATTGATTGTTTATCAATGTATCCCCAACCAGTCCCTGTGGATAATTGTCGGATGCTTGCAATTCATTCCCAGCGGATCGCCTTTCATTTACCCGTTTGCCTGGTAATGATTGTTGCTCCCTTTGATTGGTCATCATTATATACCTATTCTGGTATCCCGATGCCTTTCTTTTCGGTCGATTTATCCTTTGTTAACCCTTATACCGGTTGTGGATAATCTTCCATGCGAGTGTGTTATCCACGTTCTGACGGTAATGGATAATATATCTCATGCGCTCTTCAGTCGAAGCCTGTTGTGTTTCCCTAGTCGGGTAAGATTCGTTATTTCCCTTTGCGGAGTCGAATATTTGTTGTTTGGATAATTGTCGGTTGCTTGCAATTTATCCATTTGAGTTGTCTTTCGTTTACCCGGATGCTTGGTATCGATTGTCTCTCCCTTCGGCTAGTCACCTATTATATACTTCGGTATCTCTGGTGTCTTTTCCTTTCGAGTGTACTATTCACGGTCTGCCGGTAATGAATAATATGTCTCTTTCACTCTTTGGTTGGAATCCTTTGTTGATTTTCCCCAGTAGAGTAAGATTCGTATTCTTTGTAGAATCGAATACCCATCCTTTAACCAGTTTGTGTTTTGGATAAGGAGTGTTTTGGCATATATACCAATCCACGTTTTCGGTAGATCACCTATTATATACTTCGGTATCCCTGGTGTTTCTTACCATGCGAGTTTATTATCTACGGTCCGCCGGTAATAGATAATATATCTCATGCGAGTATTCTATCCATGTTCTGACGGTAATGGATATTGTATCTCATGCACTCTTTGGGTTTGTGTCCCCAGTTGAGTAAGATTCGTTTTCCTGTTGTGGATTCGAATGTTCATCCTGTAAGTCGATTTGCTTTTTCAAGCTTTCTTCAGGATGATGAGTGTTTTGGCATATATACCAATTCACGCTTGGGTAGGTCGCCTATTATATACTCCGGTATCCCTGGTGCCTCTTCCTTTTCGAGTATATTATTCACGGTCTGCCGGTAATGAATAATATGTCTCATACACTCTTGGGTCAATCTTTTGATTGTGTTCTCCGCAGAGTAAGATTCATATTCCTTGTGGAATCGAATATCCATCCTATAAACAAGTCTGTTTTTCTAGCTTCCTTCAGGATGATGAGTGTCTTGGCATATATACCAATTCACGTTTCGGTCGGTCACCTATTATATACTTCGGTATCCCTGGTGTTCCTTCCTGTCTGCTCCCTATTATGACCTCGGTCCCCTGTGGAGTCAGATTTCCCTGAGTTTATGTACCTTTTTCAGGTCTTTCTCAGATGTTGGTTGATTGATATCTCTCACCCTTATACCGGTCTTAGATATTCATTCTTCCTGAGTTTGTTGCCCTTATACCGGTAACATCTCATCCTTTGGCTTCCCCTGGAGAGTCTTTTTCTAGATTTCCCCAGTGGAGTTGTGTTTCTATTCTAGTTGCTGTGTTGGTGTTACCCCTAGTACATGCATTTTGTGAGTCAGCTTGAGTCTTTTCCAATGGGTGTGTTTTCCTTTGGAATTGCTTCTCTCTCCAGTGAGTCCTTTGCTTCCCCAGTGAGGTCTCCGGCCTGATTTCTGTTATATCCCCTAATCGGAGTCGTGTCTTGCGCACATTAGGTCAGTTTTGTTTTCCCCAACTCGGAGTCGTGTCCTGCTCACGCATTCTTTTTTCTTTTATTATCCCCAATAAGAATCCCCATAAGAGTCCTGTTAGAGTCTCTGTTCCTGGCGAGTGAATTACTCCGATGGATCGTCTTTTCTTCTGTGTGAACTAGATCCTCACAGAGTTTGTGTCTTTTTACATGCATACATCTGCATCATGAGGTCTCTTAGGGACCAAAATTTGTCTCATTACTGTTATTTAAGCCCATTCTACCACGTCGAGATGAAGATTTCTAAACTTCACTTCTCCGGGTAGAATGACCTTAAATAGGGGCATCTGTAAGACCCCAATTTTTCCCTAAGATCCCTCATGACATCATGTCATATCATTCATTTGCCTCAAGGATCATTGTACATCTTTGCTTGCCTCCTAGTGGGTGGGTATCTTGTGAGTGTGGTTCTTGATCACCAAGCATGTATTGCATTTGTATATCATTGCTTTTCATTTGTTTACTAACCAAAAGTACAAAAATATTGTCATCTAACCTTGTTTCTTGCAGATGAAGCAAACTAGGTCAAAACAGTCAAATCATTCATTGAGCAATAGATGGTGGCCATTCTTGAAGAATTTGGGCACCATGATCATTCATCAAGAGTTCATATGAGGTGTGATATCATTTTGGATCAAGATCTTAAGAGAAAAAGGCTTGAAATTCATCAGAACATGGCTCAGTCAACCAAAACCACAGCAAAGTCAACTGTGGTCAACTGTGCATTTAATCAGGGATTTGAAGGTGTGAGATGATTGGAAAGGTCTCATTCATGTCCATATAAGTCCCAATTAACATTTCAAAGATCAAGGTTGAAGGATTTGAGGTCAAACAAAAAGTTTCCCAAAATGGAAATGACCTGTAATTTTCACCTGCCAAAAATGGAAAGTCATGCTCCTCAAAATTACATCATGAACCAAGCTTCAAATCAAAATTTGTCCAACATGAAAGTTGAAGATCTTGTTCTTGCCTTTCCAAAAAGTCCAAGAACACTCATTTCTCATTTATGGTTGGCAAGTTATGATCAAATCATTTTCAAGAATTTTGGAATTTCAAAGTGGCATATCTTTCAAACCATTAGGCCAAATTGGGTGATTCTTTTTTGAGCAAACCACATTTGATGTGTACTATCCAAATCCATCATCACATTTCTTCAAAAGCCTTCACATAAAAAGGTCATTTTTGAAGTGAACCATTTAATTTTTGGTGGGAAGAAAAGTCAAATTTCAAAATACAAAGGATTTTCACATGAAACCAATTCTATTCACTTCCAAATGCAATTTGTGACTTGCTTCAAGAGGAAAATCACTGTTCCATTGGTCTTAAGTGAAAAAGGGTAATTTGGCCAAATGACATAATGTGTGCAATTTGCTAATCACTCCAAATTGAGCTAAACATGATTAAGGCATGGATTAAGGGGTACTATAAAAGCCTAATCCTAACAGAATGTTCAGAATCAACAATCACATTTCAGATCAAATTCACAAAATCTCAAAATTCTCTCAATTTTCTCCATTTTTCACATACACTTTTTTTCACCAATTCATCAAGAATTCGTGATTTCCTTTGCTTCTTTTTGCTTTGATCATCATCCACAGGTGATTTTGGACTTCTGTTTGTGGCAATTGGAGAGGGAATCGTGCTGAAACCAACTGTTGCAACCTTGAGCTCATCAATGGCAGCTGGCAAATTCTTCATGTTCGTGCGTTTCTGAGCTAAACAATCGCCTCCATACACCTCCTACAACATTCAAGGCCATCTGTTTTCATCATTTAGGATCAAACTCGCACGGATTTGACACTGCGATCATCAAGAGGTAAATTTTCGAAATCTCCGATTCTTGAAATCAACATATGGATTCAATAGATCGTTCATCATAGAGTAATCTGAAAGTTGAATCGCGCGATTTCATCCATTAATCATCATGAAATCTTGAATTAAAGTTTGTATGTCAAAACATTTCTTGATCGAATCTTTTTGTATACTGAATTCTGGATAAAATCATGTTGATATTATTGATGTACATGATGAGACGATCGCAACGATATATGGCATGATAGTTTTCGTGGCAAAAAGTGAATGACGATGATGAACGCGAAGAACACGAGTTTGTGTTCAAAATTTCCGTCCAATTCGCGATTTGATCCGTGCTGGCTTGGCTTCTTTTCAAATTTTGTGTTTACCGCGTGAATCCACCAATAACATGCTGCCCGCTCCATAAATGAAACGGGCCGTTTTGCCCCTGGCTGCATCTATTTACAAAAATGCCACTGGCGCCTTTTGTTTCATTTTAAATGTTAAATAATTATTTCATTTCTCCAATTAACTTCTAAAAATCATAATTAATTCATGGTTTATCCAAATTGAATGAGGATTTTTGTGTTGATCTCCAAATTTTCTCTAGTTTTTTTTAGGTATGATAATCAAAGTTGTGCCTGATTGATTTTTAAATTTGCCTAGAGACTTTGGACATGTATGCTTTAGGTGTATGTTTTGCCATTTCATTCATAAAATGATGATGACTTATCCAAAATGTTTGAAATTTTACATGTATATTCTTGACTCTTTCCTGGTGATTTTGATGTATAGTTTGCTATTTTTGAGTTCCTGGTTAGAGAGATATGATGTGATCTTTTTGAGTGTGACAATGTGTGTCACACTATGCTATGTCAACTTCATGAATTTTGTTTCCATGCTTATTGAATGCCATTTGCTCTGGATTTTTGCATGTGATTACATCTTTATGTCTAGTTTAACCATGAGTTTTTGTAGGATTTGTCGATCAATTTCCTATTTGATTGGTATTTTTGTTTGCTGTTTGGTCATTTTTGGATTTTTCTTGAGTGATCAACTTACATAGCTTGTGAAATTCTCATTCCTTATCACATGAAGCTGAAATTTTGTGGATTGAATCTTAACATGTTTAATGTCAATTTGGCTTTGGAGTGGTTCATTTATCTTGCACCATTACTATTTGGCATTCATTTGAAGTTGGCACATGATTTGTGGCCTTGGTTGGGTTTGTATTTGCATACCATGAATTCCTGATTTAATTCCTCTACTTCCACTTGTCCAAATGCTATGAAATTTGATATGTAGCTCATTGAATGTGTTCTATTTAAGCTGGAACTTTTGTGGAATTTATTGAGCTATTCTGATATGGGTTTGAGTGTGATCATTCTGTTAGCTCCAATGTGATTCCAAAAAGCATAGTTTGACATGTTATGTGTATAAAATTGATTTGGTGTATAGTTTTGATATGGGACCAATTGGTCTTTCTTCTAAATTGATTTATCTTGGTTTTGATCATTTTTCACTTGCTGTTTTAAGTTTTTTACCTCCTTTTGACCCTAGGCTTGTCCTAGTGGTCTTGTTTCTCATGTTTGAATGTGATTTTCAGGTTATGAGGCAAAATGCTTTAAGGAGATTTATGCAAGTTGATTGAGTTTGGTTTATGTACTTGTTATGAACTAACTTGGTTTATTTTGTAGGGTGCTTGGCTCACTTGAGTTGATTGTGCTTTGCACATTGCATTGTTTGATCGTACATTATCTGTTGGTTTTTACCTTGTTTGTTTTGATTTTGTGATTGGTACTGATTATATTTGATTGATTTCAGGTACCATAGTCGCTTTAGTTCCTTGAGAACTAGCTATTGCTTTGCTTTGCTTAAGCATTGAGGTAGACTCTCTTGTCTCCATGTAGTCTGGAAGACCTGGCTTGTTATTTAGCCAGGCAACTGTCTGAAGTCCTCCTTAAGAGGCGATGTTTGTGATTGTTTAACTTTGTCTCCAAGTAGGTAAAGACCTCATATGAGGCAATTGGTAGACAAAAGAGATATGTAGCCTATCTCCTACTATTCTGTGAGTCTCTCACCTTGCTCACACCACATGTGTTGATGCATAGTGAGCAAAAACCCAAGATCTATCGAGTCTAACTTGTGGAGAGAGTTCCATCTTTCTGAACTCCCACACCTTCTGATATTCAATACTCTCCCTGACCAGGGATAAGAGTGATGAGGCACACCCCTCATATCCTTTCATCTGCTTCACCTTGGCTCTCAATGTCAAGGTTAAGAGCGCCTTTCACCCTATTCCAGTTGACTTTTAAAGTCCAACCTTTGTTTGAGCCCCAATTGTGTGGTTATAGTGTGTGCTACTTGAACTTGTTTGATTGATTATTTGATTCATTTGAACATGATTGCTTACTTGCCATTGTGCATTCATCATTATTGATTGTCAATTCTTGTATGATCATTATTGCATATCCTTGTGATCTATGTTTGTTTGCCCATTGAGGACAATTGTAAGTCCATGTTGATTGGCTTTTGTTCCCATGATATGGAAGGATAGAGTGTAAGACCTCGTTGGTCACTCATATCTTCTTTGCTCTTGTTTGTTGTATGAGAGGATGCAATTGTAAGTCCCTGTGATGTGGCATTTGTATTCCTATGACCATACTTTGGAGGTTGGTATAAGTCCAGATAGATTGGCATCCGACATCCAAGTTTTGTTTACTTTAGGAGATTGGTGTAAACCCAGTTATTGGTATCCGACATCCGCTTTTGCTTTGTGAGATTGGTATAAGACCATTGATGGCATCCGGTATCATTGTTTTGTTTTAGGAGATTGGTGTAAACCCAGTTATTGGTATCCGATATCCGCTTTTTGTTTGTGAGATTGGTATAAGACCATTGATGGCATCCGGTATCACCTTGCTTTTATTCATTTGCTTTGTTGCCTCATTCCTAAGGACACACTTGAATCATCTTCTATATGATTACAAGAGGTGAACTTCTAGGAAGTTTTACACTTCTTCATCCACACCCTTTTGCTTCAAACCCCCTTTTTCACTTGTTGACTTTTAAAAACTTGTAAATGCATGTTGTGCAAACATTCTCATCCTCTTTTCAAATTAGAAACCTGGACCTTAAGTCCTTGACTTTTCAAACTTCTTTTCATAACACTTCTTTGAATTGAATTCTAATCATACTTTTACCATCCTTTTGTGAATAATCATAATCAATTAATCCAACTCATTCAATTGTTTTGTGGCTTTGTCCATGCTTGTTAAGTTTTCATACATTAGCCATAGGTTTGATTTATCCTAGTTGGTTGATGTTAATCTCACCTATTTGTCCTTAGTTGATTGAATTGTAAGTCTTCCTTGCTTATTATAGGGTTAACCCCTCACTAGCAAGTTGAAGCTTTTCTCGCATGGTGGACTTGTTGTTTCATAAGGTTGAGTTTTCTCCCGTGGATAACGAAAAGCCTTAGTGCTATTGTTTTAAAATGAACTCACTCATGTTTTGGAAATCTTTTAGCCGAACTACGGCGTTTTGATCCTTACCTTTGATGGAAGGTACGTAGGCAACGGGTTCATCCGTTCGAACACAAAAATAACTAACTTGTATATTCTTTTCTCATCATCCAATTCATGTTTGCACGATATGTCAAAACAAATAAACATTTTTTATACAACAAGTGTGAAAAGGGCTCCCTAGGAGTACCTAGGACGTGATGGGTGCCTAACACCTTCCCATTGCGTAATTTACCCCTTACCCAGATTCTCTGATCTTTTTCATTAGTTTTCTACGTGTAAAACTTCTTAGGTTTTTGTTCGCTTTTTAACCAGTCCTTAGGATAAATAAAAGTGCGGTGGCGACTCGAATTCATTGTATACTTTGCTTATGGTTTAATCGATAAATCATATAGCGACGAATACACCGCTACAGAAAAGTGGCGACTCTGCTGGGGATCGAACATTAGACCTTCCCTGGTGGTATCGCCTACTTTTCACCCTTGTTGTATGATATCTGTTTATGTGTTATTTGACATATTTTTGTACAATTTGGGGATAACTGTATTGATTGTAATGTTTGAATTGCTTGATATACAATTGCTGTTTGCTTTGGTGATCTCTGTGAGATGAGTTCTATACCCGAACTCGAGTGCACTCTAGGATAGGAGAATGGCATAGTCTTGTTGACTGGTGTGGAGTATTCCTTAGCCAGTTGACTTGCGAGTCCATTCGCTTGGTGGAGGTCATGTTGGATTAATAATGTCACACAAGTCATTTGTGGTTAGGCATTATTCGTTCAATCATGTTTGCACGATATGTCAAAACAAATAAACATTTTTTATACAACAAGTGTGAAAAGGGCTCCCTAGGAGTACCTAGGACGTGATGGGTGCCTAACACCTTCCCATTGCGTAATTTACCCCTTACCCAGATTCTCTGATCTTTTTCATTAGTTTTCTACGTGTAAAACTTCTTAGGTTTTTGTTCGCTTTTTAACCAGTCCTTAGGATAAATAAAAGTGCGGTGGCGACTCGAATTCATTGTATACTTTGCTTATGGTTTAATCGATAAATCATATAGCGACGAATACACCGCTACATCACGCATCAAACTTTAAACATTCATATCTCACTCAATATTCCACCATTTTCAATGAATTTTATATCAGAATTTTCAGCATGAAAAGCTCTACCTAAACATGGCAATGGTTTGAAGAATTAAGAGATGCGAATTTTGACCAACCTGAACTTGCAGTGACCAAAACAGTAGATTCAAACTTCTTCCAGCTCTAGTTCTCCTTCCTCAACCTTGCTATGAAGTCCAGAACACGAATTGATGCTTGAATTGGTCTGGATCTAGCTGAAACTCAAAACTCCATGTTCATGTTCATCTATGGATTTGCTTGATTCTTCACCAATTTCTTCAAATCAATGCTTGAATCCTACCAAATGATGATCAAGGAACAAGAATATGCAATAAAATTCAAGTGTTATGTGAAGAATTTTTGAATTTGCATTGAGAGAAAAATTGGAGGGAAAAATGTGATCTAGATCTAGAATGTGTTAGAATGAAATTTCTGTTATGATTAAGGCTTTATACCACATGCTAATTACTTTGCTAATGATACTTAGGCTTGGCTAATGAAATTTTAATGCAAAATGAGATGTAGTGCAAAATTGGTAAAATGCACCCTATGCATGGCAAATATGAACGTGAACAGTAGCATGCATGGTCCAATTACACTTAAAATGAGCTTATGAATATGATGGAATGGTTAAAAAACTTGTAGCATCAACCAATTTCAAATTAATGATTTTCCCTCCAAAAAGCACATGCATGGCCAAATGATCATGTGAATAAATTCCATGCAATGCAATGAGGGTTTTGGAAAATATAGGTCATGACAAGCAATATGCAAAAAGAGGGACTCAATTTGGAGTTTTGAATCAAAAGTTATGGCATTTTGAAGTTTCATGCACACTTGGTGATCATTTGCTCATAACTCCTCAACCATTCATCAGATGCTCATGGTCTTGAACTTTTTGGAAATGGGAGAGAGAGATCTTCAACTTTCATATTGGACAAAATTTCATTTGAAGCTTCTTTGATGTTGGAAAGTCAAATTGAATGTGGTCCAAAAACTTGCCATTTTTGGAAACTTGAAATTACAGGTCACTTTCCATTTTTGGAAACTTTTGATCTGGCTTCAAAATCTTCAAGGTAGATGTTTAACATGATGAATAAACCTCTTTTGGTCATGAATGAAGTGTCTCAAACCATTTCTCCACCTCATAGCCCTCAGTTGACTTTCAGTTGACTTTTATGGGGCCTAGATGACCTGGACATGCACTGATGACTGTGAGCCTCTAACACTTGGTCAAGTTGCTTCAAAATGAACCCTTGGTTCATATAAGCTCTTTAGAACAATCATGTGGCTTTCATCTCAATTAGAATACTTGCTCTCTTTGCACAGATGAATTCTCTTGATGCCAGCTCTAGTTGCCAAGATGCAATGCAAGATGCAATGTTAATGCAATATTAATGTAATGTTAATGACCTAAAAATGAAATGAATGCATGAATGGGGGGTGCAAATTTGAGGTACTACAACGATGTTGAGACATCTCTGAATGATTCTCCAGTTGACCACTCAGACAAAAATATGGAAGAAGAACCTCCTCAAGCTGAACCTGAAGATGACAAAATAAACAAGAAGTCACTACTAGATCAAGGGAAGTAATCTCACATGGCTGCTTTGTGTCAAAGATTGAACCCAGAAATATCAAGGAAGCCTTGACTGATGAGTTCTGGATCAATGCAATGCAAGAGGAGTTAGGCCAATTCAAGAAGAATGAAGTATGGGAATTGGTTCCTGGACCTGAAGGAGTAAATGTCATAGGAACAAAGTGGGTTTATAAGAATAAATCTGATGAACAAGGGGTTGTTACTAAAAACAAAGCTAGATTAGTAGCTCAAGGATATACTCAAGTTGAAGGAGTGGACTTTGGTGAAACATTTGCTCTTGTAGCTCGCCTTGAGTCCATTAGACTATTGCTTGGAGTGGCATGTATTCTGAAATTCAAGCTGTTTCAAATGGATGTAAAAAGTGCCTTCCTGAATGGCTACTTAAATGAAGAAGTATATGTTGAACAGCCTAAAGGATTCACAGATCCAAATCTTCCACAACATGTGTACAGATTAAAGAAAGCCCTTTATGGGTTGAAGCAAGCTCCCAGGGCTTGGTATGAGAGACTCACAGTGTTCCTCACTGACAATGGATACAAAAAGGGAGGTATTGACAAAACTCTGTTTGTGAAGAATGAAGGGGGAAAGCTCATGGTGGCACAAATATATGTAGATGACATTGTTTTTGGTGGGATGTCAGAACAGATGGTTGAACATTTTGTTAGACAAATGCAATCTGAGTTTGAGACGAGCCTTGTTGGAGAACTGACCTACTTTCTTGGGCTACAAGTCAAACAGATGGAAGACTCTATCTTTCTATCTCAAAGCAAGTATGCCAAGAACATTGTGAAGAAGTTTGGAATGGAAAATGCAAGCCATAAAAGGACACCTGCTCCTACTCATGTGAAAATCTCCAAAGACGAAAATGGTGTCAGTGTAGATCAGAGTCTATACAGGAGCATGATAGGAAGTCTCCTATATCTCACAGCAAGCAGACCTGACATTGCATTTGCTGTAGGTGTTTGTGCTAGGTATCAAGCTGAACCAAAAGTCAGTCGCATAAACCAAGTGAAGAGAATACGGAAATATGTCAATGGTACCAGGGACTATGGGATGTTGTATACTCATGGATCTGGATCGATGTTGACTGGTTACTGTGATGCTGACTGGGCTGGAAGTGCTGATGATAGGAAAAGCACATCTGGGGGAGGCTTCTTTTTAGGGAACAATCTGATTTCATGGTTTAGCAAGAAACAAAACTGTGTATCTCTGTCCACTGCTGAAGCTGAATACATAGCAGCTGGGAGTAGTTGTTCTCAACTGGTCTGGATGAAGCAGATGTTGTCTGAATACAATGTCACACAAGAAGTCATGACATTATACTGTGATAACCTGAGTGCCATAAATATTTCCAAAAATCCTATTCAACATAGCAGGACAAAGCACATTGACATTCGTCGTCACTTCATCAGAGAACTCGTAGAAGAGAAGATCATAACTCTGGAGCATGTTACTACTGAAAAGCAATTAGCAGACATTTTCACTAAAGCTTTGGATGCCAATCAATTTGAATGGTTAAGGGGGAAGTTGGGGATCTGTGTTCATGAGAACCTATAGCAAGCAAAGGAGTTTGTGGTTATCCCAAAGGATATTTTTGACTGGGAAAACTGTGTTGTGGCAAGGACTAGACTGTGTGGCTGGAAGCTATTCTGATACTGATGTTTGAAAGATTGAAGTTTTGGTCAATTTTGACTAAAAAGGGGGAGAAGTGCTGATATGGAAGCTGTTGTGGAAGTTGGATGTGGCTGGACAGAAGGACAGCTATTATTGAAAGAAGTGCGCAGGTGCTACAACAGAATGTTGTTCTGTTTACAAATGTCTGATATGATGCATAGGTGTTGATGTTAAAGCAGATGTCAGTATGACATTCTGGCTGGTACATGTACTGGAGTTCAGTAGCTGTTATGTTTGTTGTATACAAAAATTTAGGGGGAGAAGGAGTACCCTTATGCATTGTGCTTTTGTGTGTCTTACTAGTTGCATCCATAACTAGTAATTCTGATTGTTGCACAAATTTAGGGGGAGGAGAAGTACCCTTGTGCATGTGTATTACTAGTAGCCATAGCTAGTAATTGTTTTGCTTCTGCTGCTGATTAAACTATTGTTATGTTATTTAACTGCTGATAGTTTACCTTGTGAACAAAAAGGATAGATATATGTTTTAGCCAAAATTTTCCAAAGGGGGAGTTTGTTAATTCTAAGTGTTGGCAGCAATTTTGGTAAAACAAAGAGTGTTCACAAGATGTCATGTGTGATGTCTTAACATGAGATATCTTATGTACCTACTGGAGTTCAAGAACATGTGCATGCAGGATTGTTTCAGAATGCCACATACAATGACAAGGCTTCTGATATTGGATGTACCTGCTGAAGTTTAAATGAAAGACATGTTCATGCAGGATTATTTCAGATGACCTACACAATGTCATGGCATCTGATATGGTTGTACCTGCTGGAAGTTATAAAAGGAATTATTGGATTATGCAGGATTTTTCCAGGATGTCAGACCCGATGTCATGACATCCTGTACACAGAACATTCAGTAAGAATGTCTGGTGTTTTGTGGTTGCACAATTAATGGCAATCTTTGGATGATTGAAGATATGATTAGATGGCACATTCAATCATGGATTACAACCAGATTTACTTATTTTCCAAGGAGATCTACACAGCTGTTATAAAAAGATTTGATTGGAAAATAGATTTAGGGTTTTCAAGATGTCCAAGCCCAGCTGGATGCTTCTATAAAAAGGGACTTAGAAAACCTGTTTCAACACATAACCAAGACTGAGCGAAATATAGAGAGAGAGCTAGGGTTTGTGTCTGTTTAGTCGTAAGACTTGTAGGTCATTCAAGTCATCCATTGATGATTGAATTGGACTGATTTGTGGTTGTAATTTGTCACTCTAAAGCTGTTAAGCAAGAGTGTGTGTCTTCTTGATCAAAGCTGTGACGCAAGATCAAGAATGTGTCTTCTTGATTGAAACTATGAAGTAAAATCAAGAGTGTGTAATTGAAAAGTATTTTCTTTTCATAAGGGATTGTTGTTTAACATCACTGGTGTGTGATTGTAAGGGAGTGAGTGGGTTCTCATATCTAAGAGTGCTCAGGTAGAAATTGCACGGGTAGAGATTAGGTGAGAAAGACTGTAACTTGTTGAAGTGTACGGAGAGTCTTTGAACTAATTCTATTTTAGTGAATTTCCTTCCTGGCTTGGTGTAGCACCTCAAATTTGCACCTCCCATTTGTACATTCATTTCATTTTTTAGGTCATTAACATTGCATTTAACATTGCATAGTCCATTGCATTGCATCAGTCAAAACTGATCATGAAAATCCATATGTGCAAGAGAGCAAGGGTTTTTCCATGAGACAAAGGCCCTATGGTTGTTCCAATGAGCTTACATGAGTCAAGGATCATTTTGAAGCAACTTGACCCAAGGTTTGAAGCTCAAAAGTTATCAGTGCATGTGCCAGTCATCTGAGGCCCATAAAAGTCAACTGCAAGTCAACTGAGGGCTAGGAGATGGAGAAATGGATTGAGACACTTCATTCATGTCCCAAAGAAGGTTATTCAACATGTCAAACATCTACCTTGAATATTTTGAAGCCAAATCAAAAGTTTCCAAAAATGGAAAGTGACCTGTAATTTCAAGTTTCCAAAAATGGCAAGTTTTTGGACCAACTTCAACTCAACTTTCAAACATCAAATAAGCTTCAAATGAATTTTTGTCCAACATGAAAGTTGAAGATCTTTCTCTCCCATTTCCAAAAAGTCCAAGATCATGAATTTCTAATGAATGGTTAAGGGATTATGATCAAATCATGGCAAAGTGTGCTTGGAACTTCAAATGACCATATCTTTTGAACCAAAACTCCAAATTTGGTGGTTCTTTTCGCAAAATGTTTCTCATGTCATGAAGTTTCTAAATCAACCATCACATTGCATGAAATGTTATCACATGAGCATTTGCATATCCAAGTCAATTTTGGAGGGAAAATTGGAAATTTAAAAATGGTGCATTGTATGGACTTTCTACCATTGCCATTGGGTTTGAAATGTAATTTTGAGTGGATTCCCTTTTCGCTTTTTGCATGAAATTGGTGATCACAAAAAACCCTAAAAAACAAGAATAAAAGCAATCTTTTCATCTGCATAATGATTGCCTTGTTTGATTTCCAAAAAGCTTTCATATCAAAATCATTATGCAGGTTGATTCTTAAACTCATTGAACATAATGATCCAACGCCATCTCCCAATTTTGAATTCCCTGTATTCGAAGAAGAGGAAGATGATGTTGAAAGGATTCCTGACGAGATTTCCCGACTTCTTGAGCAAGAAAAGAAGATCACTCAGCTGCATCTCGAGAATCAGCAAAGCAGTCCAACTGGGGCATTACAAATGTAAAAAAAAAAAGAGAAAGAGGAGGGTGCAAAATCAAAATCAAAATCAAAAGAAAGAAAAAAGAAAGAAAGGAACAAAAGAATAATAGCACCCTCAAGTCCCAAGTTGACTGATGCTGAATGGATTCAGAGTCGTTACGACCAAGTGAATCTGATCGAAAAGAAGAGATTAACTGCCATGTGCCATGGTCAGTTATATCAGCAGAGGATGAAGAAAGTATTCGATAAGAAGGTCAAGCCTCGTGTGTTCCGAGAAGGTGGCCTTGTGCTCAAGAAAGTCTTGTCTTTCGCGCCCGATTCCAGGGGCAAGTGGACTCCAAACTAGGAAGGTCCATATGTTGTCAAGAGAGCCTTTTCAGACGGTGCTTTGACACTTACAACTATGGATGGGGAGGATTTCACTCGTCCTGTGAATCCAGATGCAGTCAAGAAATACTTCGCCTAAAAAAAAAAAAAACAGCTCGCTAAGTTGAACACCCCAAAGGGCGACTTAGGCAAAAAGGAGCGTCTCGGTGGATTGAAAACCCGAAAGGGCGATCCAGGCAAAAGTTAGAGACATTGAAAAAAAAAGAATTTGCATCCCGCTAGATTGAGTACCTCACACTGGGGCAATCTAGGCAAAAGTTAGGGATTTGGCAAGTAACTGCATCCTGACAAGACTGTGTTCTACATCTGTCATTCGCCAGAAAATTCTTGATTCGTCGTCGACTGAAGCTTCGAATACATCGAAATTCGGAATTGGTAGAGAAATGGTCATTATGTTCAATGTAGCCCTCTCCAATATATATCACCGATTTCAAACTTGTACAGATCTATGGAGTCTTGCCATTTGCAGACTACCATTCCATCAAATCAATTTGAGCTTTTATCCAATTTTTTTGCACTCTTATTTGTTTCAACTCAACAAATGTTTTGCATGTTTTAATTGATAAAATATCATTGTTTTCAAAATAAACAAATTTTTCACAAAATTGTTCTTAAACAAAGTGAACATTCACGATGATGGAAGGATACTTAGGAGATCTGCAGTGCTCTCCCAAGGGTGGTATGATTCCCAACAGGGTAAGACTTTTGTTCATATCTCTGGCATAACTGTATCTTTTCCTGTAGAACCTTTCATGGTTTCTCCTCAGCGAGGGTGCTCAGTGCAGTGTTGTTATAAGTTGTTCGTTTCCCCGGCAGCGCAGCATTCTTCCTCCAAGCCATATTAGCCCCTATTGTGGGTCATCCCCAGTAGAGTGCTGTTTGAGCCCTATGGCGGGTCATCCTCAGTAGGTTGCTGTTTGAACACTTTTGTGGGCCAGTTCCCAAGCAGATTTTTTTTTGAAGACTTCAACGTTCTTCTCTCCAGCAGAGCAATCCTCTCCTCTCCCCAGCATGGGTGCTTTTCTGTGAAGATTCGGTATTTGGTGGATTGACATCTCAGTGCTCCGTCACTTCCTCGGATAGATTCCTCAGCGGAGTTGTTAGCATGATGAACTCTACCTATCCCCATCAGAGATCTGGTTGCTTCTTGGTATCTCTGATCCCCAGCATGAGTTGCTGTTGGGGCAGTGTCTGCCTGTGCTATGAACTCTTTTCTCCGGTTGTGACTGACGACCCCTCCGGAAGCCTCTTGTGGCCTTTCTCCCCTGCAGGATGTGGTGGTTCCCTGATGTCCCAGTCTCCAGCAGGTTTTTCTTTGCTCTCTGGTGATTTTGGCCTTCCCCCTGGAAGGGTAGTACCGGGTGGTTGATTCCGGGACCTATGTGTGTTAGACATGTCTGTTTGTCAACATTCATCATGCATAATGCATATACGCATAATCATAACATTCAGATATTCATATTACATCTTTTGCAGTATGTCTGCGGATGGTTGTCTCCTGCTTATGATGATATAGATCTCCCCAGTAGATCTCCCCAAGCAGATGTCGGGTGTCTAATCTCTCAATATAGAGTCAGCCCCTTAAGCAGAAAGTGTCTGTCATTCCTTCTGCAGTTCCCCACTGAGATATTTCCTCGTGGATGACGGTTGTTCCCGTTCCCTCCCAACACACATAATGGGATGGGTTTTCCCTATTGAGTTCTATCCTCATTAGGATAAGTCTTGATTCAGTTTGCCTTTTAGTTCGATCCTAAATTGGCCTTTTTTGGCTGTCTCTTGTGCTTCCCTGTGGTATAAATGAATAGTTGCTCACTAACCGGCACTCATTCATCTTATCCTCAGCGGAATTTTTTGGCTTCTACCTACTAACCGGTAGTTGTAAGTCCTATCTTTACGGTTTTCTACCTACTAACCGGTGGTTATAAATCCTACTTTCATCCCCTAGCAGAGGTAACCTTTGGGGTTCATTCTGGTTGTTGGCGGATTTTTGCGGTCTTCTACCTACTACCCGGTAGTTGTAAATCCTATTTTCTCCCATTTTGTTCCTCAGCAGATTGTTGTGGTCTTCTACCTACTAACCGGTAGATGTGAACCCTCTTTTCTCCCCTTTGTGGAGTCAACCCTTGTGCTTATCCTAGTCGATGACGGTTACTTTTCCGTGGTTTTCTACCTACTAACCGGTAGATGTAATCCCCTCTTTGCGGGTATCATTATCCAGTTTTCGGTATTGATAGTCCTTTTCCCTTTTGGATATTTGCTTTGATTTAAGCAACCTTATCCCCAACGGGTCTTCCCCCTCCTTTTGGATAATTGCTCCGAGTAAGCCATTTTATCCTCGGTGGGTCCTCTTTCATTCACCGTTTACCGGTAATGTTTGTGGTTTCCCCTTTCGATTTATCATCTTTACATACCTGGTCTGGTATCCCGATGCCTTTCTTTTCGGTCGATTTATCCTTTGACAACCTACAACCCGGTTATGGATAATCTTCCATGCGAGTATATTATCTATGTTTTGACGGCTATAGATAATACATCTCATGCACTCTTCAGTCAAAGTTTTGTCTTTCTTCAGTTGAGTAAGATTCGTATTCCTTGTGGAATCGAATGTCCATCCTTTAACAAGTTTGCTTTCGCTCTCTTCAGGATGATGAGTGTTTTGGAACACACACCAATTCACGATTTCGGTCGATTTATCCTTTAACAACCTACAACCCGGTTATGGATAATCTTCCTTGCGAGTATATTATCTACGTTTTGACGGCTATAGATAATATATCTCATGCGCTCTTCAGTCGAAGTTTTGTCTTTCTTCAGTTGAGTAAGATTCGCATTCCTTGTGGAATCGAATGTCCATCCTTTAACAAGTTTGCTTTCGCTCTCTTCAGGATGATGAGTGTTTTGGAACACACACCAATTCACGATTTCGGTCGATTTATCCTTTGTCAACCTACAACCCGGTTATGGATGATCTTCCATGCGAGTATATTATCTACGTTTTGACGGCTATAGATAATATATCTCATGCACTCTTTGGTTGAACCCTTCGTTTGTTTCCCCAACTGAGTAAGATTCGTATTCCCTGTGGAATCGAATGTCCATCCTTTAACAAGATTGCTTTTCTAGCTCTCTTCAGGATGATGAGTGTTTTGGAACACAAACCAATTCACGCCTTGGTCGGTCACCTGTTACATGCCTACAACCCGGTATCCTTGGTGTTCCTTCCTGTCTGCTCCCTCTTGCGATCTTGGTCCCCTGTGGAGTCAGATTTTCCTGAGTCGAAGTATGCCTCTTCAGGTTTTCCTCAAATGTTTTTGGTTGATTGATATCTCTCCCGTACACTGGTCTTTTATATTCCTTCTTCCCGAGCTTGTTACCTACTAACCGGTAACACCTCACCCCTTTCTCTTTCTCCCATTCATCCGTTGATGTCTGGTCGAGTCTTCCCCATTCATCCGTTGATGTCTGGTCACCTCTCCGTTGGTGTCGGTAAACGTCGAGTTTTTCCCATTCGTCCGTTGATGTTTGGTTGTATCCTTCTTCCCATTCATCAGTTGATGTCTGGTCACCTCTCCGTTGGTATTGGTAAACGTTGAGTTTTTCCCATTCGTCCGTTGACGTCTGGTTGTATCTCTTTCTTCCATTCATCCGTTGATGTCTGGTCACCTCTCCATTGGTGTCGATAAACGTCGAGCTTCTCCCGTTCGTCCGTTGACGTCTGGTCGAGTCTTCCCATTCATCCGTTGATGTCTGGTCACCTCTCCGTTGGTGTCGATAAACGTCGAGTTCCTCCCTTTCGTCCGTTGACGTCTGGTCGAGTCTTCCCATTCATCCGTTGATGTCTGGTCACCTCTCCGTTGGTATTGGTAAACTTCGAGTTTTTCCCATTCGTCCGTTGACGTCTGGTTGTGCTTCTCCCGTTCGTCCGTTGACGTTTGGTCGAGTCTTCCCATTCATCCGTTGATGTCTGGTCACCTCTCCGTTGGTGTCGATAAACGTTGAGCTTCTCCCGTTCGTCCGTTGACGTCTGGTCGAGTCTTCCCATTCATCTATTGATGTCTGGTCACCTCTCCGTTGGTGTCGGTAAACGTTGAGTTTTTCCCATTCGTCCGTTGACGTCTGGTTGTATCTCTTTCCCATTCATCCGTTGATGTCTGGTCACCTCTCTGTTGGTGTCGGTAAACGTCGAGTTTTTCCCATACGTCTGTTGACGTCTGGTTGTATCTCTCTTTTCCCATTCATCATCTTTCGATGTCTGGTAGTGGTTCCTTTTGCCGATAAAAATCAAAATCCCCAGTGGAAGCTGCCATTGGTGAACATTCTTTTCTTTGATCATCCATCGCAGAGTGCAAATTCCAGGTTCTTTTGGTATTCAATTCCTGATTACCTTGAAAGTATGATAGTCGTTGCCTTCATCCATTCAGGTTCTCAGTTGATTGAATAGGGGCAGCTGTAGCACCTCAAATTTGCACCTCCCATTTGTACATTCATTTCATTTTTTAGGTCATTAACATTGCATTTAACATTGCATAGTCCATTGCATTGCATCAGTCAAAACTGATCAGGAAAATCCATCTGTGCAAGAGAGCAAGGGTTTTTCCATGAGACAAAGGCCCTATGGTTGTTCCAATGAGCTTACATGAGTCAAGGATCATTTTGAAGCAACTTGACCCAAGGTTTGAAGCTCAAAAGTTATCAGTGCATGTGCCAATCATCTGAGGGCCATAAAAGTCAACTGCAAGTCAACTGAGGGCTAGGAGATGGAGAAATGGATTGAGACACTTCATTCATGTCCCAAAGAAGGTTATTCAACATGTCAAACATCTACCTTGAAGATTTTGAAGCCAGATCAAAAGTTTCCAAAAATGGAAAGTGACCTGTAATTTCAAGTTTCCAAAAATGGCAAGTTTTTGGACCAACTTCAACTCAACTTTCCAACATCAAAGAAGCTTCAAATGAATTTTTGTCTAACATGAAAGTTGAAGATCTTTCTCTCCCATTTCCAAAAAGTCCAAGATCATGAATTTCTAATGAATGGTTAAGGGGTTATGATCAAATCATGGCAAAGTGTGCTTGGAACTTCAAATCACCATATCTTTTGAACCAAAACTCCAAATTTGGTGGTTCTTTTCGCAAAATGTTTCTCATGTCATGAAGTTTCTAAATCAACCATCACATTGCATGAAATGTTATCACATGAGCATTTGCATATCCAAGTCAATTTTGGAGGGAAAATTGGAAATTTAAAAATGGTGCATTGTATGGACTTTCTACCATTGCCATTGGGTTTGAAATGTAATTTTGAGTGGATTTGGGCCTTGGTGTGCACTGTTCACGTGTGCATCTCATGCATGAGGTGAAAATGCAAATTTGTGCATGCACCTTATTTCTTTCTAATCCCAATTAAACATGGCTTAGTGTTAATTTCAGAATGATTAGCAAGGGGTATAAAAGCTTAATCACAATTGCGTTGCTCAGAATACACATTTTCAGATCTAGATTTGAGAATTGATCAAAATTTTCTCTCACAAAGAACTTCCAAATTCTTCACACAAACACTCATTTCCTTGGTGAATTCATGATCATGGAGTGATTTTGAGTGAGATTGAACGTGCATCTTGTGTTTTTCTGCTCAATTTCGTGCATGCTCAAGCTTGAATGCATCAATGGAGTTTTCAAATTAAGCTAGATCTACAAGTTTCCAAGCTTCCAATTCATCATCAAACATCATATCAAGTATTCTGGAGTGGATTAGAAGCATTTGGAGCTTTGAATCGTGCAAAATAAGGAACTGCTCTTCAAGAGGTGAGTTTTTCGAGCTTCATAATTTCACAATTCATGTAGATATTCTTGTAAATCTTGCTTTGCTGATCGTTTTGATATAAATTTTGTGCGATTTGGATAAAAAATGAGAGAGATATGCTTGATTGAAGTTTCACATGTCAAACTTTATTTGCTTCGATTTGCATGAATCATGTTGAATTAGGATGAATTGATGCTTGATCTATTATCTCCTTTGCATGAGCTTCGTTTTGGTATAAAGTTTTTGAAATTCTAGACGTTTCTGGAAATTCTGGAAAATTGCGCATGAATGTTCATCATCTTCATCTTCATCTTCATGAAGAAGATGAAGATCTTCATCATTAGTGACGGATCTGCATGGTAGCGACGGAATCTGGATTTTCGCTAGGGTTCTTGCTGTAACGCGCGCTCAGAACTCATTTAATCCATGGTCCTCACTTTGATTCCTGCTTCAGGCGTTTTTTGGAATTTATTTTTCTCTTTTGCCATGCATGTTCATATTTGAATTTTATTTTTTCTATCAACTTGTAAAATCCATAACAAATTGAAAAATGCATCAATTCATCTCCAATTTTTTGCAAAATGTTCCTTAGAATGTCTAGTTTTTTATGATCATGAATTTGGAAGTTGTGCATGGCTGGAAATTTATTGGCTCTAGGTTGATTGAACACATGTACATTTGTGACCTTGCCTTACTCTTTCTATCATGAAATGCTTGATTTTAATCCAATGGACTTGAAATTTTACATGCTGATTCTAGACACATTTTTGGATGTTTTAGGCTTGGTTTGGTATCTTTCTCATGTACCAATTCTGTTTTATGCTTGTGTTTGCATGGTGTGACAATTTGTGTCACACCTTTGGTTGTCTAACTTGTGCAATTTGATTTCCATGCCAAATGACCTCTAATGCTTCTGATTTTTTGTATGATGGATGTTTTGCATGTGATGAATGTTCATGAATTTTTCTAGAATTATTTGAATCATTTCTGTTTTGATTGGGAATTATCATTCATGATGATCATTTGGATGCCTTGAATTGGTCTTTGATTTCTCTTGCACATAAAATGAACTTGCATGATGATTATGGTTTGGTCCTTTTTAGGACTTGTTCTTGATTGGTTAAATATGATTCATGTTGAGTTTGAAGTTCTGTTTTGGCTTTTTGATCCCCTTTTGACCCTAGGCTTTGACCTAGTGGTTTGTTACTTACATTTGAGTTGTGAGTTTCAAGTTCAAGTGTGCATCTCCATGATTGATGTTGCTCCTTCATTTGAGCTTGATCATTTGTTTTTATTGGCTAACATTTACTGTTTTGTAGGCTTTGAAAACCATTCACTTGTGCTTGTGGCTCATGTGTTGCCTATTGGGTTGTTTGTCTGATATTGACTGTTGTTGACTATTTTCTGAGTATTGTACTGATTGGTTTAGCTGTTTCCACAGGTACCTAAGTTGATTTAAGTTCATTTGAACTTTGCTTTGCTTGCTTGTGGTTGGCGTACCACTGAGGTATAATTCCTTGATCTTCATGTAGTCTGGAAGACCTACTGTTATTGGTAGGCACCTATCTAAAGCCCTCCTTAAGAGGCAATGTTTGTGGATGTTTAATTTTGTGTCAAGCAGGTAAAGTCCTCTTAAGAGGAAATTGGCAGATAAAAGGGATGTGCAATCCATCCCCTGCTATTCAGTTGTGTCATTCACTTTGCTCACACACCAGGTGTCGATGCATTATGAATAGGAACCCAAGATCTTATTGTGTCAGTCATCTGTGGAGAAGAGTTCCCTCATTCTGAACTCCCACACTTTCTATTTGATTCAAGCTCTCCCAGGCCGGGGATAAGAGCTGTGAGGTCCTACCCTCACTTCCCATTTCATCTTCTTCACCCTAACTCTTAATGTTAGGGTTAAGAGCTCAAAATACCCATTTCCAGTTGGCTTGTTTGTCGAGGTTGATATGACCCCTTGACTAAAGCCCAACCTTGATGTTTGAGCCCCTTGTTGGTCTGTTTACGTCATGCTGTATGTATTTGTGTGGTGTGATTGTATCCCCTAGGTTTGCTAGACTCCGCGTAGTCTCGTTTGCATGTCAATTAAGGTAGCACGGTTCCTTCGTATAGGACTTCCTTTCTTGCGTGAGCTTTCCTAAAACACAAACAAACATTATCCCCTCTTAAGGATACGTTAACTCCTTCTACTACAGGCGAGTAAGTCTCCAAAGGTCGAGCATCCGGTAGATTGCGTAGTGACGTTGTCCACTTAAAAAACACAAACCAACAAGAATAGTTTAGCCGAACTACGGCAACTCTGATTCTCATGTCCAGATGAGATACGTAGGCACGAGATGCGATGTCTTGTCGAGTTTGACTAACAACTAACACTAACTCTTTTCTCTCGCCCTCGTTGCGATTGAGACCTTCCCTTTCTCTTGCCCTAGTTGCAATCGAGACCCTTCTGTGTGTGTTTGTTTGTTGGAGTCTGACATAAGTCCAGCGATTGGCAGTCGGTTTCCTGTGTCTTGTTTGTTTTTTGGAGCCTGACATAAGTCCAGCGATTGGCAGTCGGTTTCCGGTGTCTTGTTTGTGTTGTGTTGGACTCTGACATAAGTCCAGCGATTGGCAGTCGGTTTCCTGTCAGTGTTTTGTTTGGCGTGCGTTAGCCGAGCTACGAGTGCTTTGATTCTTCTCTAGTTAGAGAAGATACGTATGCAGAGGATGCGATGTCCTAGCGAGCACGTTTCCCCTGTTCCCGAACTACGTTAACTCTGATGTCTGTGTCTGACAGACTACTTAGGCCCAAGATGCGACATCCTGCTGAGTCCCGTTTCCTCCGTCTTTCATCTGTGTTTCAGTTCAGTGTTTGTGCAGTTTGTGAGTAGTCTTTAGCAACCCTTTCTTCTATTCTTTCTGAGCATGGATCCCGTCGAGTACGACGGATGCGTAGGGGTGCTAATACCTTCCCTTCGCATAACCGACTCCCGATCCTTGCAATCTCTGGTCGCGAGACCATGTCTTTTCCAGGTTTACTTCGAGCGTTTCCTTTCCCTCCTTTGGGATAAATAACGCACGGTGGCGGCTCTGTTGTTTCTTTTTCCCGCCGGTTTTTCGCGTAATGCGCCACTTGGTAACCCTTAGACGTAGGTGAGTTGCACCGAACTGGGTTAACAATTGCTTGTGTTATTCGCTTTACCATTCTGTTTTGTTTATCCATTCATTATTACCAGATATCAGTGTCGTGACATTACCTTCGACATCTTATATCTGATACCAGAATTTCAGCTATGTTATCGTTACTTTTTTTTTCCTATGTTACATTTAATTTCAATTTATCAATTCAATTGCTATTCATTTATTTCTGCTTATTCATTTATTTATTTATTTATTTATTGCATCTATGCTTTTAAAATTCAATTGCTTAGTTATCATTATTATGCTGTTATCACATGCTGCTGCAACCTGTGATGAGAAAATTAAAAACCAGCGTGTGAGGACCGTCACATATAGGGTGACGCACGTCTCACAGACGTGACAACCGTCACAGATCTGCCACGATCGTCACACGGCATGCAAATGACCGTTACGAGCATCTGACCGTTGCAGACGACCGTTACGCATTCGTTGCGCGTGACGACCGTCACACCCCTGTGCGTCACGAATTCCAGAGAGCTCGCCTATAAATGCAAGCGCTTTTCCTCTCTTCTTCCTCATCAACTACCACTCTCATACCATCCTGCTCTCCATTTATTCAATTCTTTACATTTTCTTGAAGCGTGTAATTTACAAATATTCCATCTCACCCACCAACACCAAAAGTTTCATAAACCTCATCAATGGCCCATCAAGAAAGAGCTACTCCCAACCTATCAACCGTCGTATTCCGAAATGGAGAAGCCGACGAACGCCAAATAGACAACTACCTCAAGTTCTACCAACGCTCAGTTCAAGCTACGAGGTATGTTGATCATGAATGCCATCCAGGAGCACACTCAGCATGTAGGATTGGATCCTACCCAGCGAGGAAGAGGTGAGCGCGCAAGAGCAAAAACCAAAGCACGCAGAGGCCAGCCGCGTAACGACGAGCAGTGATTTTTGTTTCTTTCTTTTTTATTCCGTATACTGTAGCATTGAGGACAATGCATTGATTAAATGTGGGAGGAAATCCTTATCACTTCTCTACTTGTTTCTATTGTTAGTATTTTCAGCCAATACAAAAATTTTTGCTTGTCCTTATCAATCATTTTTACATATCTCGGCATAACAATTTTTTTTTACTTAAGACTAAATGCATACCCTACGAGTATATAGGCTGTCTTGCGGAGGTTTTGTTAGGAAAACTGAGAAAGATCTAACAAGATTGATACCATCCCGACACCCTAATTCCTCACTTCTACGAGATCAGTTTAAATAACCATTATACCGACACCTTAAGTCTCCATTCTAGATTAACCCCTAGTAGTTTATACTAGCAGTCAACACCGTCTCCAGCGCAAACCATGTGGAGAGCCGATGAATATAAGTGTTCGATGCCTACAAATTAAGAAACTCCTTCATATTGTTGCTATCAAGAAATTGATAAACGAACCATACAAAAGGTTGCAAAGATATACAAAAAGAAGGAACGGAAACCCCAGTTGGTTGGTCCAGAGGTACCTGGTACTAGACTCGGTAGGGCGAACTACGGTTCGATCCCCCACAACCTTAAAAAAGGGGATATATAAAGGGGTACCGCACTAGTGTACCAGACCCCGTGTAGATGTTTGATTGGCTGCATTTTGTGGTAAAACACTAACTGGACTATAATGTCTTGACTGATGTCATGACATGCTTTGGAGATGTTTGATTGGCTGCATTTTGTGTTAGAACATCTAATTGTACTCTGATGTCTTGACTGATGTCATGACATAATTGAGTAGTATGCTACAGGTTTAGCTAATACAGGATTTACTGAATGTCAAACCAGATGTTATGACATTCATCCCTGACAGCAGATACTGAGGTATAGAATAGTTGGTTGTCTGTTATAACTCAGTATTTATTTCAATCTGTTTATTCAGGAGAATAACAGACCTGGCATAAGGCCTACTGTCTGAATGTCAAATTGGATGTTATGACATTCATCAGTGACAGCATATACTGAATAATAGGCAGGTTGGTTTTTCTGCTTCAGTTCAGTATGTATCTCAGTCTATTTATCAAGGGGATAACAGACCTGGCAATAAGGCTCATTGTGTAAATGTCAAACTGGATGTTTTGACATTTATTACTGTAAGCGGATATTGAAGTATAGACTGGTTGGTCTGCTACAATACAGCATTTAGCACAGTCTATTTTTAGGAAAATAACAGACTTAGCATATGGTATATGTTCTGGACGTCAAACTGAATGTTGTGACATTCATTCCTGACAGCATATGCTAAATTGTAGGATGGTTAGTTTTTCTGTTTCAGCATTTTCTCAGGCTATTCTTCAGGAATCCAACAGCTGAGCTAAAATCCAGGAAACTAACAACTGAGCTACAATTAATGAACCTAACAAATAGCCTATTTGTTAGCACCCTAATATGTGGAAATTAGGTTAACTTGCTTAACCTTAATTTTAGGAAATACAAGTACAAGGCCCAAGTGCTGCAATATAAAAGGATGGCAATCCTTCTTTCAGAACTCGTGGGTTTTAGGCGTGAAGATTTTATTGGTCCATCATACTTCACTGCTGTATTTTTGTGTGTGTTTTGTATTAGGTGTATCTTGTAAGCCAATCAATTATCACTTAGATGATTGCATTGGACTAGGGTGTTCATTGAGTTGTAAGTGTTGTGTCACTCTAAGCTTTTAAGCGTGAGTGTTGTGTATCTTGATTAAAGCTGTTAAGCACAATCAAGAGTTGTTTGAAGTGTGACTTCACCATTAACTTTAATCTAATTAAAGGTTGTAATCACTGAGGTGATTGGGGGGGAGTGAGTAGGAACTCTGATCTTAGTGTAAGATTGAAATTGCATTGGGTAGGTATTAAATGATAGGATTAAACAGTTGGTTTAAGGTCTGAATTAATACTACTAATAGTGGATTTCCTCCCTGGCTTGGTAGCCCCCAGACGTAGGTGTGTGTGACACCGAACTGGGTAAACAATTCCTTGTGTTATTTACTGCACTTACTTTTTAAGTTCTGCATAATTCTTGTCTGCGCAGAATTGGATGTCATAACATCCCGTATGACATCGAAAGTCTGTTAACTAGAATTTCAATTGGCATCAGAGCAGGCACCCTTCCTGTTAATTTCTGGGTGAGATCTAGGGAAGTTACTTTCTAGTACCATGGACAAGGATGCAGGATACTCAAATAGACCACGCATGCTGGATGGGTCTAACTATGATGACTGGAAGCCTCCTATGATAGCCTTCTTGAGGTCTCTAGATAGCAAAGTCTGGAGAGCTGTCAACAAAGGATGGGAACATCCAACGAAGACAGGTAAAGATGGAGTCAGTATGCAAATTCTGGAAGAAGAGTGGGACAAGGAGCAAGAGGCATTAGCCCTTGGAAATTCTAAGGCCTTGAATGCATTGTTCAATGGAATAAGTAAGAACGTCTTCAGACTGGTGCATCACTGTGAGTTGGCCAAGGAAGTTTGGGATACCCTCAAGATAACCCATGAAGGTACCTCCAAGGTGAGGATGTCTAAACTTCAGATGTTGACCACCAAGTTTGAAAATCTGAGGATGAAAGAGGATGAGACTATTCATGACTTCCACATGAATATTCTTGAAATTACCAACACTTCTGGTGGCTTAGGTGAGAAAATGGCTGAAGAGAAACTTGTAAGAAAGGTTCTCAAATCATTGCCAAAGAGATTTGCCATGAAGGTCACAGCCATAGAAGAGGCTCAAGATATCAGCAATATGAAGGTTGATGAGCTTATTGGTTCTCTCCAAACTTTTGAAATGGGCTTGTGTGAGAATGTTGAAAAGAAGAATAAAAGCGTAGCTTTTGTATCAAATACTGAAGAGGAGTCAGAAGAAGGAAGTATTGGAGGTGATGAAAGCATATCAGAAGCCATAGCCATGCTTGGGAGACAGTTCAACAAGTTCATAAAGAAGATTGATCAAAAAGGTAGACCAAATGTCAAGAACATCTCGTCTGACATCAGGAAAAGATCAACTTCTGAAGAAAAGTTCAACCAAGGCAAGGGAATCCAGTGTCATGGATGTGAAGGTTTTGGACACGTTAGAGCTGAATGTCCTACTTACCTCAAGATGCAAAAGAAGGGGCTATTTGTCACCTGGTCTGAAGGAGATTCTGAGAGTGAATCTGAAGGAGAATCTTCTAAACATGTCACTGCACTAACTAGTGTCTGTGCACCTGATGATGACTCAAGTGGAGATGAACTGACTTTTGATGAACTTGTTGTATCATATAAAGAGCTATGTGTCAAAAGCGCAGAAGTGCGTGTCCAAGGAGAAAAGCAGAAGAACCTCATCAAGGAGCTGGAGGATGAGAAAAAGAAGCATCTGACAGTCATAGATGGTCTAAATGGTGAGATAACCTTGCTGACCTCCAAGCTAGATCAAATGACAAAATCCATCAGAATGCTAAATAAAGGAACTGACACATTGGAAGAGATCCTAAAGGTGGGACAGAAGTCAGGAGCCATGTCTGGTTTAGGCTTTGTGAAGAAATCCTCAACTGAACTCAAACGCTCAAAGGCTGAAGTTCAGAAATTCAAGCAGAAGTCACAACCAATGTCTCAACATCAGGGAACCAGGATGAGTAACCATCAGAAGAAGAAATTTCAGAGATGGAGATGTCACTATTGTGGTAGATTTGGTCATATAAAAGCCTTCTGCTACAGGTTGCATGGTTATCCTAACCAAACCCCTCATAAGGCATATAAGCACAATGCCCCCATCAAGAAACGTCAATGGGTTGCTAGGTTAGCTCACACAGCTCTAAGGGCATCTACCAGAGAAGACTGGTACTTTGATAGTGGCTGCTCAAGACATATGACTGGTATGGAGAATTTATTGGTGGATATACAACCTCACACTACCAGTTATGTGACCTTTGGTGATGGTGCTAAAGGAAAAATCAAAGGTGTGGGTAAACTGGACAGCTCTGAAGTTCCAGAACTGAATAATGTGCTGTTAGTAAAAGGACTAACTGCTAATCTCATCAGCATAAGCCAGCTGTGTGATCAAGGGTTCTATGTTCAGTTCACTAAGGAGCTATGTGTTGTGACGAATGGAGATAATCAGGAAGTTATGAGAGGATCCAGATCCAAAGATAACTGCTATCTATGGGAACCTAAAGTCTCAAACTACTCCACAATTTGCTCCTCAGCCAAGGAAGAACAAGAGGTGAAGTTGTGGCATAGACGTCTTGGTCATCTTCATTTAAGGGGAATGAAAAAGATCATATCCAAGGAAGTAGTTAGAGGAATCCCAAAGCTGCTTATTGATGAAGGAAGAGTCTGTGGAGAATGCCAGGTTGGCAAGTAAACCAAGATGTCACATCCTAAGCTGGGACATCCTACAACATCCAAAACTCTGGAACTTTTGCACATAGACTTAATGGGACCTATGCAGGTTAAAAGTTTGGGTGGAAAGAGATATGCCTATGTGGTTGTTGATGACCATTCCAGATACACTTGGATAAGCTTCATCAGAGAAAAATCAGATGCATTTGACGTCTTCAAGGAACTGTGCATCAGACTTCAAAGGGAAAAGGACAGTTGTGTGGTCCGAATTAGGAGTGACCATGGGACAGAGTTTAAAAATTCCAAGTTTGATGAGTTATGCTCGTCTGAAGGGATAAGTCATGAGTTTTCCTCTTCTGTAACTCCTCAGCAAAATGGGATAGTTGAAAGGAAAAACAGAACCATTCAAGAATCTGCCAGAGCTATGATTCATGCAAAGAAGCTTCCTATGCACTTTTGGGCTGAAGCTATGAATACATCTTGCTATGTTCACAATAGAGTTATCTTGAGAAAAGGAACCTCGTCCACTCTGTATGAAATATGGAAAGGCAGAAAACCCACTGTGAAGTACTTTCATATCTTTGGAAGCAGATGTTACATTCTTACAGATCGTGAACAAAGAAGGAAAATGGACCCCAAAAGTGATGAGGGTATATTCCTAGGATACTCAACTAACAGCAGAGCCTACAGAGTATTCAACTCCAGGACCAATGTCCTGATGGAATCCATAAATGTTATTGTGGATGATAAAGAGGAAGGAGTCGATGTCATAGAGGATGTTGGAACATTCCTTTATACTTCAACAAACATACCTGTCGAGTCTGAAGAAGTACAGGAGATTCCTCCTGAATGTGAGGTAGATGCATCCAACAAAGTGTCGTCTATCAGAATTCAGAAAGATCACCCTAAGGATCTTATCATAGGGGATCCCAATAGTGGTGTGACTACTAGATCAAGGGAAATTAGCTCAAATTCCTATTTTGTATCCAAGGTTGAACCAAAAAAGTGAAAGAAGCCCTGACTGATGAATATTGGATCAATGCCATGCAAGATGAACTGGAGCAGTTTAAAAGGAATGAAGTATGGGAGCTAGTTCCACGACCTGAAGGGACTAACATCATTGGTACCAAGTGGATTTACAAGAACAAGTCTGATGAGAAAGGAGTAATCACTAGGAATAAAGCAAGACTAGTGGAACAAGGGTATACTCAAGTTGAAGGGGTGGATTTTGATGAGACGTTTGCACCCGTTGCAAGACTTGAGTCAATAAGATTGCTGTTAGGTGTGGCCTGCATTCTGAAGTTCAAATTGTTCCAAATGGATGTGAAGAGTGCCTTTTTAAATGGCTACTTGAATGAAGAAGTCTATGTGGAACAACCTAAAGGGTTCTGTGATCCTAACCTGCCTAAACATGTGTACAAGTTGAGGAAAGCTTTGTATGGGTTGAAGCAAGCTCCTAGAGCTTGGTATGAAAGGTTGACTGATTTTCTGACCTCTCATGGGTATAGGAAAAGAGGGATAGATAAGACCCTGTTTGTGAAGGATGATGATGGCAAAATCATGATTGCCCAAATTTATGTGGATGATATTGTCTTTGGTGGAATGTCAGAGCAAATGGTGAAACATTTTGTTCACCATATGCAATCTGAGTTTGAAATGAGTCTGGTTGGGGAATTGACTTATTTTCTTGGAATGCAAGTTAACCAAATGGAGGATTCTATGTTTCTCTCCCAAAGAAAATATGCCAAAAACATAGTTAAGAAGTTTGGTATGGATAATGCTAGACACAAAAGAACTCCTGCACCTACTCATGTAAAATTAACCAAAGATGAAGGAGGTCCCAGTGTTGATCAATGCTTGTATAGAAGCATGATAGGTAGTCTACTATATCTAACTGCAAGTAGACCTGATATTTCCTATGCAGTTGGAGTGTGTGCTAGATACCAAGGAGAACCCAAAGTGAGCCACTTAAATCAAGTCAAGAGGATTCTCAAGTATGTCAATGGGACTTGTGACTATGGTATGCTATACTCTCATGGCTCTGAGCCTGTCTTATCTGGGTATTGTGATGCTGATTGGGCTGGGAGTGCTGATGACAGAAAAAGCACATCAGGAGGATGTTTCTTCTTGGGAAACAATCTCATATCATGGTTCAGCAAGAAACAAAACTGTGTATCACTGTCCACTGCAGAGGCTGAGTACATAGCAGCTGGAAGCAGTTGTTCCCAACTGGTGTGGATGAAACAGATGCTAACTGGGTATAATGTCTCTCAGAATGTCATGACATTGTTCTGTGACAATCTCAGTGCCATCAATATTTCAAAGAATCCCATCCAACACAGTAGGACCAAACATATTGACATTAGACATCACTTCATCAGAGATCTGGTGGAAGACAAAGTGATTACCTTGGAACATGTAGCCACTGAACTACAACTTGCTGACATATTCACAAAGGCTTTGGATGCTACTCAGTTTGAAAATTTAAGGGGCAAATTGGGAATATGCCTTTCTGAGGATTTATAGCAACCAATGATGTTTGGGATGTATTGTTTAATATCTCAACCTATTAAACAATTGAAAGTATGCTATGACTGGACAATAGATCACAACTATGTTACTTGCTGCAAGTGTGGTAACAAGATGTTAAGGGGATATCCTAACATGAGACAGCCTATGTGCCTGCTGGACTTCAAGAAAGTGTTCATGCAGGAGTGGTTCAAGATGTCAGACTCAAAGTCATGGCATCTGATATGGGTGTACTTGCTGTAAAGTAAGAGTGTGTGACTACTTGATCAAAGCTGTGAAGCAAGATCAAGTGGGTGGTGTCTTGATCAAAGCTGTAAAGCAAGATCAAGAGGGGGCATTCTTGATTGAAACTGTGAAGTAAAATCAAGATTGTGTTTTTGTCATCTGTGTGTAATTCTGTTTTATTTTGTTCTGTAATTTAAAGTGTTGCTTTGGCAACATTTTTGACAAAAAGGGGGAGTAACACCTGTGATGCCCCAGGACAATAGATTATTTGCTATGTGATTAAACAGATATTGAAGATCCTCTAATCCAGAGGTTGTGCTGCAGCCTGATGTTCCACTCCTATGTGTGATGAGTGTGAGTGTGCTATCTGTATGTGTGCTGCTGTTAGAAGTTTTTATTTAACTTTTGTGTGTGTTGAGTGTGTTGCTGCTCTGAGTGTATTAGCTAGGTTAATTTCCCTGCTAGATGTGTGTTTTTCCGCTGCTGTGAACTCTGTTGTGATGCCAAGTTGTTTTAGCCAAAAATTTGCCAAAGGGGGAGTTTGTAGATGTTTGATTGGCTGCATTTTGTGGTAAAACACTAACTGGACTATAATGTCTTGACTGATGTCATGACATGCTTTGGAGATGTTTGATTGGCTGCATTTTGTGTTAGAACATCTAACTATACTCTAATGTCTTGACTGATGTCATGACATAATTGAGTAGTATGCTACAGGTTTAGCTAATATAGGATTTACTGAATGTCAAACCAGATGTTATTACATTCATCCCTGACAGCAGATACTGAGGTATAGAATAGTTGGTTGTCTGTTATAACTCAGTATTTATTTCAGCCTGTTTATTCAGGAGAATAACAGACCTGGCATAAGGCCTACTGTCTGAATGTCAAACTGGATGTTATGACATTCATCAGTGACAGCATATACTGAATAATAGGCAGGTTGGTTTTTCTGCTTCAGTTCAGTATGTATCTCAGTCTGTTTATCAAGGGGATAACAGACCTGGCAATAAGGCTCATTGTTTAAATGTCAAACTGGATGTTTTGACATTTATTACTATAAGCGGGTATTGAAGTATAGATTGGTTGGTCTGCTACAGTACAGCATTTAGCACAGTCTGTTTTCAGGAAAATAACAGACTTAGCATATGGTATATGTTCTGGACGTCAAACTGAATGTTGTGACATTCATTCCTGACATCATATGCTAAATTGTAGGATGGTTAGTTTTTCTGTTTCAGCATTTTCTCAGGCTATTCTTCAGGAATCCAACAGCTGAGCTAAAATCCAGGAAACTAACAACTGAGCTACAATTAATGAACCTAACAAATAGCCTATTTGTTAGCACCCTAATATGTGGAAATTAGGTTAACTTGCTTAACCTTAATTTTAGGAAATACAAGTACAAGGCCCAAGTGCTGCAATATAAAAGGATGGCAATCCTTCTTTCAGAACTCGTGGGTTTTAGGCGTGAAGATTTTATTGGTCCATCATACTTCACTGCTGTATTTTTGTGTGTGTTTTGTATTAGGTGTATCTTGCAAGCCAAGCAATTATCACTTAGATGATTGCATTGGACTAGGGTGTTCATTGATTGTAAGTGTTGTGTCACTCTAAGCTTTTAAGCGTGAGTGTTGTGTATCTTGATTAAAGTTGTTAAGCACAATCAAGAGTTGTTTGAAGTGTGACTTCACCATTAACTTTAATCTAATTAAAGGTTGTAATCACTGAGGTGATTGAGGGGGAGTGAGTAGGAACTCTGATCTTAGTGTAAGATTGAAATTGCATTGGGTAGGTATTAAGTGATAGGATTAAACAGTTGGTTTAAGGTCTGAATTAATACTACTAATAGTAGATTTCCTCCCTGGCTTGGTAGCCCCCAGACGTAGGTGTGCGTGACACAGAACTGGGTAAACAATTCCTTGTGTTATTTACTGCACTTACTTTTTAAGTTCTGCATAATTCTTGTCTGCGCAGAATTGGATGTCATAACATCCCGTGTGACATTCAAAGTCTGTTAACTAGAATTTCACCCCGTACAAAGAAAAGGATCAAAGTCACTAACCGGCTACTTCACTAAGTGTGTGCGGCGGCAAAGGGCTTAATGTGATTTCGCTAGAATGAAACCGGGTGAAATAGAAACAGAGACACTAGGTTGAGCTATAATAGCATGATTCGAACTGGCTTGTGCAAAGGAGAGATCTATGCTAAAGCTGAAAGCTCGTGTCGTCACAGTATCTTTAGTGTTTTACTCGAATATCGGACACCGTGACAATCCACCTAACAACCACGCACGAATGGGTAATGTATTCGCGTTTAACTTTGCTTTCAAATTGTATTTTCTTGAGGACAAGCAAAGATTCAAGTTTAGGGGAGTTTGATAACGCGAAAACACAACAGATATTTGCCTTGATTTACACTCAAAGATCGTACCATTTTAATTAATATCCCGATTATTCCGCAAGTATTCGAGTTGTTTTCGCAGGTATTTAAATCTCCAAGCATTAATGAGCAAAATGAAGAAAAGGAAGAAAAAGAAGAAGAAACAGATGAGAAAGCACAGGAAAAAGCAGAAAACCAGAATGCAGAATTTGTTGATGTGACGACCGTCACAGATTCATGACGACCGTCACGACCCAACCTGTGACGACCGTCACAGGCCTATGACGAGCGTCACGCGGCCTGAATCTGCGCTTTGAAACAGTCAATCACAGACACCCAAACGTGCCTAAATTCCCTCCAACAACTTGACTCCCCCGGATTCCTCGTTCAAACCAAGTCCTCCTTAAATATCTCAACCACCAAGACCTAAAGGGGCAATATATAAAGGACCAGAGTGGGAAAAATTGGGGATGCCTACATTTTAGACTTACGTTCTGCAATTAATTTTTACAGCTTTCTAGCTTTTTCGTTTATTTTCTTTTCAGCAACTTTGTTTCCTTTGCCTTAATTCATTCACCATTCTTTTTAGAATTTCCCTTTTTCCCTTTTCCTTCCTGTTTTCCCGTTATCCATAGTAGTAGTTTCCTACACTGGGGAACTACTACACTTTTTTTAATTTTAGTAAGAAATTTGTATTGAAGAAGCAGAAGCCTACCGACTTCTGGAGGACTGCTCAAGTGCTCTGAGATTCGCTATACTCTGTTACTTCGTTTGCCAGGTTTTTATTGAATTATTATTATTATTGCCCAATTATTATTATAATTATGTTTGCCGCAATGTTGATCTGTTTATGCATTGTGTTTGCTTTATTTAACATGTCTGACTAAATTACCGGTATCGGTATGTAGCAATTTAATTAGATGGGATTTAATAATAATCGGTGAAAACTCTTTTTCTCAAACAATCTTTTAGGCTGAAGTTTTTAATTTAAATTTAATTAACTTTATCACAAAAGCGTGAAAAGCTATTCAATACGGTTTTTCCACGAGAGTGGGAAATTAACTAAGGTGAGCACCAACAATCGTGAGAGCGTGAGGCTCGAGCTGGATAGTAAAAATCAAACATTGAGTTTAAAAACAACGAGAGCACTTTTAAAGCAATTAGAACTTATTTGTTTTCAAAAAGAAATTTTAACTTCAAATGGGACAGTGAGAGCGTACATTCTGACTTAAAGCTATAGGCCGAATCAACAATCACGAGAGTGTGAGATAAAACTTTTTCAATAAATATTTTCTACTGAGAGATATTTGGAATTTAAACTATTCACCGGTGACTTATCGAATCCCTGACAATTAATGCGTTGCATACTGATTCCTTCCATCAATTCTTTCTTAAAACTAAATTTCCCTTAGATTTACTATTTTTCCCTCGAACTTCTACTAATTATTCCCTTAGCTAAACATAGTGACGCTAGTAACACTAGTTTGACCATAGGTCCCTGTGGGATCGATATCTTTTAAAACTAAAGCAACTGGACTATGCACTTGCAGTCAAGTACCCGATAGACTATATTTTATATATAGTCACGACAAGCATCAAGTTTTTGGCGCCGTTGCCAGGGACCTGTTTTAGTCGAATATTGCGACTCTTTCGTTGCACGGTATAGACTAAGGTAACAATAAAAACTAATCTTCTCTCCCTTATTTCCCTGATTGTATGCCAAGTACTCGCTCACAAGGCGATAACTTAGCACCACCAGTCCTAGAATTATAGCGTTTCTTATATGTAAGACGCTGAATACACGAATATCAACAAAAGAACGATATTCCCGATATTTTCTCTCCTCCTAAACCAGAAGAAAAACCAACCATGGCTGAAGAAGAACCACAGATCGTCCTCTTAAATTCTACGCTACCCCGTCCCAACAAGAACCTCACAACAACATTGTTGCCCCCACTATAAATCGAAAGGATTTCGAGCTGAAACCCTCACTATTATCAACCGTCCAACAACAACAATTTGCTGGAAATCCTACGGACGATCCTAATAAACACCTGACCAAGTTTGTGTAGTACGCAGATACTGTAAAGGCGAATGGTGTATCTCAAGATGCGATAAAATTGCGCCTCTTTCCTTTCTCTCTAAGAGACAAAGCTTGGGCTTGGTTGCAATCCTTGCCATCCAACTCCGTTACGACATGGGTAGAACTAAAGAACATTTTCTTATCCCGATATTTTCCGCCGAGCAAAATTGCTATGCTGAGAGCTCAAATCAACAGATTCAGGCAAAAAGATGTGGAATCTCTCTACGAAGCATGGGAGAGATACAAGGACATGATGAGGATATGTCCACATCACGTTCTCGAAGACTGGGTGATCATTCACACATTTTACAATGGGCTTATGTATAACACAAGACTGACAGTAGACGTTGCCGCGGGCGGTGCACTTATGGACAAGCCATACAACGAAGCCTATCAACTCATTGAAAACATGGCCCAGAACCATTGCCAATGGGGAGGTGAAAGAACTCCAATGGAAAAGTCCCAGAAAAAGGGTGGAATGTACGAAATCAGTAGCCTTGACCATGTTCATGCAAAGGTAGATGCCCTTGTTCAAAAATTAGACAACTTGACTATACCACCCGCAGCCACTGTGGCTGCTGTAACTCCAAACTGTGAGTTATGTGGAAACCCTGGACACACTGCACAAGAATGTCAAATATTAGCAGGAGTCCCAACCGATCAAGTGAATTACACATAAGGAAATCCATATTCGAATACCTACAACCCAGGTTGGAAAAACCATCCTAATTTCTCGTATAAGAATAACAATGCTCTGTATGCACCTGGCTAAGCACCAGCTGTTCCGCCTGGATATCAAAAGCTAGCTAATAATGCTCTTAACATGCCTAGGAAGTCAAATCTCTAATTAATGATGGAAAGCTTCATAGCTACCCAAGCTCAGACAAACAAAGACTTCTTGAACCAAAACATACATAATAGCGAGCAACTTAAACAACTAGCGAACAAAGTAGATGCCTTAGCCACCCACAATAAAATGTTTGAAACACAGATTTCACAAGTGGCTCAACATCAAGCATCTACAGCCGCTCCAGCTGGAACATTTCCTGGACAGCCGCAACCTAATCCAAAAGGACATGCAAATGCCGTTATACTGAGGAGTGGAAAAGAAGTAGACGGACCCGTAGATCCAAGACTCCAAAACCTTGCCATGTACCAAAAACCAGACAAAACCTCAACTGAGCATGTGAATGAACCAAAGGAAACAGAAGATAATACCCAAGAGGCCGAAGAGAAAGAAAAACCTTACGTGCCTCCACCTTTTTATAAACCACCCATTTTGTATCCTCAAAGACTCAAAAGTTCTAAAACTGCGAGTCAATTTAGGAAATTTGTTGAACTTCTGAAGCAACTAAACATTACGATACCCTTTACAGAAGCCATCACACAAATTCCCTCCTATGCCAAATTTCTTAAGGAAATCCTATCCATTAAGAAAAAGATTGAGGATAACGAAACAGTTAAACTTATCGCCGAGTGTAGCGCAATAATCCAGAATAACATGCCTCCCAAACTAAAAGACCCAGGTAGTTTTTCCATACCCTGTGTCATTGGAAAATTTGTCATAGACAAAGCTCTATGCGATCTAGGAGCCAACATAAGTGTAATGCCTTTAACCATTTGTAAAAGGCTCAGTATGGGAGAATTAAGACCAACCAAGATGTCTGTTCAATTAGCTGACCACTTAATCAAATATCCTGTCGGTATACTAGAGAATGTCCCCGTACGTGTAGGACAATTTTATATTCCTACAGACTTCATAATCATGGACATCAAAGAAGATGCCAGTACACCTATCATACTAGGAAGGTCATTCTTGGCTACCGCCGGAGCCATAATAAACGTAAAGAGAGGTAATTTAACATTCGAAGTTGGAGAGGAAAAGGTTGAATTCATATTGACCCAATTCTTACAAGCGCCAGCTATAGACGATACCTGTTATCTACTCGATGTCATAGACGAGTGCGTGAGAGAGATGGAGATGCAAGAAACCACATACTCTGATATAATGAAAATCCAAATCCCTCCAATATTTGAAGACGATAATTGGCATGAACCATACCAAAACTAAAGTCTAAGCGAATGCTTAGCACTTACACCCAACCACATGCCATGTCCAAAGAAACCTGACTTGGAATTAAAAGCACTACCAAAGAACCTAAGATACGAATTCCTAGACACTGAACTAAAAAGACCAGTAATAGTCAACGCTGACTTAAGATAGATGGAAACTGAGAAATTACTAGATGTCCTAAGAAAATATCCAACTGCGTTAGGATATAACATCGCTGATCTAAAAAGAATAAGTCCTTCTATATGTATGCATCGCATTATGCTGGAGGAAGATTGTAAAACCTCTAGAGAACACCAGAGAAGGATCAACAAATCCTAAGTACGGTAGTCAAGGATGAAGTAAAGAAGCTACTAGATGCTGGAATCATATACCCGATCTCTGATAGTCAATGGGTTAGCCCCGTTCATGTAGTACCCAAGAAAGGGGGTGTTACAGTTGTTAAGAACGAGAAGGGAGAGTCAATAGCACAAAGAGTTGTGATCGGAAGTAGAATGTGCATCGACTATAGAAAACTAAACAAAGCCACTCAGAAAGATCATTTTCCTCTACCCTCCATTGACCAAATGCTTGAACGATTGGCTAAGCATTCTCACTTCTGCTATCTAGACGGTTATTTAGGATTCTTTCAAATCCCAATCCATCATGACGACCAAGAAAAGAGTACCTTCACATGCCCTTATGGTACATTCGCCTACCGACGAATGCCATTTGGATTATGCAACGCTCCCGCAACATTTCAAAGATACATGATGGCAATCTTCGCCGATTTTATAGACGACATCATGGAAGTCTTCATGGACGATTTTTCTGTTTGTGGGCAGAGTTTTGAAGGATGTCTATCAAACCTTGAAATGGTACTCGAAAGATGCGTAAAGGTAAACCTCGTTTTAAACTGGGAGAAATGCCATTTCATGGTTCAACAAGGAATTGTGTTAGGTCACATGGTATCTGACAGAGGAATTGAAGTAGACAGAGCTAAGATCGAAATCATAGAGAACCTTCAACCTCCGAAAATAGTACGAGAAATACGAAGCTTTTTAGGACACGCCGGTTTCTACCGACGTTTCATTAAAGATTTCTCAAAAATTACCAAGCCACTTACAGGTTTATTAATGAAAGACGCTGATTTCATCTTTGATGAAAAATGCTTAACAACGTTCAACCAACTAAAAACATCTTTAATCACCGCACCCATAATGCAACCACATGACTGGAGATTACCGTTTGAAATCATGTGTGATGCGAGTGATTACGCAGTAGGCGCGGTACTGGGACAAAGAAAGGATAAAAAGCTTCATGCTATTTACTATGCGAGCAGAACACTAGATCCAGCCCAAATGAACTACGCCACCACTGAAAAAGAACTTCTAGCCATCGTGTTCGCATTGGACAAATTCCATTCCTACATGGTAGGCGCGAAAATTATCATCTATACCGACCACGCCGCTATTTAATACTTGTTAAGTAAGAAGGATGCCAAACCAAGACTTTTAAGATGGATCCTGCTCTTACAAGTATTTGACTTAGAGATAAAAGGTAAGAAAGGTATTAAAAACGTAGTAGCGGACCACTTATCACGAATCGAAGGGAATAAACCTGAACAAATCCCAATTAATGATGATTTCCCTTACGAACGACTCATAGCCCAAATGGAAAGCGATATGTCTGAACTAACATTAAACGATATAGAAATAGAAGAATCCGTGGAAGAAATACATGCGAATGCAACTCTGCCATGGTACGCTGATTTTGTCAACTACCTAGCCGTCAGAGTACTTCCACCGGACCTATCTTACCAACAAAAGAAGAAATTCTTTCACGATCTAAAACAATACTACTGGGATGCACCTCTGCTTTTCAAAAGAGGTACCGACGGTATTTTTCGTTGATGTGTTCCAGAGGATGAAATAGATGATATAATCTCTCATTGCCATTCCGCTCCCTATGTAGGGCATGCAAGTACCTCAAAGACCTGCACTAAGATCCTGCAATCAGGCCTTTTTTGGCCTACTCTATGGAAAGACGTCCATAACGCGGTTATAAAATGTGACCGGTGCCAACGCACTGGAAACATATCACGACGCGATGAAATAACACAAACGGGAATCTTAGAAGTGGAAGTCTTAGATGTATGGGGGATTGACTTCATGGGGCCATGCCCAGCTTCTTTTGGTAATAAATACATACTCGTTGCTGTCCACTATGTTTCAAAATGGATCGAGGCCGTAGCTTCTCCAACAAATGACACATGAGTAGTGATCAAGTTATTCAAGAACATTATCTTTCCCAGATTCGATGTGCCAAAACTAGTAGTTAGTGACGGTGCCTCCCACTTCATATCGAATATATTTGGAAAACTTCTTATGAAGTATGGAGTCCGACACCGTGTAGCAAAACCGTATCATCCACAAACTAGCGGGCAAGTCGAAGTCTCGAATCGAGAAATAAAATAAATTCTTGAGAAGACCGTAGGAATATCCCGAAAAGACTGGTCATCCAAACTAAACGAAGCTTTATGGGCCTACAGGACGGCTTACAAAACCCCGATAGGAACCACACCCTTCAAACTAGTCTATGGTATATCATGCCACCTCCCCGTGGAATTGGAACACAAAGCATATTGGGCAATTAAAACCCTAAATATAAACTATACTTCCGCAGGCGAGAAACAGATTCTGGACATCCACGAATTAGAAGAGCTGAGATTGGACGCTTACGAGAATTCCAGGATCTACAAAGAGCGAACCAAAAGATGGCATGACAAACACCTTTCTAGGAAGGAGTTTAAAGTCGGCGACATAGCGCTACTATTCAATTCAAGACTTAAACTTTTTCAAGGAAAACTCAAATCTAGGTGGTCCGGCCCTTTCAAGATCACCAAAGTCCTCAATAGTGGTGCTATAGAAATAAAAGGTAGGAATAGTGACCCTTTTATAGTAAACGGGCAGCGACTAAAGCATTATCATAATATTGAAAATAGAGACTATTCGAACAGTCTCAGACTCATAGAGCTGCCCGCTCAACCCCAAACCTAGTACAATGCGACGCTACTGTCGAACTTACGACATTAAACAAAGTGCTTAGTGGGAGACAACCCACCCCTTTTTTGTTATCTTTGTTACAACCTATTTTCCTTCTTTGATTGTCTTCTTTATTTTGTTTGCTCCCCTCTTCTTGATTCTTTGCAGTCATTCTTGTTGCTTCTAGTAACTAACTTAGACATATTGGATACTGATAAATAGGAAAATTACTAACTAGTTAGTTAATTACTTTCATCATGCAACAAATATAGACAGTTTTCAGAGGCAGAGTTCAAAGAAGGCGGTACGATTATCTAGCCCAGAAGGATATGGTATTGACCATATATTATGATGGACCTACCATGGATAAATTAGGCATCCGAGATAGCATCTTTTTTATGTTTAACCAGCTTGGGTGGGAGAATGTAGCCATTAAGAGACGGTTTGTCACGTATCGTGAACTAACCTTATAATTCCTTAGCTCCCTTGTATACAACGCCGAACATGGTGACGGACTTAACAAAGGGTTGATATCCCTTAGGTTGTTTAGCATGGATTTCACCTATAGCCGTCGAGACCTTGCTGACCTCCTAGGATTCCCTAGTGGCCCTTTCGTTTTTACTACCCGCCAGGAGGACCTAATCGATGACATCGACCTAGATGACTTTTGGGGTAGCATAACTGGAGAATCCAACCCAAACCTAAATGATATGCACTCACAAAGGATCTATAACCCTGTAATACGATACTTTCATAAAGTACTGGCCCACACCCTGTTTGGTAAGGAAGAAAACAACACCCTAGTGTCCCGTGATGAACTTTTCATCTTGCTACGTGTCGATCATGGTCGACATGTCAATATCGTGACATTCATGATGGAGAGATTTGTTCACCTTGCTAAGAACAACCGTACCCCAATAATAATAGGTGGCTTAGTAACCATGATAGCAGATGCCATTAGACTTAGACGCCCACTTTATGAGCATGTACCATTTGGAAACATTCGACCCATGGATATCGAATTTTGCTTTAATCGCAGAATCATAGGAAACATTGGGACTGATACTTTTGATTATTTAATCAATAACGAAGTGGTTCGACTCTTTACCTTTCCTAACCATGGAGAATGGGTGTTCACAGCCGCAATAACTGGCTTTATAACTTAGATGAACACCCTATTGATCCACCTTCACCTCCCGAGACACCGCCCAAATATGAGTATATCAATGACCCTATCCATATGGAAGAATCTGACCCTGAAACACCTCCCAACTATTATAACATTGATGAACCGGTTCCTCCATCATATGCTGATAATCTTGCCATGCTCATCACCCGTCTGAATGATTTCCTAGCTGACACCACAACTGTGAAAGACGAGATAAAGATCATACACTTTGATGTCTTAGGCCTGATGGATATAGCCATTGAGCAGTTTCATCACCTGAACGAAGTTGTAGCTGCATTGGGAGAAAACCGTGGCTAATACTACTGACCACTGATTTCTCCTACTCGCACTAAGCAATGAGGACACTGCTTTGTTTTGTGAGGGGAGGGAACACATTTATTTCATTACCTTTGTTTAATTACCTTATTACTTTTGTTTGCTATGTTATCGTTACTTTTTTTTTCCTATGTTACATTTAATTTCAATTTATCAATTCAATTGCTATTCATTTATTTCTGCTTATTCATTTATTTATTTATTTATTGCATCTATGCTTTTAAAATTCAATTGCTTAGTTATCATTATTATGCTGTTATCATATGTTGCTGTAACCTGTGATGAGAAAATTGAAAACCAGCATGTGACGACCGTCACATATAGGGTGACGCCCGTCTCACAGATGTGACGACCGTCACGGATCTGCCACGATCGTCACACGGCATGCAAATGACCGTTACGAGCATCTGACCGTTGCAAACGGCCATTAGGAATCCGTTGCATGTGACGACCGTCACACCCCTGAGACGACCGTCATGAATTCCAGAGAGCTCGCCTATAAATGCAGGCGCTTTTCCTCTCTTCTTCCTCATCAATTACCACTCTTATACCATTCTGCTCTCCATTTATTCAATTCTTTACATTTTCTTGAAGCGTGTAACTTACAAATATTCCATCTCACCCACGAACACCAAAAGTTTCATAAACCTCATCAATGGCCCATTAAGAAAGAGCTACTCCCGACCTATCAACCGTCGTATTCCGAAATGGAGAAGCCGACGAACGCCAAATAGACAACTACCTCAAGTTCTACCAACGCTCAGTTCAAGCTACGAGGTATGTTGATCATGAATGCCATCCAGGAGTACACTTAGCATGTAGGATTGGATCCTACCCAGCGAGGAAGAGGTGAGCGCGCAAGAGCAAGAGCCAAAGCACGCAGAAGCCAGCCGCGTAACGACGAGCAATGATTTTTGTTTCTTTCTTTTTTATTCCGTATACTGTAGCATTGAGGACAATGCATTGATTAAATGTGGGAAGAAATCCTTATCACTCCTCTACTTGTTTCTATTGTTAGTATTTTCAGCCAATACAAATTTTTTTGCTTGTCCTTATCAATCATTTTTACATATCTTGGCATAACAAATTTTTTTCCTTAAGACTAAATGCATACCCTACGAGTATATAGGCTGTCTTGCAGAGGTTTTGTTAGGAAAACTGAGAAAGATCTAACAAGATTGATACCGTCCCGACACCCTAGATCCCTCACTTCTACGAGATCAGTTTGAATAACCATTATACCGACACCATAAGTCTCCATTCTAGATTAACCCCTAGTAGTTTATACTAGCAGTCAGCACCGTCTCAAGCGCAAACCACGTGGAGAGCCGATGAATATAAGTGTTTGATGCCTACAAATTAAGAAACTCCTTCATACTGTTGCTATCAAGAAATTGATAAACGAACCATATAAAAGGTTGCAAAGATATACAAAAAGAAGGAACGGAAACCTCAATTGGTTGGTCCAGAGGTACCTGGTACTGGACTCGGTAGGGAGAACTACGGTTCGATCCCCCACAACCTTCAAAAAGGGGATATATAAAGGGTTACCACACTAGTGTACCAGACCCCGTACAGAGAAAAGGATCAAAGTCACTAACCGGTTACTTCACTAAGTGCATGCGGAGGCAAAGGGCTTAATGTGATTGCGCTAGAATGAAATCGGGTGAAATAGAAACAGAGCCACTAGGTTGAGCTATAATAGCATGATTAGAACTGGCTTGTGCAAAGGAGAGATCTAGGCTAAAGCTGAAAGCTCGTGTCGTCACAGTATCTTTAGTGTTTTACTCGAATATCGGACACCGTGACAATCCACCTAACAACCACGTACGAATGGGTAATGTATTCGCGTTTAACTTTGCTTTCAAATTGTATTTTCTTGAGGACAAGCAAAGATTCAAGTTTATGGGAGTTTGATAACCCGAAAACATATCAGATATTTTCCTTGATTTACACTCAAAGATCATACCATTTTAATTAATATCCCGATTATTTCGCAAGTATTCAAGTTGTTTTTGCAGGTATTTAAATCTCCAAGCATTAATGAGCAAAATGAAGAAAAGGAAGAAAAAGAAGAAGAAATAGATGAGAAAGCACAGGAAAAAGCAGAAAACCAGAATGCAGAATTTGTTGATGTGACGATCGTCACATATTCATGACGACCGTCACGACCCAGTCTGTGACGACCGTCACAGGCCCATGACGAGCGTCACGCGGCCTGAATCTGCGCTTTGAAATAGTCAATCACAGGCACCCTAACGTGCCTAAACTCCCTCCAACAACTTGACTCCCCCGGATTCCTCGTTCAAACCAAGTCCTCCTTAAATATCTCAACCACCAAGACCTAAAGGGGCAATATATAAAGAACCAGAGTGGGAAAAATTGGGGACGCCTACATTTTACACTTACCCTCTGCAATTAATTTTTACAGCTTTCTAGCTTTTTAGTTTATTTTCTTTTCAGCAACTTTGTTTCCTTTGCCTTAATTCATTCGCCATTCTTTTTAGAATTTCCCTTTTTCCCTTTTCCTTCCCGTTTTCCAGTTAGCTATAGTAGTAGTTTCCTACACTAGGGAACTACTACACTTTATTTAATTTTAGTAACAAATTTGTATTGAAGAAGCAGAAGCCTACCGACTTGTGGAGGACTGCTCAAGTGCTCCGAGATTCGCTATACTCTATTACTTCGATTGCCAGGTTTTTATTGAATTATTATTATTATTGCCCAATTATTATTATAATTTTGTTTTCCGCAATGTTGATCTGTTTATGCGTTGTGTTTGCTTTATTTAACATGTCCGACTAAATTACCGGTATCGGTATGTAGCAATTTAATTAGATGGGATTTAATAATAATCGGTGAAAACTCTTTTTCTCAAACAATCTTTCAGGCTGAAGTTTTTAATTTAAATTTAATTAACTTTATCACAAAAGCGTGAAAAGCTATTTAATACGGTTTTGCCACGAGAGTGGGAAATTAACTAAGGTGAGAACCAACAATCGCGAGAGCGTGAGGCTCGAGCTGGATAGTAAAAATTAGGCATTGAGTTTAAAAACAGCGAGAGCACTTTAAAAGCAATTAGAACTTATTTATTTTCAAAAAGTAATTTTAACTTCAAATGGGACAGCGAGAGCGTACATTCTGACTTAAAGTTATAGGCCGAATCAACAATCACGAGAGTGTGAGATAAAGCTTTTTAAATAAATATTTTCTACTCAGAGATATTTGGAATTTAAACTATTCACCGGTGACTTATCGAATCCCTGACAATTAATGCGTTGCATACTATTCCTACCATCAATTCTTTCTTAAAACTAAATTTCCCTTAGATTTACTATTTTGCCCCCGAACTTCTACTAATCATTCCCTTAGCTAAACATAGTGACGTTAGTAACACTAGTTTGACCATAGGTCCCTGTGGGATCAATATATTTTAAAACAAAAGCGAATGGACTGTGCACTTGCAGTCAAGTACCCGATAGATTATATTTTATATATAGTCACAACAAGCATCAAGTTTTTGGCGCCGTTGCCAGGGACCTGTTTTACTTGAATATTGTGATTCTTTCGTTGCACGGTATAGACTAAGGTAACAATAAAAATTAATCTTCTCTCCCTTATTTCCCTGATTGTATGCCAAGTACTCGCTCACAAGACGATAACTTAGCACCACCAGTCCCAGAATTAGAGCGTTTCTTATACGTAAGACGCCGAATACACGAATATCAACAAAAGTACGATATTCCCGATATTTTCTCTCCTCCTAAACCAGAATAAAAACCAACCATGGCTGAAGAAGGACCACAGAATCGTCCTCTTAAATTCTACGCTACCCCGTCCCAACAAGAACCTCACAACAACATTGTTGCCCCCGCTATAAATCGAAACGATTTCGAGCTGAAACCCTCACTATTATCAACCGTCCAACAACATCAATTTGCTGGAAATCCTACGGACGATCCTAATGAACACCTGACCAAGTTTGTGCAGTACGCAGATACTGTAAAGGCGAATGGTGTATCTCAAGATGCGATAAGACTGCGCCTCTTTCCTTTCTGACTAAGAGACAGAGCTTGGGCTTGGTTGCAATCCTTGCCATCCAACTCCGTTACGACATGGGTAGAACTAAAGAACATTTTCTTATCCCGATATTTTCCGCCGAGCAAAACTGCTATGCTGAGAGCTTGTAAGACCCCAATTTTGTCCCTAAGATCCCTCATGGCATCATATCATACCATATCATTGCCTCAAGGATCTATGTGCACCTTTGCTTCCCTCCTAGGGGGTGGGTTATCTTGTGAGTGTGGTTCTTGATCACCAAGCATGTATTGCATTTGTATATCATTGCTTTCCATCTATCTATTAACCAAAGGTACAAAAATATTGTCATCTAACCATGTTACTTGCAGATGAAGCAAATTAGGTCAAATCAGTCAAAGTCAGTCATTGAGATAGATGGTGGCCATTCTTGAAGAATTTGGGCACCATGATCATTCATAAAGAGTTCATATGAGTTGTGACATCATTTTGTATCAGTATATCAAGTGGTAGGGGCTTGGAATTCATCAGAACATGGTTCAGTCAACCGAAACCCTAGCAAAATCAACGGTGGTCAACGGTGCATTTAATCAGTGATTTGATGGTGGGAATTGGTTTGAGAGGTCTCATTCGTGTCCATATAAGCCTCATATAACATGTCAAACATCCACAGTGAAGAATTTGAAGTCAGACAAGAAGTTTCCAAAAATAGAAAGTTGACCTGTAATTGGAATTTGCCAAAAATGGAAAGTTCTTCTCCTCAAAATTACTTCATCATAAAAGCTTCAAATGAATTTTTGTCCAACACGAAAGTTGAAGATCTTGTTCTCCCATTTCCAAAAAGTCCAAGAACACTCATTTCTCATGTGTGGTTGGCAAGTTATGATCAAATCATTCTCAAAAAATTTTGAACTTCAAAGTGGCATATCTTCCAAACCATTTGGCCAAATTGAGTGAGGTTTTTTGCTACAAGTCATATTTGATGTGCTCTATCCAAATCCTTCATCATAATTCACCCAAAATCATCCAATCAAAATGGCCTTTTTCAAGTGGTTTGAATTTAAAATGAGGGAGGTGAAAAAGTGACTTTTCAAATTAACCATTTCCTACACTTTTTACCATTTGCCAATGTTCAAAAATCATGTTTTGGATGTGCTTAAAGCCCAATTTTCGCACTGTAGCACATGCACATGCAACATAAGTGGAATTTCACTAATTGGCAAAACATTTCCATTTGAGTTAATTTCAATTACCACTTCCTTAACCAAGCTTATGCATCATTAAACAGAGTATATATGCTTCATTTTCTGACTGCAAAAACCCTAGCCACACTTTGCCAAAACAGATCAAAACTTCATTTTCTCTCAAACTTTCATTTTCCTCACTTGAACTTTTCTCTGAAAATCTCAAAAGGACCCGTATTCCTGAGCTTTGTTTCATCATCTACCAACCTTTTGGAAGCCATTGCAAGCATCATTTCATAACTGTAAAGCATCAAAGCACCAGTGTTCCATTGAGCTTCTCACATGGCAGTTCGAATTTGGAGCTGAATCGTGCTAGCTGAGCTTCAAGTTCTCCTTCCATTCACCAATACAAACATTATTGTGCATCTGTTTCAGCTTGTTGTGGCCAGAAAATCACCATTCCAACACTGTTCTTCAAGCTAGGTACCATTAGTTGCTCAGTTCTTTTAAGAACTTGCTTTGCTTTGCTTGATAGCATTTGCATTGAGGTAGAATCTCTTTTTCTTCATGTAGTCTGGAAGACCTGGCCTGTTACTTGGCCAGGCAACCGTCTGAAGTCCTCCTTAAGAGGCAATGTTTGTGTTTGTTTATTTTTGTCCCAAGCAGGAAAAGTCCTTTAAATAAGGCAATTGGTAGAATCCAAGAGATATGTAACTTATCTCCTACTATTCTGTGAGTCACTCACCTTGCTCACACTACTTGTGTTGATGCATAGTGAGTAAAAACCCAAGATCTATAGAGTCTAATCTTGTGGAGAGAGTTCCATCTTTCTGAACTCCCACACCTTCTATTATTCAAAGCTCTCCCTGACCAGGGATAAGAGCATGAGGCACACCCCTCATATCCTTTCATCTGCTTCACCTTGGCTCTCAATGTCAAGGTTAAGAGCACCATTAACCCTATTCCAGTTGGCTTCAATGCCTAACCCTGTGTGTGAGCTTACTTGTTTGGTTATAGAGTGTGCTGAATGCCTTTGGTTGATTGATCACTTAATTCATTTGTACATGTCTGCTTGCATGCTTTGTGCATTTATCATCATTAATTGCTCATTAGTGCATGATCATTTCATTTGTCTTTGTGACATATCTTTGTTGTTTGCCCATTGAGGACAATTGTAAGACCATTCATTGGCCATTGTTCCTATGATATGGAAGTGAGTATAAGACCATTTCATTGGCCACTCATCTTCTCTTTGCTTGATGCATTTGTTTGATTTATGTGAGGATGCAATTGTAAGTCCGTGTAATTTGGCATTTGTTTTCCTATGATCATATGTTGGAGGTTAGAGTAAGCCCAGATAGATTGGCATCTGACATCCAAGTGTTTGCTTTGTTATTGGAGATTGGTATAAGCCCAGATAGATTGGCATCCGGTATCCACTTTTTATTTCTTTGTTGAGGAGATTGGTATAAGTCCATAGAGTGGCCTCTGATATCCAGTTCTATTTTAGGAGATTGGTATAAGTCCAGTGATTGGCATCTGGTATCCGCTTTTGTTGACTTTCTTCCTTTGCTTTGCTTGTTCATTATTGCTCATTGCCTATTCCAAAGGACACACTTGAGTCATCTTCTATATGATTTCAAGAGGTGAACCTTCTAAGAAGTTTTACACTCCATCTCCATCCATTCATCCATTTTGTCCTAAACCTTTTCACACATTGCTTTCAAAACTTGAGATAAATATTGTGCAAACATCTTCATGCTTTCAAATTAGAAACCTGGACCCTAAGTCCTTGACTTTTTCAAAATCCATTTCATAATACTTCTTTTGAATCAATCTTAATCATACTTTGACCCTCCTTTTGTGAATAACCACAATCAATTAACTTCACCCATTCAATGGTTTTGTGGCTTTGTCCACTCTTGTTAAGTTTTCATACATTAGCCTTAGGTTTGATTTATCCTAGTTGGTTGATGTTAATCTCACCTATTTGTCCTTAGTTGATTGAATTGTAAGTCTTCCTTGCTTATTATAGGGTTAACCCCTCACTAGCAAGTTGAAGCTTTTCTCACATGGTGGACTCGTTGTTTTATAAGGTTGAGTTTTCTCCCGTGGATAACGTAAGACCTTAGTGCTCTTGCTTTAAAATTGAACTCACAAATCTTTTGGAAATCTTTTAGCCGAACTACGGCGTTTTGATCCTTACCTTTGATGGAAGGTACGTAGGCAACAGGTTCATCCGTTCGAACACAAAAACAATAAAAATTGTATATTCTTTTCTCATCATCCCAATCATGTTTGCACAATAAATATTTCATAACAAATAACAATTTAGTACAACAAGTGTGAAAAGGGCTCCCTAGGAGTACCTAGGACGTGATGGGTGCCTAACACCTTCCCATTGCGTAATTTACCCCTTACCCAGACTCTCTGATCTTTTAATTAGTTTTCTACGCGTAAAACTTCTTAGGCTTTTGTTCGCTTTTTAGCCAGTCCTTTGGATAAATAAAAGTGCGGTGGCGACTCGAATTCATTGTATGCTTTGCTTATGGTTTAATCAATAAATCATATAGCGACGAATACACCGCTACAGAAAAGTGGCGACTCTGCTGGAGATAAACATAATCCTTGGTGGTATTGCCTACTTTTCACCCTTGTTGTGTGCTATATTGTTATTTGTTATATGACATATTTTTGTACCATTTGGGATAACTGTATTGATTGTAATGTTTGAATTGCTTGATATACAATTGTTGTTTGCTTTGGTGATCTGTGAGATGAGTTCTATACCCGAACTCGAGTGCACTCTAGGATAGGAGAATGGCATAGTCTTGTTGACTGGTGTGGAGTATTCCTTAGCCAGTTGACTTGCGAGTCCATTCACTTGGTGGAGGTCATGTTGGATTAATAATGTCACACAAGTTATTTGTGGTTAGGCATTATTCTTTCAATCATGTGCCGCAGAAGCCAAGGACCTTAGTTTACCAAACCCATCTTGGCCTATTTTTTAGGATGTAGTGCGGAGGTCGTTCAGATGTAAGTTCTGATGCGATTGTTACGCGATACTACACTCATAAGAGTTTCTCTTGAGAATATTTTTGGAATGCGAGTATTCGTTCCTCCGATAATATTCGAAAGATGGAACGATGATTATGGGAACCTCTGGTAGAACATGTTTGGCAGGTTTAAACCCTAGTACACTCCCTTTGGGTGGTTCTTAACCGAGACTCCATGCTCGTGACTCTCAGCAAACCCGTGATTCGTGGTTGAGTCGTTCAGACAACCTTAATATCAATGGAACCTGGGCGTTGATCAGGTATAAAACCTAAATCCCCCAAAACGGATGGTTGATATTAAGGATGTTAGAGCCGGTTCATGTACCGTTAATATCAATGGAACTTGGGTGTTGATAAGGTGAAAACCTAAATCCACCAAAATGGATGATTGATATTAGGGATACAATGAGCTTTCCCACGACCTTTGTTTGGTGTGACTTGCTTGATCCTTGAGTGTGATTGTTGCATTCATGCATTCATGCATTCATCTGCATCCATATCATCAGAAAAAAGAAAATTTTCAAGGAACTCAAAGGAGTTTATTTGCAAAAAATTTCAAATATGGAAAAAAACCGGGAAAATTTTTTCACCTGATATATCTGATGAGATATTCTCATATACGAGCAAAATGCTTAAATATTTCAAAGTTTGCAAATAAAACCCTCGAGTTTCTTTGGAATAAAAAACAAGCATATGCATAAACACTTCATGCATCATTTGCATAAGCGGGTGTTTTGTTCCGGTCTCCCGTCCTGTGGTCTGACCTTGCGATATTCATTTATTTTGAAGACGCACTTCGCCGGTACTACACCAGAGCCAACCCTGCCAGGTTTAAGGACCGTGTTGAGCAAGAGAACTGTGAACTCGAGGAGGAATTTGCCAGACAAAATGCTTTTGATGGATTCATTCTTGTCGCTGGTTTAGGGAAGATGATTGAGCTTGAAGACGACAGATCCCGGGCTGGCATTGGCTACTGTTCTGGGGCATTTAATGAGCAAGGCTGTTCAAGAGTGGAGGATTCATCCATGATGATCAACCTGAAGAGGAAGCTGCTGCTATCTGGGAAGAGGATGCAGAAGATCTGAACAATTTCATCATTCCTGGTGGTGTCTGCCACAATTGGGTCGTTGTGGATGTTCCTACGGTCATTCATAAGTCAGCATGATTTGTTCACTTTGTTCAAAACCCTTCTCCCATGCCAAAAGGAGAAGTGATGACATTGTTGGCAGCATTTTAATGCAATGATGTTTTCATTCAATTAATGCATTGTTAAACATTTGTTTTTCCATTCGTTTTCACTTTTTGCTTTTGCATGAAATCGGTGATCACAAAAAACCCTGGAAAACAAGAAAACAATCTTTTCATCTGCATAAATGATTTGCTTGTTTAAATATCAAAAGCTTTTCATTATCCAGAATCATTATGCAGGGATTTCTAAACCCATTGAACATAATGATCCAACGCTATCTCCCAATCTTGAACTCCTTGTATTTGAGGCAGAGGAAGATGATGTTAAAGGGGATTCCTGATGAGATTACCCGACTTCTTGAGCACAAAAGGAGCTCATTCAGCTGTATCATGAGAATCAGCAAAACAGCCAAACTGGGGCATTGCAAATGCAATCAAAAAAAAAAAAAAAAAGGGTGAAAAAGATGAAAAATCAAAAAATCAGGAATTTTTTTTCAAATCTTTTCAAAAAAAAAAGAGAAGGAAGAAAAAGTATACCCTCAAATCCCTAGTTGACTGATGCTGAATGGATTCAGAGTCGTTATGACCAATTGAATTTGATTGAAGAGAAGCGGTTAACTGCCATGTGTCATGGTCAGTTATATCAGCAGAGAATGAAGAAAGCATTCGATAAGAAGGTCAAGCCTCGTGTGTTCCGAGAAGGTGACCTCGTGCTCAAGAAAGTTTTGTCTTTCGCGCCCGATTCCAGGGGCAAGTGGACTCCAAACTACGAGGGTCCATATGTTGTTAAGAGAGCCTTTTCAGGCGGAGCTTTGATGCTTACAACAATGGATGGGGAGGATTTCACTCGTCCTGTGAATTCAGATGCAGTCAAGAAATACTTTGCCTAGAAAAAAAAGTATATGCAAATGAAAAACAGAATAGCTCGCTAAGTTGAAAACCCGAAAGGGCGGCTTAGGCAAAAATGAGCGTCTCGGTGGAGAACCCGCAAGGGTAATCCAGGCAAAAATTAGAGACTTGAAAAAAGGAATATTTGCATCCCGCTAGATTGAGTACCTCACCCTGGGGCAATCTAGGAAAAAATTAGGGATTTGGCAAGTAACTGCATCCTGACAAGACTTTCTGTTTCACCAGCTGTCATTTCATCAGAGGATTCTCGATTCGTCGTCAAACTGAAGCTTTGAATACATCGAGATTCAAATTGGTAGAGAAAGGATCATTATGTTCAATGTAGCCCTCTTCCAATATATATCACTAATTTCAAATTTGTACAGATCTATGGAGTCTTGCCATTTGCAGGCTACCATTCCATCAAATGAATTTGAGCTTTTATCCAATTATTTGCACTCTTATTTGTTTCAATTCAACAAATGTTTTGCATGTTTTAATTGATAAAATATCATTGTTTTTAAACAAATCAAATTTCTCAAAATTTGCTGTTTTTAAACAAAGTGAATATACATAAGATTGAAAGGATACTCAAAGATATCTCAGTGCTCTCCCAAGGGTGGCATGATCTCCAACAGGTAAGACATTTGGTTCATATTCCTGGTTTGGTTGTATCTTCTTTCTCCAGATCTTGTGATGGGGTTATTCCCCAGCACAGTTGCAAGCGGAGTGTTGTTGAAGACTCAGTTTTCTCCAGCAGCAGTGTTCCCCAGTAGAGTTGCTTATACAGTTGGTTTCTACTCGGATGATGTTATTCTCCTTCAGTGGGTTGCTCCCCGGAGTTGTTTGGAGTTGCAAAGCTTTTTGCTTCTCAGTTGATGCTGAGATCCCCTGCGGATCTTCGAGATTTTCTCTTGTTCCCCAACAGATTCGTCTTGGTGGCTGTTTTGCCCGTTGTGACTTTCTGTACCCTGGTTGGGTTGTTTGCTGATCCATCACTCAGAGATTTGGTGTTTCCTGATATTTCTGATCCTCTGCTTCCCTAGCAGTACCCGCAGATCTATGCTTTCTAGCATGTAGATCTCCGTAGATTGGCTTTCCAGTTGGTTCTCCCCTGGAAGTATAATACCGGGCGTTTGATTCCTGGACCTGTTTATGTTCGATATGTCTGTTTTGTCAGCATTCATCAAACATAAATCACGCATATCCATGCATATTCATAAACATTCAGATATTCATGTTGCATTTCTCGCCATATATCTTTTGTTGTCTCCTGCTATGGTGGTGCAGATCCCTAATAGATCTCCCCTAGCAGATGTCGGGTGTTAAAATCTCTCCATATAGAGTCAGCCCCATAAGCAGAAAGTGTCTTTTGTCTGTCCTTCTGCAGTTCCCCACTGAGATATATCCTCGTGGATGACGGTTTCTTCCGTTTCCTCCCAACATATGTATTGGGATGGATTTTCCTATTTGAGTTACATCCTCATTAGGACGTGTCTTGATTCAGTCTGTCTTTTCGGATTATTCCCGAATTGGCTATTTGTCAACTGTCTTGTGCTTCCCAGTGGGTTGTTCCCCAGCGGAGTTTTTTCGGGCCTCTACCCTTATACCGGTAGTTGTAAGTCCTATTTTTCCTTGCCCTTTTGACGGAATTGGTGGTTATATACCTTTTATTCCTCGGCAAGATTTTTAGTTGTCTACCTAGTAGTCGGTAGTCGTAAATCCTATTTTCCTGCTCTCCAGCAGTTTGTGGTTTGTTATAAACCTTATTTTTAGTTTCCCGTGCGGATTTGTGATTTGTTTTATCCCCACGCAGAGTTGTTGGTTTTCTACCTCGTATTCGGTAGATGTAAACCCTAATTCGTGGTTATCCCCACCAGAGTATGGCTATTACCCCGTATTCGGTAGTTGTAAGTCCTATCTCTTTTCCCCTAACAGAGGTAACCTTTGTGGTTCGTCCTGATTGTAAGTGGATTTCTGTTGTCGTGGTTTTATCCCTAACAGAGTTGGTGTCTCCCTGTGGTGATTTCTATCCCCAGTCGTGTCTGTGGTCTTCTACCCCGTATTCGGTAGTTGTAAATCCCAAGTGTTGATGTTTCTCCTCAGCGGAGTTTGTGCCTTGTGGTACAGTTGGATAATTGTCGGATGCTAGCAATTTTATCCCCAGCGGGTCCCTTCACTGTTTGTCAGTGATTGCGTTCCCCGGATAGTTGATTGTCATCAATATATCCCCAGCTTGTCATTATGGATAATTGCTGTTTATGCAATTCATCCCCGGATCATTGATTCTCACCAGTGAATCCTCAGCAGATCGCCTTTCATTTACCCTCTTGTTGGTAATGTTTGTTGCTCCTTTTGATTGGTCATCATTATATACCTAGTTGGTATCCCGATACCTTTCTTTTCGGTTGATTTATCCTTTATTAACCCAGTAACCGGTTGTGGATAATCTTCCATGCGAGTGTATTATTCACGGTCTGCCGGTAATGAATAATATATCTCATGCACTCTTCAGTCGAAGCCTTTTGTGTTTCCCCGATCGAGTAAGATTCGTTATTTCCCTTTGTGGAATCGAATATTCTTTATTTGTTGGATAATTGCCGGATGCTTGCAATTTATCCCTTTGAGTTGTCTTTCGTTTACCCGGATGCTTGGTATCGATTGTCTCTCTTTTTGGTTAGTCACCTATTATATACTTCGGTATCTCTGGTGTCTTTTCCTTTCGAGTATATTATTCACGGTCTGCCGGTAATGAATAATATGTCTCATGCGCTCTTTAGTTGGAATCCTTTGTTGATTTTCCCCAACTGAGCAAGATTCGTATTCTTTGTAGAATCGAATATCCACCCTTTAACAGTTTGTGTTTCGGATGATGAGTGTTTTGGCATATATACCAATCCACGTTTTCGGTAGATCACCTATTATATACCTCGGTATCTCTGGTGTTTCTTACCATGCGAGTTTATTATCTACGTTCTGACGGTAATAGATAATATGTCTCATGCGAGTTTTCTTATCCACGGTCTGCCGGTAATGGATATTATATCTCATGCACTCTTTGGGTTTGTGTCCCCAGTTGGGTAAGGTTCGTTTTCCCGTTGTGGATTCGAATGTCCATCCTATAAGTCGATTCGCTTTTTCAAGCCCTCCTTTTGGATGATGAGTGTTTTGGCATATATACCAATTCACGTTTCGGTCGGTCACCTATTATATACCTCGGTATCCCTGGTGTTCCTTCCCCTTCTGCTCCCTATTATGACCTTGGTCCCTTGTGGAGTCAGATTTTCCTGAGTTTATGTACCTTTTTCAGGTCTTTCTCAGATGTGTGGTCGATTGATATCTCTCACCTTATATCGGTCTTAGATATTCATTCTTCCTGAGTTTGTTACCCTTATACCGGTAACATCTCATTCTTTGGTGCTTCCTCAGTGGAGTTTCCTATTGCTTTTCCCAGGAGTCAGCTTGTGTCTCTCCAATGGATGTTTTTCCTTTGGAATTTTCTTTTACCAAGTGTGAGTTCTTCACTCCCCAGTGAGGTCTCCAGTCTGATCTCTATTACCCTAATCAGAGTCGTGTCTTGTTCACGTTGTGTCAGTTTTGTTTTTCCCAACTTAAAGTCGTGTCCTGCTCACACATTCTTTTTCTTTTACTATCCCCAACAAGAGTCTTGTTAGAGTCTCTGTTCCTGGTGAGTGTATTACTCCGATGGATCGTCTTTTCTTCTGTGTGAATTCCCCCACAGAGTTTGTGTCTTTTGCATACATACATTTGCATCATGAGGTCTCTTAGGGACCAAAATTTGTCTCATTACTGTTATTTAAGCCCATTCTACCGCGTCGAGATGAAGATTTCTAAACTTCACTTCTCCGGCTAGAATGACCTTAAATAGGGGCATCTGTAAGACCCCAATTTTGTCCCTAAGATCCCTCATGGCATCATATCATACCATATCATTGCCTCAAGGATCTTTGTGCACCTTTGCTTCCCTCCTAGGGGGTGGGTTATCTTGTGAGTGTGGTTCTTGATCACCAAGCATGTATTGCATTTGTATATCATTGCTTTCCATCTATCTATTAACCAAAGGTACAAAAATATTGTCATCTAACCATGTTACTTGCAGATGAAGCAAATTAGGTCAAATCAGTCAAAGTCAGTCATTGAGATAGATGGTGGCCATTCTTGAAGAATTTGGGCACCATGATCATTCATAAAGAGTTCATATGAGTTGTGACATCATTTTGAATCAGTATATCAAGTGGTAGCGGCTTGGAATTCATCAGAACATGGTTCAGTCAACCGAAACCCTAGCAAAGTCAACTGTGATCAACTGTGCATTTAATCAGTGATTTGATGGTGGGAATTGGTTTGAGAGGTCTCATTCGTGTCCATATAAGCCTCATATAACATGTCAAACATCCACAGTGAAGAATTTGAAGTCAGACAAGAAGTTTCCAAAAATAGAAAGTTGACCTGTAATTGGAATTTGCCAAAAATGGAAAGTTCTTCTCCTCAAAATTACTTCATCATAAAAGCTTCAAATGAATTTTTGTCCAACATGAAAGTTGAAGATCTTGTTCTCCCATTTCCAAAAAGTCCAAGAACACTCATTTCTCATGTGTGGTTGGCAAGTTATGATCAAATCATTCTCAAACAATTTTGAACTTCAAAGTGGCATATCTTCCAAACCATTTGGCCAAATTGAGTGAGGTTTTTTGCTACAAGTCATATTTGATGTGCTCTATCCAAATCCTTCATCACAATTCACCAAAAATCATCCAATCAAAATGGCCTTTTTCAAGTGGTTTGAATTTAAAATGAGGGAGGTGAAAAAGTGACTTTTCAAATTAACCATTTCCTACACTTTTTACCATTTGCCAATGTTCAGAAATCATGTTTTGGATGTGCTTAAAGCCCAATTTTCGCACTGTAGCACATGCACATGCAACATAAGTGGAATTTCACTAATTGGCAAAACATTTCCATTTGAGTTAATTTCAATTACCACTTCCTTAACCAAGCTTATGCATCATTAAACAGAGTATATATGCTTCATTTTCTGACTGCAAAAACCCTAGCCACACTTTGCCAAAACAGATCAAAACTTCATTTTCTCTCAAACTTTCATTTTCCTCACTTGAACTTTTCTCTGAAAATCTCAAAAGGACCCGTATTCCTGAGCTTTGTTTCATCATCTACCAACCTTTTGGAAGCCATTGCAAGCACCATTTCATAACTGTAAAGCATCAAAGCACCACTGTTCCATTGAGCTTCTCACATGGCAGTTCGAATTTGGAGCTGAATCGTGCTAGCTGAGCTTCAAGTTCTCCTTCCATTCACCAATACAAACATTATTGTGCATCTGTTTCAGCTTGTTGTGGCCAGAAAATCACCATTCCAACACTGTTCTTCAAGCTAGGTACCATTAGTTGCTCAGTTCTTTTAAGAACTTGCTTTGCTTTGCTTGATAGCATTTGCATTGAGGTAGAATCTCTTTTTCTTCATGTAGTCTGGAAGACTTGGCCTGTTACTTGGCCAGGCAACCGTCTGAAGTCCTCCTTAAGAGGCAATGTTTGTGTTTGTTTACTTTTGTCCCAAGCAGGAAAAGTCCTTTAAATAAGGCAATTGGTAGAATCCAAGAGATATGTAACTTATCTCCTACTATTCTGTGAGTCACTCACCTTGCTCACACTACTTGTGTTGATGCATAGTGAGTAAAAACCCAAGATCTATAGAGTCTAATTTTGTGGAGAGAGTTCCATCTTTCTGAACTCCCACACCTTCTATTATTCAAAGCTCTCCCTGACCAGGGATAAGAGCATGAGGCACACCCCTCATATCCTTTCATCTGCTTCACCTTGGCTCTCAATGTCAAGGTTAAGAGCACCATTAACTCTATTCCAGTTGGCTTCAATGCCTAACCCTGTGTGTGAGCCTACTTGTTTGGTTATAGAGTGTGCTGAATGCCTTTGGTTGATTGATCACTTAATTCATTTGTACATGTCTGTTTGCATGCTTTGTGCATTTATCATCATTAATTGCTCATTAGTGCATGATCATTTCATTTGTCTTTGTGACATATCTTTGTTGTTTGCCCATTGAGGACAATTGTAAGACCATTCATTGGCCATTGTTCCTATGATATGGAAGTGAGTATAAGACCATTTCATTGGCCACTCATCTTCTCTTTGCTTGATGCATTTGTTTGATTTATGTGAGGATGCAATTGTAAGTCCGTGTAATTTGGCATTTGTTTTCCTATGATCATATGTTGGAGGTTAGAGTAAGCCCAGATAGATTGGCATCTGACATCCAAGTGTTTGCTTTGTTATTGGAGATTGGTATAAGCCCAGATAGATTGGCATCCGGTATCCACTTTTTATTTCTTTGTTGAGGAGATTGGTATAAGTCCATAGAGTGGCCTCTGATATCCAGTTCTGTTTTAGGAGATTGGTATAAGTCCAGTGATTGGCATCCGATATCCGCTTTTGTTGACTTTCTTCCTTTGCTTTGCTTGTTCATTATTGCTCATTGCCTATTCCAAAGGACACACTTGAGTCATCTTCTATATGATTTCAAGAGGTGAACCTTCTAAGAAGTTTTACACTCCATCTCCATCCATTCATCCATTTTGTCCTAAACCTTTTCACACATTGCTTTCAAAACTTGAGATAAATATTGTGCAAACATCTTCATGCTTTCAAATTAGAAACCTGGACCCTAAGTCCTTGACTTTTTCAAAATCCATTTCATAATACTTCTTTTGAATCAATCTTAATCATACTTTGACCCTCCTTTTGTGAATAACCACAATCAATTAACTTCACCCATTCAATGGTTTTGTGGCTTTGTCCACTCTTGTTAAGTTTTCATACATTAGCCTTAGGTTTGATTTATCCTAGTTGGTTGATGTTAATCTCACCTATTTGTCCTTAGTTGATTGAATTGTAAGTCTTCCTTGCTTATTATAGGGTTAACCCCTCACTAGCAAGTTGAAGCTTTTCTCACATGATGGACTCGTTGTTTTATAAGGTTGAGTTTTCTCCCGTGGATAACGTAAGACCTTAGTGCTCTTGCTTTAAAATTGAACTCACAAATCTTTTGGAAATCTTTTAGCCGAACTACGGCGTTTTGATCCTTACCTTTGATGGAAGGTACGTAGGCAACGGGTTCATCCGTTCGAACACAAAAACAAAAAAAATTGTATATTCTTTTCTCATCATCCCAATCATGTTTGCACAATAAATATTTCATAACAAATAACAATTTAGTACAACAAGTGTGAAAAGGGCTCCCTAGGAGTACCTAGGACGTGATGGGTGCCTAACACCTTCCCATTGCGTAATTTACCCCTTACCCAGACTCTCTGATCTTTTAATTAGTTTTCTACGCGTAAAATTTCTTAGGCTTTTGTTCGCTTTTTAGCCAGTCGTTTGGATAAATAAAAGTGCGGTGGCGACTCGAATTCATTGTATGCTTTGCTTATGGTTTAATCAATAAATCATATAGCGACGAATACACCGCTACAGAGCTCAAATCAACAGATTCAGGCAAAAAGATGTGGAATCTCTCTACGAAGCGTGGGAGAGATACAAGGACATGATGAGGATATGTCCACATCACGGTCTCGAAGACCGGGTGATCATTCACACATTTTACAATGGGCTTATGTATAACACAAGACTGACAGTAGACGTTGCCGCGGGCGGTGCACTTATGGACAAGCCATACAACCAAGCATATCAACTCATTGAAAACATGGCCCAGAACCATTGCCAATGGGGAGGTGAAATAACTCCAGTGGAAAAGTCCCAGACAAAGGGTTGAATGTATGAAATCAGTAGCCTTGACCATGTTCATGCAAAGGTAGATGCCCTTGTTCAAAAATTAGACAACTTTACTATACCACCCGCAGCCACCGTGGCTGTTGTAACTCTAAACTATGAGTTATGTGGAAACCCTGGACACACTGCACAAGAATGTCAAATATTAGCAGGAATCCCAACCGATCAAGTGAATTACACACAAGGAAATCCCTATTCGAATACCTACAACCCAGGTTGGAAAAACCATCCTAATTTCTCGTATAAGAATAAAAATGCCCTGTATGCACCTGGCCAAGCACCACCTGTTCCGCCTGGATATCAAAAGCCAGCTAATAATTCTCTTAACATGCCTAGGTAGTCAAATCTCAAATTAATGATGGAAAGCTTCATAGCTACCCAAGCTCAGACAAAGAAAGACTTCTTGAACCAAAACATACATAATAGCGAGCAAATATAAACAACTAGCAAACAAAGTAGATGTCTTAGCCACCCACAATAAAATGCTTGAAACACAGATTTCACAAGTGGCTCAACATCAAGCATCTACAGCCGCTCCAGCTGGAACATTTCCTAGACATCCGCAACCTAATCCAAAATGACATGCAAATTCCGTTATACTGAGGAGTGGAAAAGAAGTAGACGGACCCGTAGATCCAAGACTCCAAAACCCTGCCATGTACCAAAAACCAGACAAAACCTCAACTGAGCAGGTGAATGAACCAAAGGAAATAGAAGATAATACCCAAGAGGCCGAAGAGAAAGAAAAACCTTATGTGCCTCCACCCCCCTTATAAGCCAGCCATTCTGTATCCTCAAAGACTCAAAAGTTCTAAAACTGCGAGTCAATTTAGGAAATTTGTTGAACTTCTGAAGCAACTAAACATTACGATACCCTTTACAGAAGGAATCACACAAATTCCCTCCTATGCCAAATTTATTAAGAAAATCCTATCCAATAAGAAAAAGATTGAGGATAACGAAACAGTTACACTTATCGCCGAGTGTAGCGCAATAATCCAGAATAACATGCCTCCCGAACTAAAAGACCCAGGTAGTTTTTCCATACCCTGTGTCATTAGAAAATTCATCATAGACAAAACTCTATGCGATCTAGGAGCCATCATAAGTGTAATGCCCTTAACCATTTGTAAAAGGCTCAGTATGGGAGAATTAAGACCAACCAAGATGTCTGTTCAATTATCTTACCACTTAATCAAATATCTTGTCGATATACTAGAGAATGTCCCCGTACGTGTAGGACAATTTTATATTCCTAAAGACTTCATAATCATGGACATCATAGAAGATGCCAGTACACCTATCATACTAGGAAGGTCATTCTTGGCTACCTCCGGAGCCATAATAAACGTAAAGAGAGGTAAGTTAACATTCGAAGTTGGAGAGGAAAAGGTTGAATTCATATTGACCCAATTCTTACAAGCGCCAGCTATAGACGATACTTGTTATCTACTCGATGTCATAGACGAGTGCGTGAGAGAGATGGAGATGCAAGAAACCACATACTCTAATATAATGAAAATCCAAATCCCTCCAATATTTGAAGACGATAATTGGCATGAACCATACCAAAACTAAAGTCTAAGCGAATGCTTAGAACTTACACCCAACCACATGCCATGTCCAAAGAAACCTGACTTGGAATTAAAAGCACTACCAAAGAACCTAAGATACGAATTCCTAGACACTGAACTGAAAAGACCAGTAATAGTCAACGCTGACTTAAGACAGATGGAAATTGAGAAATTACTAGATGTCCTAAGAAAATATCCAACTGCGTTAGGATATAACATCGCTGATCTAAAAGGAATAAGTCCTTCTATATGTATGCATCGCATTATGCTGGAGGAAGATTGTAAAACCTCTAGAGAACACCAAAGAAGGATCAACCAATCCTAAGTACGGTAGTCAAGGATGAAGTAAAGAAGTTATTAGACGCTGGAATCATATACCCGATCTCTGATAGTCAATGGGTTAGCCCCGTCCATGTAGTACCCAAGAAAGGGGGTGTTACAGTTGTTAAGGACGAGAAGGGCGAGTCAATAGCACAAAGAGTTATGACCAGAAGTCGAATGTGCATCGATTATAGAAAACTAAACAAAGCCACTCGGAAAGATCATTTTCCTCTACCCTTCATTGACCAAATGCTTGAACGATTGGCTAAGCATTCTCACTTCTGCTATCTAGACGGTTATTCAGGATTCTTTCAAATCCCAATCCATCCTGACGACCAAGAAAAGAGTACCTTCACATGCCCTTATGGTACATTCTCCTACCGACGAATGCCATTTGGATTATGTAACGCTCCCGCAACATTTCAAAGATGCATGATGGCAATCTTCGCCGATTTTATAGTCGACATCATGGAAGTCTTCATGGACGATTTTTCTGTTTGTGGGGTCGAAAATTATCATTTATACCAACCACGCCGCTATTAGATACCTGTTAAGTAAAAAGGGTGCCAAACCAAGACTTTTAAGATGGATCCTGCTCTTACAAGAATTTGACTTAGAGATAAAAGATAAGAAAGGTACTGAAAACGTAGTAGCGGACCACTTATCACGAATCGAAGGGAATAAACCTGAACAAATCCTAATTAACGATGATTTCCCTTACGAACGACTCATAGCCCAAATGGAAAGCGATATGTCTGAACTAACATTAAACGATACAGAAATAGAAGAATCCGTGGAAGAAATACATGCGAATGCAACTCTGCCACGGTACGCTGATTTTTTCAACTACCTAGCCGTCGGAGTACTTCCATCGGACCTATCTTACCAACAAAAGAAGAAATTCTTTCACGATCTAAAACAGTACTACTGGGATGAACATCTGCTTTTCAAAAGAGGTATCGACGGTATTTTCCGTCGATGTGTTCCAGAGGATGAAATAGATGATATAAACTCTCATTGCCATTCCGCTCCCTATGAAGGGCATGCAAGTACCTCAAAGACCTGCACTAAGATCCTGCAATCAGGCCTTTTTTTGGCCTACTCTATGGAAAGACGTCCATAACGCGGTTATAAAATGCGACCGGTGCCAACGCACTGGCAACATATCAAGACGCGATGAAATGCCACAAACAAGAATCTTAGAAGTGGAAGTCTTTGCTGTATGGGGGATTGACTTCATGGGACCATGCCCAGCTTCTTTTGGTAATAAATACATACTCGTTGTTGTCCACTATGTTTCAAAATGGATCGAGGTTGTAGCTTCTCCAACAAATGACACACGAGTAGTGATCAAGTTATTCAAGAACATTATCTTTCCCAGATTCGGTGTGCCAAAACTAGTAGTTAGAGCGGTGGCTCCCACTTCATATCAAATATATTTGGAAAACTTCTTATAAAGTATGGAGTCCGACACTGTGTAGCAACACCGTATCATCCACAAACTAGCGGGCAAGTCGAAGTCTCAAATCGAGAAATAAAACAAATTCTTGAGAAGACCGTAGGAATATCCCGAAAAGATTGGTCATCCAAACTAAACGAAGCTTTGTGGGCCTACAGGACGACTTACAAAACCCCGATAGGAACCACACCCTTCAAACTAGTCTATGGTAAATCATGCCACCTCCCCGTGGAATTGGAACACAAAGCATATTGGGCAATTAAAACCCTAAATATAAACTATACTTCCGCAGGCGAGAAACAGATTCTGGACATCCACGAATTAGAAGAGTTGAGATTGGACGCTTACGAGAATGCCAGGATCTGCAAAGAGCGAACCAAAAGATGGCATGACAAACACATTTCTAGGAAGGAGTTTAAAGTCGGCGACATAGTGCTACTATTCAATTCAAGACTTAAAATTTTTCCAGGAAAACTCAAATCTCGGTGGTCCGGCCCTTTCGAGATCACCAAAGTCCTCAATAGTGGTGCGATAGAAATAAAAGGTAGGAATAGTGACCCTTTTATAGTAAATGGGCAGCGACTAAAGCATTATCATAATATTGAAAATAGAGACTATTTGAACAGTCTCAGACTCATAGAGCTACCCACTCAACCCCAAACCTAGTACAACGCGACGCTACTGTCGAAGTTACGACATTAAACAAAGTGCTTAGTGGGAGACAACCCACCCTTTTTTGTTATCTTTGTTACAACCTATTTTCCTTCTTTGATTGTCTTCTTTATTTTGTTTGCTCCCCTCTTCTTGATTCTTTGCAGTCATTCTTGTTGCTTTTAGTAACTAACTTAGACATATTGGATACTGATAAATAGGAAAATTACTAACTAGTTAGTTAATTACTTTCATCATGCAACAAATAGAGACAGTTTTCAGAGGCAGAGTTCAAAGAAGGCGGTATGATTATCTAGCCCAGAAGGATATGGAATTGACCATATATTATGATGGACCTACCATGGATAAATTAGGCATCCAAGATAGCATCCTATTTATGTTTAACCAGCTTGGATGGGAGAATGCAGCCATTAAGAGACGGTTTGTCACGTACCGTGAACTAACCTTAGAATTCCTTAGCTCCCTTGTATACAACCCCGATCGTAGTTACGAACTTAAAAAAGGGTTGCTATCCTTTAGGTTGTTTAGCATGTACTTCACCTATAGCCGTCGAGACCTTGCTGACCTCCTAGGATTCCCTAGTGGCCCTTTCGTTTTTACTACCCGCCAGGAGGACCTAATCGATGACATCGACCTAGATGACTTTTGAGGTAGCATAATTGGAGAATCCAACCCAAACCCAAATGAGAGGCACTCACAAAGGATCCATAACCCTGTTATCCGATACTTTCATAAAATATTGGCCCACACCATGTTTGGTAAGGAAGAAAACAACACCCTAGTGTTCCGTAATGAACTTTTCATCTTGCTATGTGTCGATCAGGGTCGACATGTCAATATCGTGACATTCATGATGGAGAGATTTGTTCATCTTGCTAAGAACAACCGTACCCCAATAATAATAGGTGGCTTAGTAACCATGATAGCAGACGCCATCAGACTTAGACGCCCACTTTATGAGCATGTACCATTTGGAAACATCCGACCCATGGATATCGAATTTTGCTTTAATCGCAGAATCATATGAAACATTGGGACGAATAATTTTGATTATTTAATCAATAACGAAGTGGTTCGACTCTTTACCTAGCCTAACCATGAGAGAACGAGTGTTCACAACCGCAATAAATGGCTTTACGACTTAGATGAACACCCTATTAATCCACCTTCACCTCCCGAGACACCGCCCAAATATGAGTATATCAATGACCCTATCCATATGGAAGAATCTGACCCTGAAACACCTCCCAACTATTATAACATTGATGAACCGGTTCCTCCATCATATGCTGATAATCTTGCCATGCTCATCACTTGTGTGAATGATTTCCAAGCTGACATCACAACTGTGAAAGACGAGATAAAGATCATACGCTTTGATGTCTTAGGCCTGATGGATATAGCCATTGAGCAGTTTCATCACCTGAACGAAGCTGTAACCGTGGCTAATACTACTGACCACTGATTTCTCCTACTCGCACTAAGCAATGAGGACACTGCTTTGTTTTGTGTGGGGAGGGAGCACATTTATTTCATTACCTTTGTTTAATTACCTTATTACTTTTGTTTGCTATGTTATCGTTACTTTTTTTTCCTATGTTACATTTAATTTCAATTTATCAATTCAATTGCTATTCATTTATTTCTGCTTATTCATTTATTTATTTATTTTTTACATCTATGCTTTTAAAATTCAATAGCTTAGTTATCATTATTATGCTGTTATCATATGTTGCTGCAACCTGTGATGAGAAAATTGAAAACCAACGTGTGACGACCGTCACATATAGGGTGACGCCCGTCTCACAGACGTGACGACCGTCACGGATCTGCCACGATCGTCACACAGCATTCAAATGACCGTTACGAGCATCTGACCATTGTAGACGACCGTTACGCACCCGTTGCGCGTGACGACTGTCACACCCTTGTGACGACCGTCACGAATTCCAGAGAGCTCGCCTATTAATGCAGGCGCTTTTCCTCTCTTCTTCCTCATCAATTACCACTCTCATACCATTCTGCTCTCCATTTATTCAATTCTTTACATTTTCTTCAAGCGTGTAACTCACAAATATTCCATCTCACCCACCAACACCAAAAGTTTCATAAACGCCCATCAAGAAAGAGCTACTCCCGACCTATCAACCATCGTATTCCGAAATGGAGAATTCGGTGAACGCCAAAGAGACAACTACCTCAAGTTCTAACAACGCCCAATTCAAGCTACGAGGTATGTTGATTAGGGGTGGCAATTGGATCCATTTAGAGAAAATCCATCCAATCCATCCATCAAAAAATCCATCCAATCCATCCACTACATAAAAAATTAAGTTAATGGATTGATCCAATCCATCCATTTATAAGCATGGATTATCCAATCCATCCAACACATTTTAATAATCCAAAGGATTTTTTTATCTAATTTTAAAAAAATAATTTTTTTCAAATATTAATTTTATTTTTTTAAAAAATAAAAAATATTTTTTTTTCGAAAAAAATCTTTTTTTTGAAAAATAAAAATAAATTTATTTTTTTCGAAAAAAAATATATTTTTTTGAAAATACAAAAAATCGTTTTTTTTCCAAAAATTTAACAATAATTTTGAAAAAAACCAAATTTTGATTTTATTTTCGAAAAATTTATTTTTTTTACGAATATAAAAAAAATATTTTTTTTCGAAAAAAAAACAATTTTTAATTTTTTTTTCGAAAATACAAAAAAATATTTTTTTAAAAAAAAAATAATTTTTCTTAAAAAAAAGTTGATATTGTTTTATTTAAAAAAAAAGATTCAAAAAAATAAGTGATTTTTTTCAAAAAAAGAAAAATTTTAAAGGAAAAAGAAATGGATGGATGGATATCCATCCACTAAAAATATGATAATGGATGGATTGGATGGATTTTTATTCTTAATGGATGGATTGGATTGGATATTTTTAAAAAACTTTTAGTGGATTGTTAATGGATAATGGATTGTTTTGATCCATCCATTAACGATCCAATCCATATCCATCCAATCCATCCATTTTGCCACCCCTAATGTTGATCATGAATACCATCCAGGAGTACACTCAACATGTAGGATTGGATCCTACCCAACGAGGAAGAGGTGAGCGCGCAAGAGCAAGAGCCAAAGCACGCAGAAGCCAGCCGCGTAACGACGAGCAGTGATTTTTGTTTCTTTCTTTTTTATTCCGTATAATGTAGCATTGAGGACAATGCATTGATTAAATATGGGAGGAAATCCTTATCACTCCTCTACTTGTTTTATTGTTAGTATTTTCAGCCAATACAATTTTTTTGACTTGTCCTTATCAATCATTTTTACATATCTTGGCGTAACAATTTTTTTTCCTTAAGACTAAATGCATACCCTACGAGTATATAGGCTGTCTTGAAGAGGTTTTGTTAGGAAAAATTAGAAAGATCTAACAAGATTGATACCGTCCCGACACCCTAGATCCCTCACTTCTACATGATCAGTTTGAATAACCATTATACCGACACCTTAAGTCTCCATTCTAGATTAACCCCTAGTAGTTTATACTAGCAGTCAGCACCATCTCAAGCGCAAACCACATGGAGAGCCGATGAATATAAGTGTTTGGTGCCTACAAATTAAGAAACTCCTTCATACTGTTGCTATCAAGAAATTGATAAACGAACCATACAAAAGGTTGCAAAGATATACAAAAAGAAGGAACGGAAACCCCAATTGGTTGGTCCAGAGGTACCTGGTACTGGACTCGGTAGGGCGAACTACGGTTCGATCCCCCACAACCTTCAAAAAGGGGATATATAAAGGGGTAACGCACTAGTGTACCCAACCCCGTATAGAGAAAAGGATCAAAGTCACTAACCGGCTACTTCACTAAGTGCGTTCGGAGGCAAAAGGCTTAATGTGATTGCGTTAGAATGAAACCGGGTGAAATAGAAACAGAGACACTAGGTTGAGCTATAATAGCATGATTCGAACTGGCTTGTGCAAAGGAGAGATCTATGCTAAAGCTGAAAGCTCGTGTCGTCACAGTATCTTTAGTGTTTTAATCGAATATCGGACACCGTGACAATCCACCTAACAACCACGTACGAATGGGTAATGTATTCGCATTTAACTTTGCTTTCAAATTGTATTTGCTTGAGGACAAGCAAAGATTCAAGTTTAGGGGAGTTTGATAACGCGAAAACACATCAGATATTTGCCTTGATTTACACTCAAAGATCATACCATTTTAATTAAAATCTCGATTATTCCGCAAGTATTCGAGTTGTTTTTGCAGGTATTTAAATCTCCAGGCATTAATGAGCAAAATGAAGAAAAGGAAGAAGAAGAAAAAGAAACAGATGAGAAAGCACAGGAAAAAGCAGAAAACCAGAATGCAGAATTTGTTGATGTGACGACCGTCACAGATTCATGACGACCGTCACGACCCAGCCTGTGACGACCGTCACAGGCCCATGACGACCGTCACAGGCCCATGACGAGCGTCACGCGGCCTGAGTCTGCGCTTTGAAACAGTCAATCACAGGCACCCAAACGTGCCTAAATTCCCTCCAACAACTTGACTCCCCCGGATTCCTCGTTCAAACTAAGTCCTCCTTAAATATCTCAACCACCAAGACCTAAAGGGGCAATATATAAAGAACCAGAGTGGGAAAAATTGGGGACGCCTACATTTTACACTTACGCTCTGCAATTAATTTTTACACCTTTCTAGCTTTTTAGTTTATTTTCTTTTCAGCAACTTTGTTTCCTTTGCCTTAATTCATTCGCCATTCTTTTTAGAATTTCCCTTTTTCCCTTTTCCTTCCCGTTTTCCAGTTAGCCATAGTAGTAGTTTCCTACACTAGGGAACTACTACACTTTATTTAATTTTAGTAACAAATTTGTATTGAAGAATCAGAAGTCTACCGACTCGTGGAGGACTGCTCAAGTGCTCCGAGATTCGCTATACTCTGTTACTTCGATTGCCAGGTTTTTATTGAATTATTATTATTATTGCCCAATTATTATTATAATTATGTTTGCCGCAATGTTGATCTGTTTATGCGCTGTGTTTGCTTTATTTAACATGTTCGGCTAAATTACCTGTATTGATATGTAGCAATTTAATTAGATGGGATTTAATAATAATTGGTGAAAACTTTTTTTCTCAAACAATCTTTTAGGCTGAAGTTTTTAATTTAAATTTAATTAACTTTATCACAAAAGCGTGAAAAGCTATTTAATACGGTTTTGCCACGAGAGTGGGAAATTAACTAAGGTGAGAGCCAACAATCGCGAGAGTGTGAGGCTCGAGCTGGATAGTAAAAATTAGGCATTGAATTTAAAAACAGCGAGAGCACTTTAAAAGCAATTAGAACTTATTTATTTTCAAAAAGTAATTTTAACTTCAAATGGGACAGTGATAGCGTACATTCTGACTTAAAGCTATAGGCCGAATCAACAATCACGAGAGTGTGAGATAAAGCTTTTTAAATAAATATTTTCTACTAAGAGATATTTGGCATTTAAACTATTCATCGGTGACTTATCGAATCCCTGAGAATTAATGCGTTGCATACTGATTCCTTCCATCAATTCTTTCTTAAAACTAAATTTCCCTTAGATTTACTATTTTTCCCCCGAACTTCTACTAATCATTCCCTTAGCTAAACATAGTGACGTTAGTAACACTAGTTTGACCATAGGTCCCTGTGGGATCGATATCTTTTAAAACTAAAGTGACTGGACTATGCAATTGCAGTCAAGTACCCGATAGACTATATTTTATATATAGTCACGATAAGCATCAAGTTTTTGGCGCCGTTGCCAGGGACCTGTTTTACTCGAATATTGCGATTCTTTCGTTGCACGGTATAGACTAAGGTAACAATAAAAACTAATCTTCTCTCCCTTATTTCCCTGATTGTATGCCAAGTACTCGCTCACTAGGCGATAACTTAGCACCACCAGTCCCAGAATTAGAGCGTTTCTTATACGTAAGACGCTGAATACACGAATATCAACAAAAGTATGATATTCTCGATATTTTCTATCCTCCTAAACCATAAGAAAAACCAACCATGGTTGAAGAAGGACCACATATCCGTCCTCTTAAATTCTACGCTACCTCGTCCCAACAAGAACCTCACAACAACATTGCTGCCCTCGCTATAAATCGAAATGATTTCGAGCTGAAACCCTCACTATTATCAGCCGTCCAACAACATCAATTTGCTGGAAATCCTACAGACGATCCTAATGAACACCTGACCAAGTTTGTGCAGTACGCAGATACTGTAACGGCGAATGGTGTATCTCAAGATGCGATAAGACTTGGCCTCTTTCCTTTCTCACTAAGAGACAGAGCTTGGGCTTGGTTGCAATCCTTGCCATTCAACTCCGTTACGACATGGGTAGAACTAAAGAACGTTTTCTTATCCCGATATTTTCCGCCGAGCAAAACTGCTATGCTGAGAGCTCAAATCAAAAAATTCAAGAAAAAAGATGTGGAATCTCTCTACGTAGCGTGGGAGAGATACAAGGACATGATGAGGATATGTCCACATCACGGTCTCGAAGACTGGGTGATCATTCACACATTTTACAATGGGCTTCTGTATAACACAAGACTGGTAGTAGACGCTGCCGCGGGCGGTGCACTTATGGACAAGCCATACAACGAAGCCTATCAACTCATTGAAAACATGGCCCAGAACCATTGCCAATGGGGAGGTGAAAGAACTCCAGTGGAAAAGTCCCAGACAAAGGGTGGAATGTACGAAATCAGTAGCCTTGACCATGTTCATGCAAAGGTAGATGCCCTTGTTCAAAAATTAGACAACTTGACTATACCACCCACAGCCACCGTGGCTGTTGTAACTCCAAACTGCGAGTTATGTGGAAACCCTGGACACACTGCACAAGAATGTCAAATATTAACAGGAGTCCCAACCGATCAAGTGAATTACACACAAGGAAATCCCTATTTAAATACCTACAATCCAGGTTGGAAAAACCATCCTAATTTCTCGTATAAGAACAACAATGCCCTGTATGCACCTGGCCAAGCACCAGCTGTTCCGCCTGGATATCAAAAGCAAGCTAATAACGCTCCTAACATGCCTAGGAAGTCAAATCTCTAATTAATGATGGAAAGCTTCATAGCTACCCAAGCTCAGACAAACAAAGACTTCTTGAACCAAAACATACATAATAGCGAGCAACTTAAACAACTAACGAACAAAGTAGATGCCTTAACCACCCACAATAAAATGCTTGAAACACAGATTTCACAAGTGGCTCAACATCAAGCATCTACAGCCGCTCCAGCTGGAACATTTCCTGGACAACCGCAACCTAATCCAAAAGGACATGCAAATGCCGTTATACTGAGGAGTGGAAAAGAAGTAGACGGACCCGTAGATCCAAGACTCCAAAACCCTGCCATGTACCAAAAACCAGACAAAACCTCAACTGAGCAGGTGAATGAACTGAAGGAAACAGAAGATAATACCCAAGAGGCCGAAGAGAAAGAGAAATCTTATGTGCCTCCACCTCCTTATAAACCACCCATTCCGTATCCTCAAAGACTCAAAAGTTCTAAAACTGCGAGTCAATTTAGGAAATTTGTTGAACTTCTGAAGCAACTAAACATTACGATACCCTTTACAGAAGCCATCACACAAATGCCCTCCTATGCCAAATTTCTTAAGGAAATCCTATCCAATAAGAAAAAGATTGAGGATAACGAAACAGTTACACTTACCGCCGAGTGTAGCGCAATAATCTAGAATAACATGCCTCCCAAAGTAAAAGACCCAGGTAGTTTTTCCATACCTTGTGTCATTGGAAAATTCGTCATAGACAAAGCTCTATGCGATCTAGGAGCCAGCATAAGTGTAATGCCCTTAACCATTTGTAAATGGCTCAGTATGGGAGAATTAAGACCAACCAAGATGTTTGTTCAATTAGCTGACCGCTTAATCAAATATCCGGTCGGTATACTAGAGAATATCCCCGTACGTGTAGGACAATTTTATATTCCTACAAACTTCATAATCATGGACATCAAAGAAGATGCCAGTACACCTATCATACTAGGAAGGCCATTCTTGGCTACCGCCGGAGCCATAATAAACGTAAAGAGAGGTAAGCTAACATTCGAAGTTGGAGAGGAAAAGGTTGAATTCATCTTGACCCAATTCTTACAAGCGCCAGCTATAGACGATACCTGTTATCTACTCGATGTCATAGACGAGTGCGTGAGAGAGATGGAGATGCAAGAAACCACATACTCTGATATAATGAAAATCCAAATCCCTCCAATCTTTGAAGACGATAATTGGCATGAACCATACCAAAACTAAAGTCTAACCGAATGCTTAGCACTTACACCCAACCACATGCCATGTCCAAAGAAACCTGACTTGGAATTAAAAGCACTACCAAAGAACCTACGATACGAATTCCTAGACACTGAACTGAAAAGACCAGTAATAGTGAACGCTGACTTAGGACAGATGGAAATTGAGAAATTACTAGGTGTCCTAAGAAAATATCCAACTGCGTTAGGATATAACATCGCCGATCTAAAAGGAATAAGTCCTTCTATATGTATGCTTCGCATTATGCTGGAGGAAGATTGTAAAACCTCTAGAGAACACCAGAGAAGGATCAACCAATCCTAAGTACGGTAGTCAAGGATGAAGTAAAGAAGCTACTAGACACTGGAATCATATACCCGATCTCTGATAGTCAATGGGTTAGCCTTAGGGGTGTTCAAAACCAAACCAACCCAATAGAAAACCGCAAACCAAACCAAACCAAACCGAAACCGCAAAAAACTGCATTTGGTTCGGATTCGTTTGGGTCATTTTTTAACAAAACCGCACGGTTTGGTTTGGTTTGTGGTTTGTATTTTGCAAACCGAACTAAACCAAACCAAACTGCATTATGTTACAACCCAAATTTTACTTATCCCACATCCAACCAAAACATCAAACCTAGTATGCCTTAACATTACAATTACAAAGGATTTTCTCTTACTCACGCTTAGGGTTTCAATTTCAAGCTTCTTAAATCTCTCATAGTAGTATCACACATTCTTCTCGTCTTCTTTTCCATGTAGGTTTCACCTATTCTACTATAATAGGTCATCGCTTATGTTCTTTCTTTTTCATCTTTTATGTTACTATTTTCTCTTTTAATTACATTTTTATCGCACCTTTCTTCTCAATCTCGCATCTCTTATGTTCTTTTTTTCATCTTCTCTAATCTCTCATCTCATATGTTTTTTATGTTTTATTATAATGTCTTCGATATTATTTTATGCTACTATTTATATATGTTTTTTATTCCACTTTTGTCTAATCTAATTTTTTGATATTGAATGAAACATTTTTGTCTAAATATGATGAGTTTTGATGTTATTTAGTCATGTATGAATGACTAAATACAAAGTTATGTTGTTCTCTATAGGTGTATGTATGGCACAATAAAAATATTATAAAAAGCCGAACCAACCGAACCAACCCAAACCGCATTGGTTTGGTTTGGTTTTATTTCTAAAAGCCAACCGAACCAAACCAAACCGCATGCTTTTTTCTCTTGCGGTTCGGATGATTTTTATTGCCAAAATCGCACCGCGAACACCCCTAGTTAGCCTCGTTCATGTAGTACCCAAGAAAGAGTGTGTTATAGTTGTTAAGAACGAGAAGGGCGAGTCAATAGCACAAAGAGTTGTGACCGGAAGTAGAATGTGCATCGACTATAGAAAACTAAACAAAGCCACTCGGAAAGATCATTTTCCTCTACCCTTCATTGACCAAATGCTTGAACGATTGGCTAAGCATTCTCACTTCTGCTATCTAGACGGTTATTCAGGATTCTTTCAAATCCCAATCCATCCTGACGACCAAGAAAAGAGTACCTTCACGTGCCCTTATGGTACATTCACCTACCGACGAATGCCATTTGGATTATGCAACGCTCCCGCAACATTTCAAAGATTTTTGATGGCAATCTTCGCCGATTATATAGACGACATCATGGAAGTCTTCATGGACGATTTTTCTGTTTGTGGGCAGAGTTTTGAAGGATGTCTATCAAACCTTGAAATAGTACTCGAAAGATGCGTAAAGGTAAACCTCGTTTTAAACTAGGAGAAATGTCATTTCATGGTTCAACAAGGAATTGGGTTAGGTCATGTGGTATCTGACAGAGGAATTGAAGTAGACAGAGCTAAGATCGAAATCATAGAGAACCTTCAACCTCCGAAAACCGTACGAGAAATACGAAGCTTTTTAGGACACGCCGGTTTCTACCGATGTTTCATTAAAGATTTCTCAAAAATTACCAAGCCACTTACAGGTTTATTAATGAAAGACGCTGATTTCATCTTTGATGAAAAATGCTTAACAACGTTCAACCAACTAAAAACATCTTTAATCACCGCACCCATAATGCAACCACCCTTAAGTATCCATTCTAGATTAACCCCTAGTAGTTTATACTAGCAGTCAGCACCGTCTCAAGCACAAACCACGTGGAGAGCCGATGAATATAAGTGTTTGATGCCTACAAATTAAGAAACTCCTTCATACCGTTGCTATCAAGAAATTGAAAAACGAACCATACAAAAGGTTGCAAAGATATACAAAAAGAAAGAACAGAAACCCCATTTGGTTGGTCCAGAGGTACCTATAGGACTCGGTAGGGCGAACCACGGTTCGATCCCCCACAACCTTCAAAAAGGGGATATATAAAGAGGTACCGCACTAGTGTACCAGATCCCGTACAGAGAAAAGGATCAAAGTCGCTAATCGGCTACTTCACTAAGTGCGTGCGGAGGCAAAGGGCTTAATGTGGTTGCGCTAGAATGAAACCGGGTGAAATAGAAACAGAGACACTAGGTTGAGCTATGATTCGAACTGGCTTGTGCAAGGGAGAGATCTATGCTAAAGCTAAAAGCTCGTGTCGTCACAGTATCTTTAGTGTTTTACTCGAATATCGGACACCGTGACAATCCACCTAACAACCACGTACGAATGGGTAATGTATTCACGTTTAACTTTGCTTTCAAATTGTATTTGCTTGAGGACAAGCAAAGATTCAAGTTTAGGGGAGTTTGATAACGCGAAAACACATCAGATATTTGCCTTGATTTACACTCAAAGATCATACCATTTTAATTAATATCCCGATTGCCAGGTTTTTATTGAATTATTATTATTATTGCCCAATTATTATTATAATTATGTTTGCCGCAATGTTGATCTGTTTATGCGCTGTGTTTGCTTTATTTAACATGTTCGGCTAAATTACCGGTATCGATATGTAGCAATTTAATTAGATGGGATTTAATAATAATCAGTGAAAACTCTTTTTCTCAAACAATCTTTTAGGCTGAAGTTTTTAATTTAAATTTAATTAACTTTATCACAAAAGCGTGAAAAGCTATTTAATACGGTTTTGCCACGAGAGTGGGAAATTAACTAAGGTGAGAGCCAACAATCGCGAGAGCGTGAGGCTCGAGCTGGATAGTAAAAATTAGGCATTGAGTTTAAAAACAGCGAGAACACTTTAAAAGCAATTAGAACTTATTTATTTTCAAAAAGTAATTTTAACTTCAAATGGGACAGCGATAGCGTACATTCTAACTTAAAGCTATAGGCCGAATCAACAATCACGAGAGTGTGAGATAGGGCTTTTTAAATAAATATTTTCTACTGAGAGATATTTGGCATTTAAACTATTCACGGGTGACTTATCGAATCCCTGACAATTAATGCGTTGCATACTGATTCCTTCCATCAATTCTTTCTTAAAACTAAATTTCCCTTAGATTTACTATTTTGCCCCCGAACTTCTACTAATCATTCCCTTAGCTAAACATAGTGACGTTAGTAACACTAGTTTGACCATAGGTCCCCGTGGGATCGATATCTTTTAAAACTAAAGCGACTGGACTGTGCACTTGCAGTCAAGTACCCGATAGACTATATTTTATATATAGTCACGACAAGCATCACAAACTCTAGCCTCAGCGGGAACTATTGTACTTACTAGGAAGTTTATGGTTGTAGTTTGTTTAACGTTCTTGCTCTTCAACCGTATTTGAGCCTGAACGTCTCAACTTCTTGATGCAACACTTTAGAGTCATAAGGAAGATGAATTTTACCAGAATAACACCATTGGAATCAACTTCCCTTCCGACCTAAGTGATGAGGAGAATATGTAGCAGAGTCTTCATACTCAACTACAAATAATTTTGCAATGGAAGCTCGTTTTGCTTTGTCGTGATTATGTAGTTTCAGTTGCGATACAAGCTTCATCACAATCTATTGGATGTGGCCTGAGGAGATATCCGTTCATCGATTGAAGATCCTTTGGTACCTAGAGAAGGCGTTTCGGTACGAGATCTATGCCCCTATTAACTGGGAACTTGTCGTATATTCGATGTCGCCAAGGTAAATATCATGTTAGCGGTGGGGATAGAGGTGGATCATGAATCTTCAACATGATATTCAAGGAAATTACCTCCATTCTCTAGTAATTTTAGTGTAGTTCTGGATTTGGATATAGGATCCTTTCTTCTTTTACTTCGTGGAGTTCCCGAAGGAATTAGAGATATGAAAATTTGATGAATCATAGTTGAAAAAATAACTGATTGAATCGAATGCGAATAATTTCTATGTTCAGTTCTAAATGCTCTTGATTCAGTGACATGAGGATCTTATGAAATGGTAAACCAAAGATTGAATTTGAAATCATGGAAATCATAGGAATCAGAAGTCGATTCCCTCAGACGACACTGGTGTTCTGTTTAGGAACCAAAATCAGAGGCAGTTGGTGAATTGAATATCTTGAACATGTGGTGTTGATCTCTAACGTGGCGACATAGGGTGAACTTGCAAGGTTATCATCCCAACGTCTAAGTCAATTCAAGATTCAAGATAGTTATAGTGAAGAGTGGAGATCAAAGAATGTACCTTGCTCTTCGTGTAAACTGATTTTTATACCCTAGGTCAAGTGTAATAGATTTGAGCTAAACTGAGTCTCAGCTCCTTACGCCTTTGGCCGACCCAGAATAATAAGTAGTTTAAAATATTTAGAAGAAAGGTGTGTTTAAGATGAAAAATAAAGAGAATGAGACACTATCAATAATTATGAAAAGTTTTGATGCACACGGTAAATTGTAATAAAATCAGAAGACAATTTTTTTAAATAATGATAAACAAGTTCTTCATCTTGTGGCGTGAATGGTTCTATGAATACTTATAAAATGTATTATATCTTATTAAATGATGATATAAATAAGCACGCATGTGATATTAAGAGGTATGGAGAAGGTTTAAGATTTAAGTTCAGAAGTTATACGAAAGAAAAAAGGTATCTGATACAAATGTGGTTATGGAGAAAATAAATACATATATTTTTTTTAATATGAAAAAACGGGTTAGGTTAAAGATTGTTTGGTGGGGAGCAAGACTTCCGCGATCAGAACCACAAATTAAATTCATTTAGGTACACATATAAATATAAATTGAAAAAGGTAAAAAGAGAAAAAAACAAATTTTATTATGATTATTTAGAGTAATGATAACTTATTCCATAAGAGCATATGTCAAGAAATCATAAATTAAAAGTTTGTTTGAATATATAAATATAAATAAATAAATAATAAATTTTTAATCAAATCAATACACAATTTTAAAACAAAGTTTCTACTTTAAACACAAAGTTTTTATTTATGGGTTTCTTAACACGTGCCCTTAGGGAACACGTAAACGAGACGTTACCGAACATTTGTTGGACACACATGTTAGCATCAAGCTTTAAAGCGTGTGTCACGATATTTACGCTACACCAACATTACCATCCTTCTAACATATGTTTTTGCTTAGGCATCATCGACATTCAAATGACGACTCTAAGTAGTGTTTTGTAGTTTAGACATTGCAGTCGACCTAAATTAGAAAATTTGGATTGAAAATGTTAAATCAATTTGATGTAATTTTATTAGAAGGACAATTCAATGAAGAAGAAGGGAAATATACAATTTGGAATTCTGATAGTTTCAAGAGTTATATTACGTACTTAATTAAAAGATAAATTATAGGTTGAAGATGACAACCGGAAAAAGACTTTTTATATGGTGATTAAAGAGGGGGTACCTACAATATTAACAATTCAATGATCAAGTTAGTAAAACGAGATGGGTGGAAGTTGAAAGTGCGAGTGCGAATGAATACCCGAGTGTAACGTAGAATCACACTTATATAGGGGTGACAGTTAGAATTGTCACCAACTGGTCTGATGTGAGATGCGAAATATTGTTGGATGAACACGTCAACGATTAAGATGAAGATGAAACACTCCTTTTGTGACGTACTTTGGCACAGAGGAACGCCATTGACTAGATTGTGTTGAGAATAACAAGTGTGAGTAGTGTGAGGAAGTCCCACACTGGTTAGAAATGTGGAGACTTAAGCATATATAAGTGAGAGAATCCACATGCCTATCACCTTAAGGTTTTAAGTGAGTTGTGGTGTGTCTCTCATAAAAATGTGTGTTGCTCATAAAAAGAAAGTCTCCAAAGTATAAAATTATCACTCGTGTTGATCCCTCGATTTGATAGACCGAACAATTGTATCATAAGTCTTTGGTTCAAGTGAAGGGATCTACTCATTTGTGTCGAAAGTATCCCTATACAATCGTGGGTAGAGTGTCCCGTTGAGTGTGAATAATATGGAGAAGTCTCACATTGATTTAAAATATGGAGACTTAAGCATTTATAAGTGAGAGAATTCACACACATATCACCTTAAAGTTTTGGGCGAGTATATGATGTGTCTCTCAAAAAAGTATGTTGCTCATAAAAAAGTCTCCAAAGTAAAAAATCTCCTTAGTGTTGACCCTCGGAGTTGACCCCAACAGTGGTATCAGAACCAGGTTCGAATGAAGAGACTACCTCACTTGTATCGAAAGTATCCCCACATGGTCGTGGATAGAGTGTCACGTTGAAGAGTGTCAACGATGGTACATGTGTATGTGATAAAAAAGAGCTTCCACTTGAGGGGGAGCATTGTGGATAGACTCACACTTGAGGGGGCGTTTAGAATAACAAGTGTGAGTAGTGTGGGAAAGTCACACACTGATTAAAAATGTGGAGATTTGAGCATTTATAAGTGGGAGAACCCGCACACATATCATCTCAAGATTTTGGATGAGTATATGATGTGTCTCTCATAAATACGTGTTGCTCATAAAAAAATCTCCAAAGTAAAAAATGTTCCCTCGTGTTGACCCCCATAATTGACTCCAACAAATTGAGCCTCTTGATTTGAATAGTTTTATTGGATCTTTGGTGAAGTTAGAACAAGTTTAAAATTGAAAAACTTGATTTTAATTTTTTTAGAGTTTTGAGAGAATATCTAAATTGATTTTTTTTAGATTTACGCACGAAAATGAAAAACTAATCAATGGTAAGAATTATTCTTTCGATCACGTTGATTATTAAAATCTACAATTCTCAAAGCTTAGCACAATGCTTATTTCCCCTAGTTGAGTGTATGTCTCCCAACAAGTGTTTTTTATTTTAGATTTTCATATTTTTAAAGCTAATGATTAATTATATTGATATCAACAATAAAATAAATATTATTTACTAAAATACTCTTATTAATAATAGATATTGAAGTAGTTAAATAATTAAAATACAATAAATAAGAATAAAATAATAAATATCACGAGATAAATAATTTAAGTCAAATAAAAAAAAAACATGATATCTATCGTGAGATAGAAGGAATATTGAATCGACCAAAATGAGTCCTTTTTCTTTATTATACCAAAACTTCATTACCAAATTAGATTGACTCCATTCATCTCATACTGGCTTTCTAAGAATCTCTTTAGTGACTGATGTATACTTTTATCTCTATAAGTGCTCGTAACATTAAATAAGCTCAATTATTTCGTATAGAATTCAAAACTCGTCAAAGTTATAATAACAGAGATTAAAAATAGAGAAAAAAAAAAGCAAATCTGTTAAGTGCATTAAAAGTCAAGGATTGGGGCCCAAGACAGGACATGAAAGTCAGAAAGTGGCTCCCTCTTCTTCTCTCTCATCCCCATGTGATCTGACGACGCTGTGACTCTCACAACACAACAACTATGTCTCTCTGCCAACTTTCATTCACCTCAACACCTTCTTCCTCCCTCTCTCTATACATCTTGAGAAGATAAGCGATAGTACTTTCAACCCACCATGCCATCATTTTCCTCTTGTTGGTTCTTCACAACACTTCTATGTTTCTTCTTAGATACTGCTTTTGCTGGTGACCCTTTTGTTTACTTTGATTGGACTGTTTCCTACACCACAGTGTCCCCACTTGGAGTCAAACAACAGGTTTCATTTCTCTACTTCTTACTTACTTGCATTGCATACTATAGGTTTTAAGTTTAGGGTTTTAGTTTTAGAATAAAGGGTGGATGGATCCTTGTTTTGGGAGTTGGAGGGTAAAAAGATTCCAATTTCCAAAACCCTTGTTGTATATTTGGTTGTTCCTATTTATGAAATTCTGTTATGATACTGCAATTTTAGTGCTAGTGGGTGCTGAGAAGAACCTTTTGAACTTGTTTGAAGTTTGCTTACTTAATGTACTTTGTCTCATGGTTTTAAGTGGTTGCATTTGCCGGTGTTGCGATTGCGGTTGCTGCGATGTGCATTGCAGCGTGAGTTTTGATTGGTAGGGGTTTGAAATAGACCATGTTAAGATTTTTCATGTAATTGAATTTTGGAGTTCTGAAAATTTGAGTTTTTATGAAAATACTAGATGAAACATTGGAAAAGTCGTCTGATGCTGTTTTGACTGCACTTCTAATTTAAAATCACACTGCAATTGCGGTCTAATGCGGTTGCGAAGACTTATGCATCACCAATATTGTGGCCGCAATTTAAAACCATGCTTAGTGCACTTAGCTTGATTATGTTTGATTTCACCTTTGGAGCATCCAGAATTGATTCTGAATGTGTATAATTGATTCTGGCAAGTTTGGTTGTTCTCGTGCAAAATTGATTATGCTTTCTAGAATTGATTCTACTTTCTAGAATTGATTCTACTCTAAATGTAATTTTTACTCTTCAACTCACTTTTGCAAAATTTATACAAACATAAATCACTTTATTTTAAAATCACTTTTAGTCAAAATCAAATTTATAGAATTAATTCATTTAAAATCAATTTTATTCACCGTATAACCAAACAAAAGCTTCATTGTTATCAGATATGCGCATGTCAGAAATGTAGTTTTTTTTTGTAACAAAAATATTGCTATTTCAGGTAATTGGGATCAATAAGCAATTTCCAGGACCAATTCTAAATGTCACAACAAACTGGAATGTGGTTGTTAATGTGAAGAATGATCTTGATGAGCCCTTACTTCTGACATGGTAGCAAAATTGTTATTTCTAGAGTGACGATACATGTCTAATATTGGTGATGATGATGATTATGTCGGGTAGTAAAATGCAGGAACGGTGTACAGCATAGGAAAGACACATGGCAAGATGGAGTTTCGGGAACCAATTGTCCGATTCCGGCTGGCTGGAATTGGACATACGAGTTTCAAGTTAAAGATCAGATAGGGAGTTTTTTCTACTTCCCTTCGCTAAATTTCCAGAGGGCTTCGGGTGGATACGGAGGAATTATCATAAACAATCGAGCAGTTATTCCTGTTCCCTTTGGATTGCCAGATGGTGATGTTACGATATTTCTGAGTGACTGGTACACCAAGAGTCATAAGGTCTTGCCACTTTTTTCGTCTTGCTTGTTTTTCTATAAATTTAATTTAGAGGTTTTGACCGTTTCATATACTGACACAGGATCTCAGGAAGGACGTGGAAAACGGCGTTGATCTTGGAATTCCTGACGGTGTTCTTATCAACGGACTGGGTCCTTATCGCTATGACGACACACTCGTCCCAAATGGCATTTCTTACCAGATAATAAACGTGGAACCTGGTAAGAATATGCCACTCTAGATTGTTCGTGAACATTAGAATGCTTGTTACATGTATAGACATTCTTGATAAAAGCTTGTTTTTGGCAATTAACCTGATCATCTTGTCTTAAATAGGGAAAACATACCGCATACGGGTTCACAATGTCGGCATCTCAACAAGCTTGAATTTTAGGATACAAAATCACAACTTGCTTCTTGTGGAGACCGAAGGATCATACACAGTTCAGCAAAACTACACAAACATGGATATTCATGTTGGCCAGTCATATTCATTCTTGGTTACAATGGATCAAAATGCGAGCACTGATTACTATATTGTCGCGAGTCCTCGGTTTGTTAATTCATCATGGGCTAAAGCTACCGGAGTTTCCATTTTGCACTATTCCAATTCTCAGGGTCCTGCTTCAGGTCCTCTTCCTAGTCTTTCTGATCAAGACAATCCTTCTTTCTCTATCAATCAAGCAAGATCTATAAGGTGGAACGTGTCTGCTGGTGCTGCACGTCCAAACCCGCAAGGTTCCTTCAAATACGGCGACATTACTGTCACAGATGTATATGTTATTCTCAATAGACCTCCCGAGCTTATAAATGGAAAGTGGCGAACTACCCTTAACGGTATATCATATTTACCACCTTCAACTCCCTTGACGCTTGCGCAACAATTTAAAATTCTCGGAGTGTACAAGCTTGATTTTCCAAATAGATTCATGAACAGGCCTTCTAAGGTTGATGTTTCACTCATTAATGGAACTTACAGAGGTTTTATGGAAATAATCTTTCAAAACAATGACACCACGGTTCAGACATACCATTTGGATGGCTATGCTTTTTTTGTTGTCGGGTGAGATTTTAGCTCTAAAAATTTGATATAACAAGTTTACTTTTCGTTTATGAAAACTATGATTTTAGGAATAAAATTAAGTAAATTTTGCATTTGAATTGTAGCATGGATTTCGGAGTATGGACTGAAAATAGCAGAAATACTTATAATAAGTGGGATGGCGTGGCGCGATGTACAACACAGGTATTGCTCTCTCACTACTATCTCTCCCATTTATAAGCCATTTTTTAATAGCGTTGTTCTTAACCTGTCTCTTTAGGTCTTTCCCGGGGCATGGACAGCCATTTTAGTATCTCTTGACAACGCTGGCATTTGGAACCTTCGTGCGGAGAATCTCAACTCTTGGTATCTGGGCCAAGAAGTCTATCTACAAGTTGTAAACCCGGAGAATGATAGTAACGAGAATATTTTGCCAGATAATGCAATATATTGTGGCCTACTATCCTCCCTGCAAAGGTAAGATCGCCTTAAAACATACTAGTAGTTGTTTTTTTATCAGAACTTCGCAGTTAAACTTGCTTGGACACAAATATTACTATGATGTTTGACTTTCCGAGAAATTCTTGTGTTGCACCGTTGTATTTTGATAGTAACCATAGTGCTTGATTCTCTTATGCAGGGAGCAGTCTCACAAATTCCAGTTCTCTATAGGATCATCACCTTTAAGCAGTAATTCTAGAATGATATTATTCATGTTATTGTTCCTAGCTCTAATTGAAAGTTTGTATGGAATGTGTAGTTTAGAATATTAGTGGCATCTAAAACAAGGTACCAAATTTAAGATTTAGATGGGCATTGTCATTGAAAAGGAAATTTTGTGTCTATAACATGTTGCACAAGCTTTATATAGATGTATTCATAACCTGTAAAACTAGAAGAGTACATTGTTTTGAAGTTTCTTCATCCCTCTGGATGCTTTATTTATAACTACAGGAGCTGAATCTGATATATATTTGATATCTATACTGTTGTAAAGTTTTTAATGTATTAAAAATTTCAGTACAATGCTTAAACAAGTTTTTACAATAGAGAGAAAAATAAATTTAATAAGTTTTGTTTGAAGAGATTCATACTAATAGGGCAAAGTAAATATAAATTATCATTTAAATTTGGGTGGGTATCATTTGCAATAGCTCTACTAATAGGATCAGATTATTTTAGCTTAAAAAAATGGATTTTTTATTTTTATTTTTGAAAATGAATTTTATAAAAATGTTTTTAACAATATTACAAGTTTTTTTAAATTTGTTTTTTTATAAATTAAAAGATTAATTTTGATATACTATAACATAAATCTACATTATTGAAGATCAAAGTATACTCAAAATCACCGTTTTTTCAAAAAGTTCTATTTCATATTAATAGTGCAAAGTAAATATAAATTATCATTTAAACTTGGGTGGGTATCATTTGCAATAGCTCTACTAATAGGGTCAGTTTGTTTTAGCTTTAAAAAATGAATTCTTTTTTGTATTTTTAAAAATGGATTTTATAAAAATATTTTTTAAAATATTACAAGTTTTTTTAAATTTATTTTTTATAAATTAAAAGATTAATTTTATATACTATAACATAAACCTACATTATTGAAGATCAAAGTATAGTCAAAATCACAGTTTTTTCAAAAAGTTTTATTTTAAAAGTGATTTTTTATGAAAAGCTATTTGAAATAACTTCAAAATTAAGTGATTTTTTTAAAATTTTGATATCCAAATTTTTTTTCCGATAAAATGATGAAATACTTAAAATAACATTTTAAGAATAACTATTCAAACTAAATTTTCATTTGAAACTTTTATGAAAAATTTCTTTGTAAAATTTTTTTACATCAAAATATGTTACACTATAAAAATCATTTAAAAAAAAAGTCAAAACAAACAAGTCATAAATCAGCTAGCGAAATTGATTCTTGGACTCTTGGTGCCAATTATCATGTGTTATTCGTTGCATTTGTTTAACTTTTATTTATAAAATTAGGGGATTATTTTTCCCATTCTTAGTGATGAGAAACACTGGGAAATTTGAAAACACCCTTAAATTCGGAAAGTATATCTCCGGACGCATCTATATATACCAAATTAATGTATAACCGAGCAACACTCATTTTTGCCATAATTTCGTATTGAGAGCATCTCTGTAATAACTCTATATGCACTCCATTCATTCGTAACTAAGTCACACTCTCATTTTCCTATAATTTAGTTCAGAGATGCATCATAATAATAACCCCATATGCACTTCATCAATTCGTAATTGAGCTACACTTTCATTTTGCCATAAATGAGTATGGGGATGTATCTCCGTAACAAATACAAATATAAACTTTCGTAATCATCCTTTAGGTAGTAAATTTTGAGATTTTTTAGAAATACACAAGCACGACTGACTGGTTTCCTCTGAGCAGAACGAATGCACAAACACGTGGTTGACCCTCACATATGACCAACCAGAGATGTGTAGAAAGTGTTGGAGGATCCATGTCTAGAAATGCTAGATATGAAATATTACTAATAGTGTAACACAAGTGTTATAAAAATGGTACACTGATAGTAAATGATGCAAATATATTACCGTAAACAACATGCAACTAGCTGTCATCTGTCTAGTCTTCCAAATATAACCTTCAACTAATTTGGAGTAGATGTAAATAAACAAGCGCCCTCCAGTTGTAATCATGAATCCACTCCAAGTCAATAGAGTATCTGAGGTAAACCATATCAACATTATAAACACTTTCATCCACAAATATGGATGTGCCAACCAAGTACATGAGGTATGACCTCAATGCATATTCTCTATGATACATAACTCGTTTATCATTACCAACAACTTGCACTTCCGTAGCCAAGTAGTGTGTATATAGGTTCTCTAGGAATCCAAATATAACATGAGCACTTCCGGTGTCTTCCAACTCCTTTAGGGCACCCGCTGGGTCAACTCCCAAATGCGTCACCATCAACTCTAGTGCTTCAGTTCTGGTCATCTTGGAGTGGCCTGATAATTTCCCCCTAATCAAAATACGTAGCATGCATGACACATCATCAAGTGTGATGAACATCTCACCATTTATAAGATGAAAAGACAATGCCTCAGAATGTCATCTCTCAAGGAACGCTGACAACATACCATGACTAATAGTAGCATAATCGGTCATGCATAAATCTCACAACCCAGATAGTTGCATGACATCATGAAATCACTACTCCTCAGGCTACTTCAACCTCACAATCTTTCAACCATGGTTGGTGCATTTTAAAGCATTATGGTACTGCAAAAAATACATCACCGTCAGAAAGTTTAAATATTATAACATTCATGTTTCAAATAATAAGTACATATAAATTTTACCTCTTTACCTCACACGTGCCTGACAACATGGTCGGCATATAGAGGCAGCAATGATGTGTCATACGAGCTTCCTCAAAATTCCCTAGGAACAACAACATCAATAGTAGGTGTGTCAATCTGGACTAGTGGGGCTTCCGGGGTAGCATTAGGTGACACCTACATCTAGGAAGACGGAGACAAAGACACATAAACCCCACAAGTTAGCACTTCCGCATCAAATAAACTGGCACGAGGCGATGGTCGCGAGGGTAAACCTTTTTCCATGTGAATATATGCATGCTGGGAGACTCTATTGGGCCTCATTCGTTCTTGATTGTCATCCATATAATTAAACCAGACAAGCCAAATAATGCAGAAAAGATCACCAGATAAGTGACATTCAAAATCAAACAAAACAATGCAGATAGATAAAATATGGATGTTCACTTCCGTATTCTTGGAAAATCAAAATATAAAACAATACAAAAGTGCATTTTCGTAGTTACATGCAACTTAGAAAAGAGAAAATGACAGAAACATAGGAAAACCAAAAAGGGACAAAACACATTGCTCAATTATACTACCTAACAATGACTACAACTATCTATATATTGATATATATTACAGAACCTAATATTCCTATTTTTGAATGCACGTATAGAAAATCAAACGTGAACAAAAACTTGGATTGAAAAACTTACAAAATATGAAGTTAATGATGAACACTTCAATTGATTGGATGTTAAGAGTAGAAATTGACAAACTACTTGAATTGGATAGAGTAGAAATGAATCTTGTTTCACGAAAAAAGAAAGAAATGAAACCTGGATTGGATTTTTTTTGGAAGTGAGGGGTGGAAATGAGAAGAGTTTTAGAGTGTTTTGTTGGAAATGAGGAAGGGGAGAGTCTAACACGTATTTAATTAAAACCCCATATGGAGGTGCACTTCCGTAAGTTATATAGAGATACATTTCCGTAAGTTATATAGAGATATATTTCCGTATTAATTATTGGCAAAATGAGAGTGTGACTCACTTACGAATGAATTGAGTATTGACTGGGATGCGTCAAGAAGTATATTTCTGAATTCCAGGGGCAATTTTGGTTTTTCACAAGGGTGTTTGAGCACCCCTAAGAGTGGGAGAAGTAATCCCCTAAACTTAAGTCTCTAAAAGTTAGCCTTTCCAATGGTATCTTTGCATTTGTCAAATATGCTAGTAACATCACTTTCTCACCTAATGTATACCTTGCTCATTTCCTATTTCACCCGATTTTCACTTGAATATAATTTCAATTTCTAGGTTGTGCCAAACCATGAACTGTTATGTTCTATTTTTTTTTGTTATACTTGTGTTTTGCATGACTTGAATACTAAGATGATTGATTTGGGGAATCAAAGTTTTATATAGAGTGGAAATAGATTGATCTAATCTTGAAGTCCAAGCCAATAAACATAACTTAATCAACTCAATCAAAACATTCAATACTTTTAGTACATATAGCTTTGTAAATTCAGTACTTTTAGTATACATAACTTTGTAATTCCCATATTAGCCAAATGACAATTTAAATTTAATCATTTATCTCATAAGAGACTTACACAAATGTTTCATTTGTATTTCTCTTTTTCATTTGATAATAAAGCCACTTGTGACATATGTCATAGATAAAGAAAATTAACATTTAATTCAAGTAAATCTATATCTTCTAACAAATTTGAATTACTACACTTTGACATTTGGGGTCTATTAGTTATTTCTTATGTGTACAACCATAAGTATTTCTTAATCATTCTTGATGACCACGCCAGATTTGTATCATATTACTTAAAACTAAATTATAAGTATCACTACATGTCCATGAATTCATTATCATGTTAGAACAGATAATGGACCTGAATTCATGCTAAACCAATTTTATAAGTGTAAAGGGAATCGTGGTGAAAAAAGTTGAAAAAGGGGAAGACTTGCTTTGTTGGAAATGAAAAAGTAGGTCAAGGTATTTATAGATCATGATCCAATCCAAGATGAAGATTTCTATTATGAAAGTTGGAAAATTTATTAGAGAGGAGAGAGTTGCATTAGCTTTGAATAAGAAAACAAAAGGTTACTTATAATACAAGCTAATGAGTACACAATATACTAGGGTCAAAAACCGATTAGAATAAAACTTATAACTAATTCCTAACTGTCCTAACAGACCGGAAACAATTAGTTATACAACTATCAAAAGTTATTTATACTTACATGCTTGTTACTTGACTCTCAAACTTTATCTTCAATTTTACTTGTGTCTAATGTGACAGCTATTTCATTCATATTTGCTCACAGATTGACCAGTCAACTATTTGGATGATTGGCCAATTTGTGCTTCTAAGTTTATGATTGATGCGTCGCTATTCTTGTTGGTATCAAGTTTCATGTTCTTAAGATTATCTTGCATTACATGTATGTTTTGCCTTTAGGTGTCCTCAATTTGATAAGACTTCCTTACTATTATGAAATATATATAAATATTACTAGAATGGATATTGAATACTAACCATTTTTAATTTGTGCTTTATATCGACAAAGATTTATACTGGTTCACCAAAAAATGGCTACTTTAGCCCTTATAATTTGTGAAATTTTTCGTTTGATGCTCAACAACTTATCATAATGAGCCTTAACAACAATAACACGAAGATCAACCTCAACGACATCAATATGTTGATGACACATATTTTATGTTTTGAAGATAATAAAATTTTGTGCAAGTATAATTAAGATTATGATCCTATTTGTTATTTTATGCGTGCTCTTGATGTTGTGAGCTCATGTTACTTCAAACAAGTTAAAACATACCTCATCATCCTTACTTCTAACTTTCATGTTGGCCGATATCCAGGATGGGTGTGCACAGTCGCTTATTTCCATAATCCCAGCTCTTGGATTTTCTATGTTAGGCCTTATCAAAGTTTCTTGGATGAAGGAGTGGTTTATCTCGAACGATCTGGTGTTGACTAGTTTAGGTAAGACATTTGTCAGGTGTTATGTTCTTTTGGGACATGCACTATTTCTGACATTTTGAATTTTTCTAAATTTTCTATGGCCAAGGTGAATTACCGTTGAAACAATAGCTCATTTTTCCTCATAACCGACTTAATTATTGGTGGTAAAAAACTCGAAATGCAAATAATTTGATTATCATTATGGTTTTGTTCTCTAAAATGAGTCCAGCTCCACTCTCGCAGCTGTTGGATGACCCGTCTTTAAATTCTACCTAGGTATGAGTTGGTTTTGGTGCACTTGAGGTCATTTCTACTAGGAAATTTACAAATAGGTATGCCTTCAAGGATTTTTTCGACTTGTAAGAAACATCAAATTTAGACGTTTCGATGGACCATTTCGTCAATCGCTCGATTGGATTTGGTCGGTGGAGTACTTGATTCAGTGGTAGGCCAGTCTAATAATAGAAAATTAACTAATTAACTTATTTTTTATCCTCTTTTACTTCCTTTAATTCATTCTTCAATATTCTCCCACGGGTTGAAGGTTGCTATATATCTACTATTTTCAAGTTGAGCAACAATGTGTGAAATGGCTAAGGTAGTAATGGCTTTGTAAAGAAATCTTCCAATTAATCTTTGGATGAAACTGAAGATAACTTCATAAGTCTTGTTGCTTGTTTTTTTCTAACAATATGGTAATTAATTTCTAGATGCTTTGTTCTTTCGTGGAAAATCAGATTGGTTGGAATGTGCAATGTACTTTGATTGTCGTAGTGTAATACAATTTTTAATGCATTTGATTTGCAAATATTTAAGATGGTATAGAAGCCAATGTAGGTTACATGTGACTGCTATAAGTATCCAATAATATGATTCATACGAGGATCTTGAAACTGTAAGTTACTTCTTTCTTCTCCATGAGGTTAGTGACTTGCCAAGAAAGAAACACTACCCTGAGATGGATCTCTTTGTGTCTAGGCATCATGCCTAGTATGCATTATAGTAGCCATTATTGAATCTCTAGGGAACACAATTGCTTGACCTGGACATGTTTTTAGGTATTTCAGAACTCTGTTGGTTGGATTGAAGTGTGCTATGGTGAGACGTGACACAAATTAGTTGAGTTGTTATATGTAAAATGTGATATCTGATCTAGTTGCATTCAAGTATAATAATCATATCACTAACCTTTTGTTGGCAAAAATGTATGATTAGAAGCACTTGAATCTTGGTGCAACTTTAGTAATGGATCAGAGGGTGTTAACACAAGTTTGGAATCGACGAATCCTGACTCTTCTAGAAAATCAAGACAATATTTCATTTGGCTCAATGATACGCCAATATCTATTTTCCTTTTTAGGTTATGGGAACCTATGTGTTTGTCTCGAATAGAGAACCTCTAAGGTTATTTGCTTTTTGGTTAATGTATATTCTAAGTGTGGCTTAACAGAAAAAGGGTTATGTAAGATGATACTTTTTTTTCTCCAGAAAGTGATCTTAGGAGGTGATATCCATTGTGTTTTGGATGATTTTAATTATGTCTTCTCTACTAGTGAGAGGAGAGAGGGTAATGGTTCTTCTAGTTCTTCTGATAACCCTGAGTATGTTCCTTTTACCAATTTTATTGTCTGGATGGATTTGGTTGATCTACCTCTTTTAGAGAGGAATTTCACTTGGTTTCAACTGAATGGAGAGGAAACTAGTAGGGTTGATTAAATCCTTGTGTCTAATGTATGGTGAGATAATTGGATGTGATGTATCAATGGGATCTTCATAGGGATTTCTTAGACCATTGTCCTATTATTCTCAAGTATTTAAATTATTTGTGGTTCCCAAGCCTTTTAAATTTAACAATTACTAGTTATTTCACAATAATCTCCTTTTGTTGGTCCTTCTTCCTAGTCTGATGTTTCTATTCATTGTTGGAAAGCTTTTGTGATTTTGGAGAAATTAAAATCTCTTAAATTGGCTTTAAAAATTCGGAATATATAGGTGTTTAGTAATCTTGATTTTCAAATTGAATCCTTTAGAGAAGTGGTGAGTAATTTGGATTCCTTGGACAGTCAAAGGAGTTTATATAAGGAGGAGATTATTGAGAGATCTAGTTCCCATGTGGATCTTTGGTCCTTACTTAGGACCAAAAATTCTTTGTTATTTCAAGATTCAAATCTAAGTGGCTTATGGAAGGTGATGCTAACTCTAGTTTTTCCATGTCTATGTTAAAAGTAAGAGTAAGAGGAATGAAGTCTTAGTCCTCAAGGTTGGTGAAAATTGGAAAAAAGGTGTGTTTGAAATTCTAAAGGAGGTGTATAATTATTTTTATGAGATCTTTGTTGAGCCGAATAGAGACATACATTGTCTTGATGATGTTACTTTTCGATCTCTTTCAAATGAAGATGACATAAGTCTTACTGGCCCATTTCTTATTCATGAATTAGAACAAGTAGTTACACATTAAGAGTTTTGGTCCTAATGGTTTTAATTTCTCCTTCTCGATAAGATAGAGAACTTGTCAAGGGAAGCTTTGGTAATTATATTTTATCAATTTCGATGCTTTGCTTCGTTACACCATAGATTTACATCTCATTTTGTGACATTGATCTCAAAAGTTAAATCCCATTCTCAGTTGAGATATTTTAGGCCTATATATCTGATGGGATCTTTATATAAGTTGGTTTCCAAAGTGTTGGCTACAAGATTATGGATGGTGATGGATAAACTTATTTTTCCAAATAAATCAGCATTCTTATAAGGTAGAATGTTGATGGATGAAGTTGTAGTCGTGAATTTGATGATTGACTTGGATAAGAGATCTAGAAAACCTTGTCTCGTTTTAAAGTGAATTTTGAAAAAGTATATGATTCAATCAATTAAGATTTTCTAAATTATATGCTTATCCAATTCAGGTTTAATAATAAATGGGTGTATTGGATGAGATTTTATGTGTTTGATGGGTATCTCATGTTGTTGGAAAATGATTTTCCAAATCCAAGAGATTGGTATTCAAAGAGGTCTGAAACAAGGTGACAACTAACTATCTTTTTGTTCCTGCTTATGATAGAGAGGCTTAATGATATGATTAGTAAGGTTGTCGATCTAGATCTTCTTTTTGTGTTTACAGTGAGTTTCTCTGATTTAGTTATGTCTCATCTTTAATATCCACATGGTACTCCTATCTTGACCAACCCTTCAGTTGAGAATCTATGGAGTATCAAGGCTATCCTTAGGGATTTTTAGCAGACTTTGGGTCTTAGGATTAAATTTTTTAAGATAAGTACGATAGGGGTTAATGTGGATCTTGTTTTTTTGGATTTAGTTGTTGAGTTCCTTCATTGTAATCTTGAGTCCCTTCCTTTCAAGTAAAAAGAGTTACACGAGGGAACCAATCCTTGCCTTGAAGGCACCTGAGACCATATAATTAATATGCTTTTGTCATTAAAATCTACCACCGGCCACAACTACTTTGAAAACTATGATTACCACTACATCCCTGGTAGACCATCAATATGACCACCATTGACTATAATGTCATCCTTACCACTTTAACCAATATCAACCATCAATGATTTTGGTTTTTGAAACAGTTTTAAAATTTTAAAAGATTTTCAAAATATAAAACAATATTATTTTCAATGGACTAAGTTTTAATAAATAGTTTCTATATTCTGAAAATTTATATCCACCGTATCTTTATTCTCACATATCTCAAAGACAAATATGTTCCTGAATATATATATATATAATATATATATATATATATATATATATATATATATATATATATATCAGTTTTAAAATTTTAAAAGATTTTCAAAATATAAAACAATATTATTTTCAACGGACTAAGTTTTAATAAATAGTTTCTATATTCTGAAAATTTATATCCACCGTATCTTTATTCTCACATATCTCAAAGACAAATATGTTCCTGAATATATATATATATAATATATATATATATATAATATATATATATATATATATATATATATATATATATATATATATATATATATATATATATATATATATATATATATATATATATATATATATATATATATATATATATATATATATATATATTCGAATTATGATAAAATAGGGGTGAAAATAGGCCAGATCTTAGAAGTCCCGAGCCTAACATATGATAAAATTTTAAAGTTTGAGTCTGACCTATGACTTATTATAGGCTTTTTATTTTAGTGAGGTCTAATCTGAAAGTCTATTTAAAAACCCGTTTAACATTAAGACTTTCAAATAATCTATTTTACCATTTTTTTACATAGACAACAAGGTCATTTATATAGTATTTAACATATTTTCTAATATATATATATATATATATATATATATATATATATATATATATATATATATATATATATATATATATATATATATATATATATATATATATATATTCGAACTATGATAAAATAGGGATGAAAATAGGCCAGATCTTAGAAGTCCCGAGCCTAACATATGATAAAATTTTGAAGTTTGAGTCTGGCCTATGACTTATTATAGGCTTTTTATTTTAGTGAGGTCTGAAACTTTTAAAAGTCTGGTCTAACCTGAAAGTCTATTTAAAAACCCGTTTAACATTAAGACTTCCAAATAATCTATTTTACCTTTTTTTTTACATAGACAACAAGGTCATTTATATAGTATTTAACATATTTTCTAATATATATATATATATATATATATATATATATATATATATATATATATATATATATATATATATATATATATATATATATATATATATATATATATATATATATATATATATATATATATATATATATATATATATATATATATATAGCCGACCTATAAAGTTTCATATGCTTTTTTAACAGTCTAAGTCTGACCTATTTAATTAAATAGACTTCAAAAATGCCAAAGCCTGTCATTTTTATTAAATAGGTCAAATATGATATGATCTTAAATAAACTAGGTTATAGGCTCATGTAGGTCGGTGAGGCATATTCTCACCCTAACTATTATGTTCTTTAAAGATTTTGTCATTGTTGTTGAATTGTAATTCTTCGTGTTGAAGCAGGTTGCTCGACAGAAGCAAGGAAATGTTGAAGGGTTTATGTCGAAATATCGAAGCATGTTGCTCGACAGAGATTTTAACTTAGGGTTATTTTATAATTTTAGCTGAATTAGGTTATTTAGAGTTTTGCATGGGGAGCAGGGAAACTCAACCCATAAATAGGGAGTAACCCCTATTGTTGAATAACACAGAAGTGCAGTTGCAGAATTAAACAAAACTCTCAGTTTGAGAGCAGAGAGAAACTCTACAGAAACAATTTATTCTTCTTCTTTCTCTATTCAAAACCAAAATTCCATTTCTTCCCTAATTTTCACATTTTCTATTCCTCTTTAATTATAATTTGCTTCCCTAATTTCTCAATAAGTTTTGGTGAATTTCCAACATCTGGTATCTAGAGCACTGGTTGAACGATTCTTGGAAGCATAACACGATGAATCATTTGAACAAACATTTTCCGATGAATCTCCAAATTTTGTTTGAAGAATCAAAATTACGAGAATTGGTGCAAGCATATAAAGGTTGTGTTTTGCTATCAAGATCTTTGAGATCTTGTGAAGGAGAGAGTGACTCCGTTTGCAGTAAATGCGACTGATGAAGAAAAGGCTGCACACAACGATTTGAAGAAGAAAGATTATAAACCTCTCTTTATGATCCATCAATGCGTTGATGCAGAAAATTTCGGAAAGGTTAGTGATGTTGAATATGTGAAAGAAGCATGAGAAATTCTGGAAAAATCGTTTGGAGGCGCAAAAAAGATGAAAGAAGTGAGGTTACAAACTCACAAAAGAACGTATGAATTGCTTCAGATGAAAGACAATAAAAACATAACTGATTTTTTCACTAGGGTTACAAAGCTGGTGAATTAAATCAAGGTATGTGGATAAGTGTTGACATCAAGATCAATTGTTGCAAATATCTTGAGGTTATTGGCTCCAATTTTTGACCACGTGGTAGTAGCCATAGAGGATTCAAATGATTTATCAACATTGACAAAAGGAAGACCTTCAAGGGGCGCTTGAATCTCATGGATGAAAGAGTTGCAGGAAAGTCAAAGAGTGGTGTGGCTTTACATGCACAATCAACGAGAGAAAAGAAAGGTAAATGGAAGTGGCTCGACAACAAAGGTAGAGAGAAGGCTACAACAATTCGACAGGTCAAAATCAACAAGAAGGAGGATCATCGTATTAGAGAAAATCTTCATATCAAAGCAACCAAAGAGGTAGTGTTGCAGGTAGAGGAATGGGTGATGGTTGAAAATTTGACAAAAGTCACATTGAGTGTTTCAATTGTCAAAAGTATGGTCACTACTTAAGTGATTATCCTGAAAAACAGAAGAACCAGGAAACTGATGCAAAGTTTACAAAACATGAATAAGAAGAGATGTTGATGGTCACAACAAGAGAAGAAGAAAGATTCCAGGACCAATGGTACTTGGACTCAGGATTCTCATCACACATGCCAGGGATGAAAGATTGGTTTGTCAATATAAAACCCTTAATGAAGAACATGGTAATATTTGCAAATGACAATACTCTAGCAGCTGAAGGTATTGGAAATGTTCGGATTATGAGGAAAGATGGAAAAAGGTCATTAATTTTTAATGTATTATACATACCATGAAAAGTAATTTCCTCAACATAGGAAGTTGGTCGAAAAGAATTACAAAGTGTCGATCAAAGACAAGATGATGAGATTTCTCGACTCCGGTGGAAGGTTAATCTTCAAGGCACCTATGTCTCAGAATAGAACCTTCAGAGTTGAACTTAACATGATTGAGCATAAGTGCCTTGCAACTGCAGCTAGCAGGGATGAATGTATATGACACTATAGACTTGGCCATCTCAATTTCAAAGACATCATAGATTTGAAAAGAAGAATTATGGTTTCAAGGTTACTAGAAATTGACATTCCAAATGAAGTGTGTAAGGAATGTGTGTAGGCGAAGCACCACAAAAACAACTCCAACAAGGATGTAAGAACCAAGTCGAAGGCAATTCTTAAAATCATATACTTTGATGTATGTATTCCTATCCATGTGGATTTGATTGGAGGTAACAAATAATTTGTCATATTCATAGATGATTTCAGTCGAAAACTGTGGACTTACCTAATCAAGAAAGAAAAGTGAAGTGATCAAGGTATATTCCAAGTTTAAATCTATGGTCGAAAGATAAAGTGGTCGAAAGATCAAGATTTTGAGGACTGATGGTGGTGGAGAATATGTGTCGAAAGACTTCGACATGTTATATGAGAAAGAAGGGATTGTGCATGAGATGGTGCCACATTACACTCCACAGCAGAATGGAATGGTAGAAAGGAAGAACTGAACCATTATGAATATGGTGAGAAGTATGTTGAAAGGCATCATTTACCCAAATAGTTATGGGGAGAAGATGCGTCGACTGCAACGTACATCCTGAACAGATGCCCAACAAAAAGGCTAGAAGGAATTATGCCAGAAGAATGTTGGTTTGGTGTCAAGCCTAGCTTGAGTCATTTGAAAGTATTTGGATCTATAGCACATATACATGTGCTTGATCAATTGAGAAGAAAACTTGATGATAAGTCGAGCAAAATGATTCCAATAGGATATCATTCGACTGAAGGTTACAAGTTATTCGACCCAGTGAACAAGTAAGTAGTGATCAGCAGGGACATGACCATAGATGAGCTTAATGAATGGGATTGGATTGAAAATGTAAATAAGGATTCCACCAGCAAGTGAAGTCGAAAGACAAGTTCGACAAGAAGAAGTCAGAGGTCAAACAAGCACAAGCAGACTTCAAAGAACCAAATACATGCCTGCAAGAATGTATGATTACATCATATGATATGGTCGATGATGAAGGTGAGCTGGTACACTATGCTTTCTATCAAGATGTCGAACTACTCAATGCAGCCGAGGCATTGAAGGTTTCGAAGTGAATGAAAATAATGAATGAGGAACTGAAGTCCATCGAAGCCAACAACACTTGGTCACTTGTAGAATTTCCTCAAGGCAAGAAGGAAATCAATGTGAAGTGGGTATACAAGGTGAAATTGAATCCCAAAGGAGAAGTAACTTGACATAAGGTAAGACTTGTGGCGAAAGGATTTCTTCAGAAGGAAGGAATCAATTTCGACGAAGTTTTTGCACCTGTTACTAGGATCAAAGTAATCAGGTTGGTTGTTGGTCTAGAAAACATGAACAACGGGATGTATACATGTATTTTTGACGCTATGAAATTAATAAGCAGATAAGCGTTTTTCGACACTTCGACAGAGTGGTGGTTCGATATTTCGACAGAAGAAGATTGAAGAGCATTTTTCAACAGTTTAGTTGATAAGTGTTTTCGACACTTCGACAGATTGGTGGTTCGATATTTCGACAGAAGAAGATGTCTGCAGATGAAAAGACGTCTTTGACAAGTATGGATGATGTTATGATATTTCGACAATTCGACAAGTCTGAGGAGACGCATCGTTTCGATGTAAAGCGGAAATTCAAATTCAAAAAGTTATAACGTTTGGCAGAAGACGCGTAGAAGCACCTGGCGAAAGGAAGTCATGCAGAGAGCCAAGTGTCATAATTTTAGGATTTATTCGTTAGTGACAGTTGTTTTGTTTGTAAATAAATAAGATAGTTGTTATCAGAATGTGTGTGTGAAAAACTTGTACAAAATTCTTGCAAAATACTCCAAGTACCCGTGTGAGAGAAAAGAGTCTTATCTGGAAAATGTACGTGTGAACAAACACCATTTCTTTAAAGTTTTATCTTATAAATTTAAAAGTTCTTTACCAATTTTCCTTTACATTTACTAGTCATTTATCTTTTGCATTTACTTTATGCAATTTATTCTTCGCCATTTATTTTTCGCCATTTATCTTAGTCTTGTTAAGTTTACGTTTACTTAAGCACTTTTAGTCAATATCTTTCGTACATGAAAGACTTAGTAAACCAAATAAAAGATACAAAGGTTGTTCTAAAGAGTTACAAAGTTATTTAAATTTGCACATGTCCTAGGATTTGTATGGTTGATCCTGCAAGTAACCCAATTCAATAAGTTTTGGAAAACCAGAGGTTGTTCGCCAAAATCAACAGCGAACAAATTGGCACGCCCAGTGGGACCCGTGCAAAATGTAAAACTTTAATAATCTTTAGTCAAGGTTTCTTCTTCGTTGCATGAGACTAAGAAGCGGTAAATTATCCGTATCTGACGTAGAAAGACCAAAAAGAACGAGAATAAGGAAAATGGCGAGTCAGCCAAATAATCCAAATAATCCTAATCCAAATGAAGCCATCCCAGTTGTCGCATTACGCGAAAAACCGGCGCGAAAACAGAACAACAGAGCCGCCACCGTGCGTTATTTATCCCAAAAGAGGGAAAGGAAACGCTCGAAGTAAACCTGGAAAAGACATGGTCTCGCGACCAAAGAGAATGGGATCGGGAGTCGGTTATGCGAAGGGAAGGTATTAGCACCCCTACGCATCCGTCGTACTCGACGGGATCCACGCACAAAAGGAAAGATAAAGGTTGCTAAAACACTGCTCACAAACATCCAACACTGGCTGAAAAGAGACACAAAAACGACAAAAGAAACTAACTCGGCAGGATATCGCATCCTGGGCCTACGTAGTCTATCAGGCATAGACATCAGAGTCGACGTAGTTCGAATAGGGGAAACGTGCTCGCTAGGATGTCGCATCCTATGCATACGTATCTTCTCGGACTAAAGAAGAATCAGAGCACTTGTAGCTCGGCTAACGCACGCCAAACAAAACGACACAGGAAATCGACTGCCAATCGCTGGACTTACGTCAAACTCCACACAAACAGGCAAACATGGAAACCGAATGCCAATCGCTGGACTTACATCAGACTCTGAACCAAACACACGCACACTGGAAACCAAATGCCAATCGCTGGGCTTACATCGGACTCCAAGCACACAACAATAGGATACGGAATGCCAATCGCTGGTCTTACATCCATCTCCTAACACACACAAGAGACAAAACAAAAAGGGCGCCCGGAGAGATCAGCTCATCTCCTGCCTACGTACCTCATCTGGTATGAGGATCAGGGCGACGTAGTTCCCCTACGCAGGGACAAAGGACTAGCCTAACCAGATACAAAGGGAGACACAAACTACTAGGGAGACTACGACTCGAGCCTAGAAGTTATCATGCATATCATCCCTAAGTTAAGGTTGCTATCTAACTTGCACAGGGAGCAAGCTATCCTAAACAGCACAGGTAAAGCAATCATTCACAAATAGCACACACTATATACAAACAAAGTGGGCTCACACAAGGGTTAGGCTGTGAAACACAAGCCAACTGGAATCGGGTGATGTTAGCTCTTAACCCTAACATTGAGAGTTAGGGTGAAGCAGATGAGATGGGAAGTGAAGATAAGACTTCACAGCTCTTATCCCTGGCCTGGGAGAGCTTCAAACAAATGAAGGTGTGGGAGTTCAGAATGTTGGAACTCTTCTCCACATATGACTGACTCAACAAAGATCTTGGGTTTTGATTCAACATGCATCAACACAATGGTGTGAGCAAGATGAATGACTCAACTGAATAGCAGGAGATGGACTACACATCTCTTTTATCTGCAAATTGCCTCTTAAAGGTCTTTTCCTGCTTGGCACAAACATAAACAAACACAAGCATTGCCTCTTAAGGAGGGCTTCAGACAGGTGCCTGCCCAAGTAACAGGACAGGTCTTCCAGACTACATGAAGTCAGTGGGTTATACCTCAAATTGTTTAAGCAACCAAGCAACAGCAAAAGAAAGTTCACAATGAACTATAGCAACTAATGTACCTGAAAACAATCTAACTCAGTCAGTATACAACTCAAAAAGTCAAACAGACAAACTAATGGTCAACAGTCAACAATGCACAAGCCAACAGACAAACATCAATGCACCAAGGCAAAGCACAAGCTCAACTCAAAGGAGCTAATCCACCTACAAAACAACTCAATGTTAATCAACATCAATCAAATAGGACACTCAAACCAATGAATCAATTCCTCAAGGTCATATGCTTCTTAACCTGCAAACCAAGCTCAAACATGAGAAGCAAACCACTAGGACAAGGCCTAGGGTCAAAGAGGGAGAAATAATTCAAAACAGAACATGAAAATTGACAAGAATCAAGCTCAATCAATTTAGAACATCATCCAAAAAGTCTCATGTCAATAGCATCAACCAAATTCATTTCACAAAGCAATCATGACAAGGCATGCAAGTTGAAAGCTCATTGAAGCAAACAGAATGAACCAATCCACATCAACTCAAACATAATTCAATAAATCCCAAGAAAAGTCATGGCTAAACAGCACACATCACATGATCAACATACCAAAAATCAAGGCATTTGGACAAGTTTAAGCATGTCAAATAAATTCCATAAGGCAAGGCAAGCATAAACAAGCTCAATTAGGGCACAAAATGCTACATCAACTTTACACAAGCCTAAAACAGAATCCAAACATGATAAATGTCTCAAACCAAAGCCACAATAAACTTCAAAGTGTCTAGAATCAATGTACAAAATTTCAAGTTCATATGGTAAACATCAAGCATTTCACAAATCATCTAAGTTCATGACTATCAAAAAGTCCACAAATGGTCAACCAGCAAGAAAAATCTCAAACAAATCAAAAATGAATCCAAAAATCTCACAAAAATTCATGGTCAATCCTAACATCCAGAAGAAGCATCATGCAGAAAATCTCATCAATTGGCATTTAATTGGCAAGGTTAATAAAATCCACAAGTTGAGTAAGCAATGGTGTGACACACATTGTCACACCTACATTAAACAGATCATATCTCAACAACCAGAAATGAGAAAAATGCAAACTCTATACCAAAATGTCCATTAAGATGTCTAGTTTAAGCATGCAAAATTTCACAATCATTGGAGCAATATCCATCATTTCACAAAGCAAATGGCATGGAAGGTGCAAATTGGATACACATGAACAATCCCTAGGCAAAATTAAATTCCAACCGTGCACAATTTGTGAAAAAATAGTCATAAAATTCTAGACATCATGAGGAACAACATGCAAAAATTCCCAGGCCAATTGGATCATTATTCATTGAGTTATGGTTTTTTGAATGAATGGAAAAAATAAAAAAACATGATGAAGCATGGTATGAACATATGAACAAAAATGTAAAAGCAATTTGGGCAAAAGCCACGGCCAGGACTCGAACCGAGTGCGTATTTGAAAGTGGCGCCCTTAAGTGAAACGCACCGTTTCACTTAAGTCTGCGTGGAGCGCCCTCATCCAATCATAACGCCACGCTTGACTTAAAACAACCAATGCATGGCCAGAAACAAGAAATTTCATGCAAAGCACGCTCATGAAGATCAAATGCATTCTGGAAAATAGAAACCCTAACATTCATGCGCATTCATAGTGTTCTTGAGGCTCCAGAACACTTTTATCCAGAAATTCACAACCAGCACACCAATAGACTCGTCTTTCAACATACATTAACATGCTAGGCTTGGATTTTGCTAAATCAAACTATATCAAAAGATTCGCATGCAAGAACATTCATGTGCCAAAATTAGATCTACCATAACTTGCTCATTTCTTAATGAAAATCCACGATACAAAGCTCACTGTGATCACCAATGAAGGATCTACAACATGTATCCATCAATTTTAAGAATCATGACATGCGAAATCTAACCTTGTTGGAAGTGCAGAACTGGAATCGCAGCTTTCAGGCCTTGTAATGTCCAAACAGGTGATCTAACACTCTTGTACAATGGAATGGATGAATGTTGATAGCTCAATTGCACTGGATCTTGCTTGAATCTTCAACTGCCATGGATGGAGGTGAGCTTCAACAGTTCCAAATCTGCACGAAATCCTTGAAACCTTGCTTCCAAAACACTCAAATATGCTTATGGATGTTGATTTGATCAAGAACAAAGCAATGTTTGTGAAGAATTTTGGATGAAAAGTGAGAGAAAAAGTTTGAAGAGATTTTTGCAAATGGATCTAGATCTGAGAATTTGATGTGTTAATCACAAAACAGTTATGATTATGCTATATATATGGTCTGTTAATGATTCTTGCTAATCATGATTAAGCCAAAAGCCAAGGATTAGTGAAATTGAAGTGTAAGTGCAAATGTGCAATTCACCCCTCATGTGCATGAAATGGATGCTACAGTACACGTTTTGGCCTTGGAATCAATTCAAAAATCTGTTTTGAAGCAAATGCAATTGGTGGGAAGTGAAAACAATGCATATTTTTTGAATTTGACTTTTCCCTCCAAAATTCAAATGGAAAGTCAAAATTTTTTGTAATGGAAATGCATGGCTTATGATGCATGAATTGGATAGTACATGACAAGACAAGAATGTTGCAAAAAGAACCACTTCATTTGGCCTTTTGGTTCAAAAGTTATGCACTTGTGAAGTTCAAATTTGCTTGACAATGATTGATCCATATATTTTCAACCATACATGAGAAATTCATGTTCTTGGACTTTTTGGAAAAGTGAGAACAAGATCTTCAACTTTCATGTATGACAAAATTTCATTTGAAGCTTGCTTGGACATGTAATCTTGAGGAGAAAACCTTTCCATTTTTGGCAATTTCAAATTACAGGTCACTTACTATTTTTGGAAACTTTTCACCTGACCTCAAATTCTTCATTGTTGATGTTTGACATGTCAAATGAGACTTGTATGGACATGAATGAGGCCTCTCTAACCATCTCCCACCTTCAAATCCATGGTTGCATTGACTATTGACTTTGGTTGACTTTTTAGGGTTTCAGATGATTTGCATCTTGACTGATGATCTCTGAGCATCCAACCTTTGGCCAAATCACTTCAAAATGATCCCTAGGTCATATGAACACAATGAACCAACCCTAGGGCTTTGCTTCAATAGGAAATGCACTTGCTTGCTTGCACAACTGATTCTCCTAACCAGTCTTGCCTGATGGCTTGCACTAGGCAATGGACAATGCAATGTTATGCAGTGGACAATGCTAATGTTAATGACCTACAATGAAAATGAATGTACAAAATGGGAGGTGCAAATTTGAGGTGCTACAGCTTCCCCTATTCAATCAACTGGGAACCCGAACGGATGAGAGCAACGGCTGTCAGACTTTCAGGGTAAACAGGGATTGAATACCGAAGAACCGTAGAAATTTGCACTCTGCGGGGATCCAACAGTAACTGCAACCGGATCTGATATTTATTACTGGGGATTTTGATTTTTCTCTTAAAGGTACAGCCTCATCCAGACATCGAAAGACGATGAATGGGAAGAAATCACAACTAGACGTCAACGGACGACTAGGAAAAACTCAACGTTTATCGAAACCAACGGCGAGGTAACCCGACATTAATGAATGACTGGGAAAGAGATACAACCATGCGTCAGCGGACGTAATGGGAAAAACTCATCGTTTACCAAAACCAACGGAGAGGTGACCAGACATCAACGGATGAATGGGAAAGATACAACCATCCGTCAACGGGCGACATGGGAAAAACTCAACGTTTACCAAAACCAACGGAGAGGTAACTCTACTGGGGACGACCAGGAAAAACTCGACGTTTACCAAAACCAACGGAGAGGTGACCAGACATCAACGGATGAATGGGAAGACTCGACCAGACGTCAACGGACGAACGGGAGAAGCTCGACGTTTATCGACACCAACGGAGAAGGAGAAGCTCGACGTTTATCGACACCAACGGAGAAGGGTGACCAGACAGGACATTTACCGACGACTCTACTGGGGAACTCTGACTGGGGATCGACCAGACATTAATGAATGACTGGGAAATAGGATATGCAATCAGACGTCAACGGACGAATGAGAAAAACTCGACGTTTATCGAAACCAATGGAGAGGTAACTCTGAGGGGAAGGGTACAACTATACGTCGACGGACGAATAGGAAAAACTCAACGTTTATCGACACCAACGGGGAGGTGACTCTTATTGGGGATAATTCGACTAGACGTCCTCGGACGAATAGAAAAAACTCGACGTTTATCGACACCAACGAAGAGGAGTGACCTCTGGGGAGGGTTAAGGGTATTACGAACATCAAAAAATGATGTTTACCGACATCAAAAGAAGACCAGACATTGACCGATGACTGGGTGAGACTCGATGTTTACCGACACCGAAAGATGGTGTTTACCGACACCAAAGAAATACGACCAGACATTGACCGATGACTGGGTGAGACTCGATGTTTACCGACACCGAAAGATGGTGTGTACCGACACCAAAAAAGACGACCAGACATTAACGAATGACTGGGATGGGACTTGATGTTTACCGACACCGAAAGATGGTGTTTACCAATGCCAAAGAAATAACACACGCGGGTGCTGACATGACACTGACCAGTATCACAAAAGGACATCTACATATGTCGAGGCAAGGTTAAACGCTTGCTGGGATCTCACTGGGGAGAATCAAGCTTTCTTTTCATCAACGGATGAGGAAATAAACCTCTCTGGGGGGTATCAATCCTGAATGCTGTCAGGAGCAACTGTAGCAAACGTGTTGTACAGATGTTGAACAATGATCCGCCTCGGCCGGGGATATGGTCTGATTAGGTCTGACATATGAATGCATATGTTTGAATTTTTCTATGGCGTAATGCTCCATCTCGAATGGAAATGCTACGCATTTTTGAGGATGCAATGGTTACTATATGCTAAAATGCACATTGATGAACTCCGTTGGGGAGCCAAACTGATCCGATACTCCAACTCTGCGGGGAGACTCTGTTTGAGGAATACTCTACGGGGAGAGCACCGACTTCTCACTCATGCTGGAGAAATAACACTGTTGCTGGGGAAAGGATAGACTCCACTGGGGATATCCTTCATAGGACCCAATCCACTCGGGGACTCCGCTTGGGGAAACAAACAATACAACTCGCTGGGGAGAATTGCCAACAAGTAGGATAAACTCTGCTTTGGGAGATAAATGCTACTCCGCTGGGGAATAAACAAGGCGACTGCGCTGAGGAACCATCAATACGACTCCACTGGGGGAAAAATAAGGCGACTTCACTAGGGACGACCCAACCATTCCACAAGTAGGATAAACTCTGCTAGAGATAATCTTCACCGAACCGGATCCACTTGGGGAACTTGGTGGGGAAAACCATCAACACAAACCTCTGCTCGGGAGATATGCTAGGGAAAGCAACTCTGTTGGGGATAACACCACTCTGCTGAGGAGGAGCATAACTCTGGTGGGGAAAGTAATATACCAGGCCACGCTGGAGAACGACATCCACAACCCTGCTGGGGATAAGCGCTCATGACCACGCTAGGGGTAGCAGTACTTCAAATAGACTGCTGGGGAAATATTCGCTGGGGAATAACTCGTTGGGGAATAAACCCACTTCCAGGCCTGTTGGGGATAGGCAATTCTTAGATCTGTTGGGATAGAAGGCACTATCCACCTATGTCTCTGCAGGGGAGAATAGCTCTGAAAGCTCTCATACTTTCTTGGGAAATATCTGCTGTGGAATCGTCCTCACAGATGACGACCTGCAAAACAGCACAACAACATGCCCCAGGGGATGCATGGACAAGATACGCTCAAGTGTCCTCAACATTCAAAATGATTTTCAAATGTTTCATCTTTCAGCACGTTATTGTTTAGCCTTCATGTTTTTATATGCAATGCTTATCAAAAATTCGGACGTTTTTGCAAACAAAATAGTAAAATAAAAACAAGAGAGCTATTTATCTGAATAACGACTTTTATTGATTGAAAATGTGCCTGAAAAGGCGAATACATCGGGAAGCAATTCCTAGAAAGAGGTAATTGCGCACAAAAGGAAAAATCTATCCTAATGGCAATGTGAACACGGCATCCACTATTTCCCAATTCTGTTATAACTCACAGATCATCAGTTTTCCTTCCAAATTCCTTGCTTTCTAAGAAGAATGACCGGACCGATCACATCTTTCGAGATGGCAGACGATGAAGCGCGACGAAGTACAAATAACTCAGACTGTAGTCTTCGCTTTAATCCCTCTTTTGCCTGGATCGCCCTTTCGGGTTTTCAATCCACCGGGATACCCATTTTTGCCTAAGCCGCCCTTGCGGGTTTTCGACTTACCGGGTGTACAAATTCTTTTCATTTTATCCCTAATTTTTGCCCGAACCTTTTCTTTCTGTTTTTTGGTTCGTCGGGATGCCCTTTTTTGCCTGGACTCTTTTATTCTTTTTGTCCAGCGGGTCAATTTACGCGAAGTATTTTTTGACTACATCTGAGTTAACAGGGGACGGAAAATCTTCACCATCCATAGTTGTAAGCATCAAGGCTCCACCGGAGAAGACCTTCTTCACAACATATGGACCTTCATAATTAGGAGTCCACTTGCCCCTGTTATCTGTACCGGGAGGAAGGATCCTCTTCAAAACTAGATCACCAGTTTGATAGCTTCGAGGATGCACTTTCTGATCAAAGGCTCTCTTCATCCTTCTCTGATACAACTGCCCATGGCACACAGCTGCTAGCCGTCTCTCCTCGATAAGGCTCAACTCGTTAAACCTTGTTCGAATCCACTCGGCTTCGTCCAGCTTGACATCTAGCAAAACTCTCAGAGAAGGGATCTCCACTTCAACTGGTAGGACTGCTTCCATACCATACACAAGGGAGTACGGGGTTGCCCCGGTTGACGTACGCACTGAGGTACGATACCCATGCAAAGTGAAAGGCAGCATCTCATGCCAATCCTTGTACGTAACGACCATCTTCTGCACAATCTTCTTGATATTCTTATTTGCCGCCTCTACAACACCATTCATCTTTGGTCTGTAAGGAGAAGAATTGTGATGTTCAATCTTGAAATCTTTGCAAAGCTCTTTCATCATCTTGTTATTGAGATTCAAACCATTATCAGTAATGATTCTCTCGGGAACTCCATAACGACAGATGTTTTCTTTCTTGATAAACCGGGCAACCACTTGCTTGGTAACGTTAGCGTAGGAAGCTGCTTCCACCCATTTGGTGAAGTAATCAATCGCAACCAGGATGAAGCAATGTCCATTAGAAGCAGTAGGCTCGATCTTCCCAATCATATCAATGCCCCACATGGCGAACGGCCAAGGCGAATTCATGACATTCAGAGGGCTTGGTGGTACATGCACCTTATCAGCATAGATTTGACACTTATGGCACTTCCGAGCGTACTTGAAACAATCGGACTCCATAGTCATCCAGTAATAACCGGCTCTCAACAATTTCTTCGACATTGCATGACCACCAGCATGGGTACCAAACGAACCTTCATGCACTTCTTGCATTAACATGTCTGCTTCGTGTCTATCCACGCATCTGAGCAGAACCATGTCAAAGTTCCTCTTGTACAACACATCATCCTGATTCAAATAAAAGCTTCCAGCTAGCCTTCTCAGGGTTTTCTTATCATTCTTTGACGCACCTTCAGGATACTCCTGACTTTTGAGGAAGTTCTTAATATCATAGTACCACGGCTTCTCATCAACAACAGACTCGGCTGCAAACACATACGCAGGCCTCTCGAGTCGATTCACCGCAACATGTGGCACATGATTCCACCAATGAACTTTGATCATAGAAGACAAAGTAGCCAAGGCATCAGCCATCTGATTCTCATCCCGGGGGACATGATACAGCTTCACCTTTTTGAAGAATGTCAGTATTCTTCTGGTGTAATCTCTGTAAGGAATCAAATGCGGCTGGTTCGTATTCCAATCTCCATTGACCTGATTGATCACTAGAGCGGAATCTCCATATATATCGAGCGTTTTGATTCTCAGATCAATGGCTTCTTCTATCCCCATGATACAAGCCTCATACTCAGCTTCATTGTTGGTGACGTCGAAAGTCAATCTGGCAGCGAAAGGTATATGGGCACCTTTGGGATTGATAAGCACTGCACCAACACCGTTACCGTTCACATTCACACCCCCATCGAACATCAATGTCCACTTGTCATCAGGATCCGGCCCTTCCTCGACAAGAGGCTCTTCACAATCTTTCATCTTAAGATACATGATGTCTTCATTAGGGAATTCAAACATCATAGGTTGATAATCATCAATCGGTTGCTCGGCGAGGTAGTCTGATAGAATACTACCTTTGATAGCCTTCTGTGACGTGTACTGAATATCATACTCAGTTAAAATCATCTGCCAACGGGCAACACGTCCGGTGAGAGCCGACTTCTCAAAGATGTACTTTACTGGATCCATCTTAGAAATCAACAAGGTAGTATGGTTCAACATATACTGCCTCAGTCGGCGAGCAGCCCAGGCCAAAGCACATCAAGTTTTCTCAAGCTGTGAATATTTGATTTCACAGTCGGTAAACTTTTTGCTAAGGTAGTATATGGCATGCTCTTTTCGACCAGACTCGTCATGCTGTCCCAATACACACCCCATCGAGTTCTCAGTTACTGATAGGTACATTATCAGTGGTCTCCCGGGAACTGGAGGAATAAGGATTGGAGGTTTCTGTAAATACTCTTTTATCTTGTCAAAAGCTTTCTGACATTCATCATTCCACCTGATTGCTTGATTCTTTCTTAGCAATTTGAATATCAGTTCACACGTGGCAGTTAGGTGAGATACAAACCTTGCAATGTAATTCAATCTCCCTAAAAACCCACGAACCTGCTTTTCTGTTTTCGGTTCAGGCATTTCTTGAATAGCTTTGACTTTAGCTGGATCAACCTCAATCCCTTTCTCACTGACAATGAAGCCTAACAGCTTCCCAGATCTCACACCAATCGTACACTTGTTCGGATTCAGCCTCAGTTTGAACTTTCTCAGCCTATCAAACAGCTTCTGCAAATTAACCAGGTGCTCCTCCTCTGTCTGCGACTTCGCAATCATATCATCCACGTACACTTCAATCTCTTTATGCATCATGTCATGAAAGAGAGTCGTCATAGCCCTCTGATAGGTAGCACCGACATTCTTCAACCCAAATGGCATCACCTTATAGCAGAACGTGCCCCAAGGTGTAATGAATGTCGTCTTTTCCATGTCCTCTGGCGCCATCTTAATCTGATTATAGCCAGAAAAACCATCCATGAAAGAGAAAACCGAGGATTGAGCCGTATTATCAACCAATACATCAATGTGAGGTAATGGGAAATCATCTTTCGGACTCGCTCTATTCAGATCCCGGTAATCGACACACATTCTGACTTTGCCATCCTTCTTCGGCACGGGAACGATGTTGGCCACCCACGGGGGATATGTTGTCACTGACAAGAAACCCGCATCGAACTGCTTCTGAACCTCTTCCTTGATCTTAACAGCCATATCAGGACTCGTTCTGCGAAGCTTCTGCTTGACCGAAGGACAATCTTCTCTGAGAGATATTCTATGCACCACAATGTCGGTATCTAACCCAGGCATATCTTGATAAGACCAGGCGAATATCTCCACATACTCTCTCAAAATCTCAATCAACCTGCTCTTGACCTCTGTCTTCAAAGCAGCCCCGATCTTGATATCTCTTCTGGCGTCCTCAGTACCAAGATTCACAATCTCCAACTCCTCCTGATGAGGTTGGATGACCCTTTCCTCTTGCTTCAACAATCTAACCAATTCTTTAGGGAGTTCACAGTCTTCCTCACTCTCCTCTTCAGCTTGGTAGATGGGATTATTGAAATCATACTGAGCCATAACAGAACTGTTCATAGTGGATGCCGTGAGATCACTTCTGCATGTTTAATGCTTTGTTTTAGAAAAAGAGTTCAATAAAGTCACAAAAACAAAAACATTGCCATTTTTATTTTTTTTGAAAAATGAAAACAAAAATAGAAAGACAGGGATCACAAAATTGTTTGCAAAACGTCCTTTATTAATGATAATCATTGAAAAACATGCTGAGGCCCTACAATGAACCACTACGTCTTGGGCAGAACGTAGGGTTTTGTGCAGAATGAAAAAAACAAAAGAAAATTACTCTGTTTGAAGAGTAACTTGGACCACATCTTCGGCTGTCCAATTGTTGATCACTTCCCCTGGTGCACACGGGCGGACCCAGTTGTCGAGATCATAATCATTGTCACCATCTTCACTACTGGCCGCAAAGACGTCACCGTGATTCATCAGCCCAGCGCTGGTAAAGGTACTTGGACCTGCTTGGACACCCTGCTCCGCTTGCAGAGGTTGATAGCCAATACCGAATGTATCCTTTTTGACGGGCAAATCCACCGTCTTGCCCCAGCCTTCAGCTTTGCCAGAGTCAACAACCTCCTTGGCCTGCTTGTAAGACGCAATCGAAGCACCCGGCTTTCTCTGATCAGCAAACGCCACTCTCTCGAGAGCAACAGTCTCAAACGCCTGGCATAAGGTTTCGTGGATCTCGCCATCCACCTCTACATATTTGAAAGAGGATAGGTGACTCACCAGAATATCTTCTTCGCCGCATACGGTCACAATCTGACCGTTCCAGACATATTTCAACTTTTGGTGGAGAGTTGACGAAACTGCCCCTGCTGCATGGATCCACGGACGCCCCAACAAACAACTGTACGCGGGCTGAATGTCCATTACATAGAAGATGATGTCGAAAACCTCTGGACCTATCTTCACCGGCAAGGTAACTTCACCAAAACAGAATGTTTGGATCCGTCGAATGCACGAACGATCAGGTCACTTGGAGTGAGCACAACCCCTTCAACAGATATCTTCTTCAAAATTTGCTTGGGCAGCACATTCAGCGACGAGCCGGTGTCTACCAACACATGAGATAACACAGCCCCGTTGCACTCCATGGTGATATGCAAGGCCTTGTTATGATTACGACCCTCAGGCGTCAAGTTTAAGTCAGTGAACCCTAAACCATGCCTGGTGCTCACGTTGGCAATCACACCCTCCAGTTGGTTGACGGATATCTCTTGAGGTACGTAAGCCATGTTCAGCATCTTCAGCAAGGCGTTACGATGTGCCTCGGAGCACAGCAGCAAAGAGAGTATTGAAAATTTGGACGGAGTTTGATTAAGCTGATCTACAATCTTGTAGTCACTTTTCTTGATTATCTTCATGAACTCCTCTATGTCCTTTTCAAATGAACCCTCAGGCCCCTCCTTCTGAGCAGGTTCTTCGTCAACCACAACCTGTTTTCCTTTAGCCTTGGCAAGAGCCTCGGCATTGTTGTCTCTTAACGGTTGCGGAGCAAACAGCCGTCCACTTCGGGTAAAACCTCCTGGCCCACCAACATTGTCCACAACTGGACTTGCAACCACAGGAGTTTTACTAGGCACACCGATAGTCACTGGGGACTAATTTGCTGGTCTGATCTGATTCTCAGTCCTTCGATTGCTGCGGTAGGCATTATCGTATTTCCAGGGCACAGCCCTACTGTCAACAACCCTTCTGACCAGAGCGGCGATGGTAGTTGGATTACTGACGGTTACTGGTGCAGAGATGGCAACAGGGGTACCACTTGTTGCAGGCGCACTAACCCTCTGACCACGTCCTTCAGACGGTTTGAAGTAGATAGTAACAGTTGACACTGAACCACGATCTCTGACAGCCCGACTGAATTGCAAACAGCCCCCATCCATCAAACCCTGGATACCGGCCCTTAACCGTTCACAACCATCTTCAGACTCATCACAACCGATACAGACCTCATCACAGCCTGGGTAGACACCCTCATTCAGCAAACGGCCCTTGACAATCAACAAAGAAGTCTGAATCTCATCAACACTAACCATCAGATCCTCAGCTTCTTCCCCTTCAATGTTATTCACTCTGTGCGCACCATGTGGCGGCATAGGATTGTTAACAACATTCGGTACAGGAGTAAAATTGATAGTTTTGGCATCAATCAGGTCCTGGACTTTATGATGAAAAGCCCTACAGTTTTAAATATGATGTCCCGGCGAACCAGAGTGAAAGTCACAACGCACGTTGGCATCATACCCAGGTGGTATCTTTGTCAACGGCGCCATAGTCCTCAATTCGACAAACCCTAGTCTGAGCAACTCAGGCAGTAACTCAGCATAGGTCATCGGCAGAGGGTCGAAACGTCTATCAGGCATCCTCTGCCTCGGTTGATACGGACGTTGCTGTTGTTGTTGTTGTTGTTGTGGCGGTTGTTGTTGAACTCTCTGTTGTTGCGGTTGTTGACGTTGTTGAGGTGCTGGAATGGTCACTGCAGCAACCTGACGATACTGATTTCTGTTCACAACTCTTCGGCCATGTTGCACAGCACTGGCTTCACCCTCTCTCTGACGAGGTGCCCCAGCAAAAGGTTTCTTGGAAGACGAGGACCCAACATCTTGAATCTTACCAGCCTTGATCAATCTCTCTGTCCTCTCCCCACAAATAACCACATCCGAAAAACTACTGAATGGGCAGCTTCCCATCCGGTCCATAAAAACACCCTGCAGAGTACCGATGAACATGTCAGTTAATTCCCTCTCCAGCATAGGGGGTTGTACTCTAGCGACCAGTTCACGCCACCTCTGGGCGTACTCCTTGAAGCTCTCTCCGGATTTCTGACAAAGGCTCTGCAGCTGAGTCCGGCTAGGCGCCATGTCCATATTATGTTTATATTGCCTCAAGAAGGCTTCACCCAGATCCCTCCAGCATCGGACATAATCTCTCTTCAGTTCCATGTACCAATCCAAGGAAGCCCCAGATAAGCTAACTTGGAAAAAATACATCCACATCTTCTCATCATCGGTGTAAGCAGAGATTTTCCGATAATAGGCCTGCACATGGGTGCGAGGGCAAGAAGTACCGTTATATTTGTCGAATGAGGGTGCTTTAAATTTGTAGGGAATTCTCAACCCCTCTACTAAACCCATGTTGGTCACATCGAAACCCAAGGAATTCTGACATTCCATGGCTCTTATCTTCTCAGCAAGGGCGTCCACCTTACGGTCCCTATCCTCAACTCTTCCAACCACTTCATCATCTTCACTCAGCAATGTGAACATGTCCTCTTGTCTATCAACAATCGGAGCAGGATGACGAACGGGAGCCCGGGTAGCTCTGGCATTGACAGTCTCTGCAGCAAGAGGCTGTCCGTTGATTCTGATCCCCCTTAACTCTTCACCCACAGCATAGTCGTTGGCGGGAGCAGCAACATTAACGTTCTCATGAACAGGCACACCCACCGGCGACGCGTGGTTGGACTGCGGAATCACGGTCTCTTGTCTCTGAACCAGGGCCCGAAGTTCTTCCTGACCTTGCGCAACCCCTTGCATCATCGTCATAAACTGGGCCATGTTTGCCCCCATCTCAGCCAACTCGGTCTGAACTTGATCCATACTTCTTTGTTGATTGAGTCTGGTTGAATAACGGTGCGGTCTCTGATCAGCTATCCTTCCTGACACAGGAACCAGAGTGAGAAGTCGCGAACAAGAACACCTGTTATGCATAATGATATGAGTATGATGCTAATGCATATGATGCACATGATATGTTCATTTCTCAGGCATTCAAAGAGCCTGATTCATCTTCGAACGATGGCAACCTGCAGCAAGAATAACACAGGAAGCACAGAAACAACCATACACAAGAGCAACAGTAATGAGTACAGAGTGAAACCAACAACCTCATCTATATATGAGCAACAGAATCATACAACAAAGATTCAAAGATCCAACAAGAACAATGAATCCCACCCAACAAGCCTGGGGGTGATTCTCAACATAAACATCAGAAATACAAGCTAAGACAAACGACTTCCAGGAATGAGCGTCTTCAAGTAGTAACACTGGTCTATCAACAGGTCACATTCCGAACATTCTGGCAAGGGAGTGATCTTCTCCTTCAACTGTCTTCTAAGCTCCACAACTTCTCCTCCAAGTTGGTTCTCTGATGCAAGTCTCTGGTCGACTTCCTTCTTCAACTGGATATCTTTGTCTCTGAGTTGCTTCTCCAAGTCTCTAATCTTCTTCTGATAACTGGCCTCAGCTCTCTGCAATCTCAGACACTCTCGGTGTTCTGCATTCAGCAAGTTCTCCATCTCTTCATGAGATCTCTTATTGCTCCTTACTCCACCAACATCTACACTCTGGATGTCTCTGAGTTGATGAGTCAGGTTCAACCTATCAGCTTTGGCTCTGTACAACTCCATCTGGGTATCTTGCTCTTTCTCCTTCAATCGGCGATTCTCCATCAGGGCTTGCTTATACTGCTCAGCAGGTACACTCTCAGCAAGGATCAAAGGTGGTTGCACTTGCAAAGGATTCATCCTATCATAAGGCAACAACAAAGTTTCCACTCTCTTCTTCACCCAATCAGTGTAGTCAGGCATAGCAATGTCAAACTTCTTCCCTAAGACTGCTCCATCCTTAACACCAATAGACTTCCAAGCTCTTCCTATATGCTCCAATCTAACAGGGTCGCTTCGCTTCTCAAAATACACACTCTCAACTATCTCAGCTTCAAGTGGTCTTCCATTCATAACAAACCCTAACTGACGGAGAGAAAGAACCGGGTTGTAATTGATGCAACCCCTAGTCCCTACAAGTGACACGTTTCGGAACTCTCCACAACTCATGACAACATCACGCACATCCATCCGGTAAGATTGCCATCTGATATCATATGAAGTAAGAGACATAACCCTCTGAGTCCACCTATGAGTGCTCTGAGCATCCACAAAAGGTCCACTGACTGGCAGGAGAGACAAGAACCATCTGAGCAGAAGTGGGAGACAGCATCTGATAGCTCCACCCTTACCATGCCTACTGTGAATAACATAGTAAGTGTCAGCTAACAAAGTAGGAACCGGGTTTCCTCCAAGGAATATGATGACTGCAGCATAATCCACAAAGTTGGGCATACTCGGGAACAAGACAATCCCATAGATCATAACAGCTAACTGGGCATGAAAAGCTTCCCAATTCCCCTTCTCTGCTTCTTCTCTGGCAATTCTCAGCAAAAACTTCAAAGGCAGACCCACGACATCCCCACTGGATTTCCAACTGTCACTGACTTCTTTGATACCCAAATGAAGAGCTCTGGAGACAACTCTGAAATCAACCTCCTTAGGAACATCTAAGAAAGGAACCTGATACCGGATCGGAACATTCAACAGAATGGAGTACTCCTCAAGAGTAGGCGCCAACTGATAATCCTGAAAGGTGAAGCAACGAAGCTCTGGGTCGTAGAACTGGAGAAGAGTCTGCAACGGCACTGGATCAACTACCATCTTCAACAGTGTCAGGATATCCCCATACTGATCAACAAACCCCTTCTGATTACCACTGGTCACAAGGTTACTCAACTCTATCAGAGACGTCAAAGGCTCACGGTGAAAGCTATAGGAACAAGTCTTCCGCTTCAACTCTGAGATTGTTGCCATCTCTATCAGTGAATAGACTCTGGAATGTACCTGAGAAATGATATGCATGCAGAGATTAGCTTTTTTCTTTTTCTTTTTTTTCCTTTTTTTTTATTGCGTTTCTTTTGAAAATAAACATGCCATGATGCAAATGATGCAGACAAGACTACCAGGCTGTGCATCTCAGAACACGGGATCAAAGCTTCGGCTTGAACTCGGAACCACAATTCATCTGAAACCCAAAGTCATCTGATAAACTGTCATCTGAACTCAATCTGAGGAACCAAGTCACCAACAGGATCACAAGTCACCAACAAGTCACCAACTGTACCTGTAATAATGATCATTCCCTCCCCACTCACAGGTGTCATCTAGGCCAGGGTAAGGTCGAGAGAAACGCAGCATAAATAACCTTTCACAGAATATCATCATATACACACCCGAAGTATGTAACAATAATATCCCATCAGGGTCTGAACTGCTCGTGATATCAATGTTCCGCTAAGTGGCGCATACCACCCGCTTCCCATGAATCACTCTATTCCTAGGTTTTCCTAGATTTCACTCATAGCCTGGGTATTGGGCCTTTTACCTCGAGTAACTCCCACCCCAAACAGAGAAACACAACATAGGCAGATGCATAAATGAAAATGAATGAATGCAAACATAAATGCAAACATAAATGCAAACAATAAATGCAAACAATAAATAAATGAATGCAATAAATAAAAGCAAACAGCAACCAAAACCCTAACCTAGAGAGCGCTAGGAGAGTCTCGCTTAGGGAAGATGGACCAGCAAGAGGTCAACTTCTCTTTTCCCCAGTAGAGTCGCCAGCTGTCGCATTACGCGAAAAACCGGCGGGAAAACAGAATAACAGAGCCGCCACCGTGCGTTATTTATCCCAAAAGAGGGAAAGGAAACGCTCGAAGTAAACCTGGAAAAGACATGGTCTCGCGACCAAAGAGAATGGGATCGGGAGTCGGTTATGCGAAGGGAAGGTATTAGCACCCCTACGCATCCGTCGTACTCGACGGGATCCACGCACAAAAGGAAAGATAAAGGTTGCTAAAACACTGCTCACAAACATCCAACACTGGCTGAAAAGAGACACAGAAACGACAAAAGAAACTAACTCGGCAGGATATCGCATCCTGGGCCTACGTAGTCTATCAGGCATAGACATCAGAGTCGACGTAGTTCGGACAGGGGAAACGTGCTCGCTAGGATGTCGCATCCTATGCATACGTATCTTCTCGGACTAAAGAAGAATCAGAGCACTCGTAGCTCGGCTAACGCACGCCAAACAAAACCACACAGGAAATCGACTGCCAATCGCTGGACTTACGTCAAACTCCACACAAACAGGCAAACATGGAAACCGAATGTCAATCGCTGGACTTACATCAGACTCCGAACCAAACACACGCACACTGGAAACCAAATGCCAATCGCTGGGCTTACATCGGACTCCAAGCACACAACAATAGGATACGGAATCCCAATCGTTGGTCTTACATCCATCTCCTAACACACACAAGAGACAAAACAAAAAGGGCGCCCAGAGAGATCAGCTCAGCTCCTGCCTACGTACCTCATCTGGTATGAGGATCAGGGCGACGTAGTTCCCCTACGCAGGGACAAAGGACTAGCCTAACCAGATACAAAGGGAGACACAAACTACTAGGGAGACTACGACTCGAGCCTAGAAGTTATCATGCATATCATCCCTAAGTTAAGGTTGCTATCTAACTTGCACAGGGAGCAAGCTATCCTAAACAGCACAGGCAAAGCAATCATTCATAAATAGCACACACTATATACAAACAAAGTGGGCTCACACAAGGGTTAGGCTGTGAAACACAAGCCAACTGGAATCGGGTGATGTTAGCTCTTAACCCTAACATTGAGAGTTAGGGTGAAGCAGATGAGATGGGAAGTGAAGATAAGACTTCACAACTCTTATCCCTGGCATGGGAGAGCTTCAAACAAATGAAGGTGTGGGAGTTCAGAATGTTGGAACTCTTCTCCACATATGACTGACTCAACAAAGATCTTGGGTTTTGATTCAACATGCATCAACACAATGGTGTGAGCAAGATGAATGACTCAACTGAATAGCAGGAGATGGACTACACATCTCTTTTATCTGCCAATTGCCTCTTAAAGGTCTTTTCCTGCTTGGCACAAACATAAACAAACACAAGCATTTCCTCTTAAGGAGGGCTTCAGACAGGTGCCTGCCCAAGTAACAGGACAGGTCTTCCAGACTACATGAAGTCAGTGGGTTATACCTCAAATTGGTTAAGCAACCAAGCAACAACAAACGCAAGTTCACAATGAACTATAGCAACTAATGTACCTGAAAACAATCTAACTCAGTCAGTATACAACTCAAAAAGTCAAACAGACAAACTAATGGTCAACAGTCAACAATGCACAAGCCAACAGACAAACATCAATGCACCAAGGCAAAGCACAAGCTCAACTCAAAGGAGCTAATCCACCTACAAAACAACTCAATGTTAATCAACATCAATCAAATAGGCAACTCAAACCAATGAATCCATTCCTCAAGGCCATATGCTTCTTAACCTGCAAACCAAGCTCAAACATGAGAAGCAAACCACTAGGACAAGGCCTAGGGTCAAAGAGGGAGAAATAATTCAAAACAGAACATGAAAATTGACAAGAATCAAGCTCAATCAATTTAGAACATCATCCAAAAAGTCTCATGTCAATAGCATCAACCAAATTCATTTCACAAAGCAATCATGGCAAGGCATGCAAGTTGAAAGCTCATTGAAGCAAACAGAATGAACCAATCCACATCAACTCAAACATAATTCAATAAATCCCAAGAAAAATCATGGCTAACAGCACACATCACATGATCAACATACCAAAAATCAAGGCATTTGGACAAGTTTAAGCATGGCAAATAAATTCCATAAGGCAAGGCAAGCACAAACAAGCTCAATTAGGGCAGAAAATGCTACATCAACTTCACACAAGCCTAAAACAGAATCCAAACATGATAAATGTCTCAAACCAAAGCCACATTAAACTTCAAAGTGTCTAGAATCAATGTACAAAATTTCAAGTTCATATGGTAAACATCAAGCATTTCACAAATCATCTAAGTTCATGACTATCAAAAAGTCCACAAATGGTCAACCAGCAAGAAAAATCTCAAACAAATCAAAAATGAATCCAAAAATCACACAAACATTCATGGTCAATCCTAACATCCAGAAGAAGCATCATGCAAAAAATCTCATCAATTGACATTTAATTGGCAAGGCTAATAAAATCCACAAGTTGAGTAAGCAATGGTGTGACACACATTGTCACACCTACATAAACAGATCATATCTCAACAACCAGAAATGAGAAAAATGCAAACTCTATACCAAAATGTCCATTAAGATGTCTAGTTTAAGCATGCAAAATTTCACAATCATTGGAGCAATATCCATCATTTCACAAAGCAAATGGCATGGAAGGTTCAAATTGGATACACATGAACAATCCCTAGGAAAAACTAAATTCCAACCGTGCACAATTTGTGAAAAAATAGTCATAAAATTCTAGACATCATGAGGAACAACATGCAAAAATTCCCAGGCCAATTGGATCATTATTCATTGAGTTATGGTTTTTTGAATGAATGGAAAAAATAAAAAAACATGATGAAGCATGGTATGAACATATGAACAAAAATGTAAAAGCAATTTGGACAAAAGCCACGGCCAGGACTCGAACCGAGTGCGTATTTGAAAGTGGCGCCCTTAAGTGAAACGCACCGTTTCACTTAAGTCTGCGTGGAGCGCCCTCATCCAATCATAACGCCACGCTTGACTTAAAACAACCAATGCATGGCCAGAAACAAGAAATTTCATGCAAAGCACGCTCATGAAGATCAAATGCATTCTGGAAAATAGAAACCCTAACATTCATGCGCATTCATAGTGTTCTTGAGGCTCCAGAACACTTTTATCCAGAAATTCACAACCAGCACACCAATAGACTCGTCTTTCAACATACATTAACATGCTAGGCTTGGATTTTGCTAAATCAAACTATATCAAAAGATTCGCATGCAAGAACATTCATGTGCCAAACTTAGATCTACCATAACTTGCTCATTTCTTAATGAAAATCCACGATACAAAGCTCACTGTGATCACCAATGAAGGATCTACAACATGCATCCATCAATTTTAAGAATCATGACATGCGAAATCTAACCTTGTTGGAAGTGCAGAACTGGAATCGCAGCTTTCAGGCCTTGTAATGTCCAAATAGGTGATCTAACACTCTTGTACAATGGAATGGATGAATGTTGATAGCTCAATTGCACTGGATCTTGCTTGAATCTTCAACTGCCATGGATGGAGGTGAGCTTCAACAGTTCCAAATCTGCACGAAATCCTTGAAACCTTGCTTCCAAAACACTCAAATATGCTTATGGATGTTGATTTGATCAAGAACAAAGCAATGTTTGTGAAGAATTTTGGATGAAAAGTGAGAGAAAAAGTTTGAAGATATTTTTGCAAATGGATCTAGATCTGAGAATTTGATGTGTTAATCACAAAACAATTATGATTATGCTATATATATGGTCTGTTAATGATTCTTGCTAATCATGATTAAGCCAAAAGCCAAGGATTAGTGAAATTGAAGTGTAAGTGCAAATGTGCAATTCACCCCTCATGTGCATGAAATGGATGCTACAGTACACGTTTTGGCCTTGGAATCAATTCAAAAATCTATTTTGAAGCAAATGCAATTGGTGGGAAGTGAAAACAATGCATATTTTTTGAATTTGACTTTTCCCTCCAAAATTCAAATGGAAAGTCAAAAAAAATTGTAATGGAAATGCATGGCTTATGATGCATGAATTGGATAGTACATGACAAGACAAGAATGTTGCAAAAAGAACCACTTCATTTGGCCTTTTGGTTCAAAAGTTATGCACTTGTGAAGTTCAAATTTGCTTGATAATGATTGATCCATATCTTTTCAACCATACATGAGAAATTCATGTTCTTGGACTTTTTGGAAAGGTGAGAACAAGATATTCAACTTTCATGTTGGACAAAATTTCATTTGAAGCTTGCTTGGACATGTAATCTTGAGGAGAAAACCTTTCGTTTTTTGGCAATTTCAAATTACAGGTCACTTACTATTTTTGGAAACTTTTCACCTGACCTCAAATTCTTCATTGTTGATGTTTGACATGTCAAATGAGACTTGTATGGACATGAATGAGGCCTCTCTAACCATCTCCCACCTTCAAATCCATGGTTGCATTGACTGTTGATTTTGGTTGACTTTTTAGGGTTTCAGATGATTTGCATCTTGACTGATGATCTCTGAGCATCCAACCTTTGGCCAAATCACTTCAAAATGATCCCTAGGCCATATGAACACAATGAACCAACCCTAGGGCTTTGCTTCAATAGGAAATGCACTTGCTTGCTTGCACAACTGATTCTCCTAACCAGTCTTGCCTGATGGCTTGCACTAGGCAATGGACAATGCAATGTTATGCAGTGGACAATGCTAATGTTAATGACCTACAATGAAAATGAATGTAAAAAATGGGAGGTGCAAATTTGAGGTGCTACACCAGTGTCCAACCCTATCCCTTCGACAGGAGGAAATGTGGGATCAGTCCCGGTGTTAGAGGCTGTGCCTTTGTTAACAAGGTCAATACCAGCGGTTTCAATATCGCAAAATGCGCATAGTCCGTCCATTGGGGTGCAACAAATGCATGTTGGGATACCTCCTCCTATAGGGAATGCGTCTAGGCCTTTTGTGACAAATTTCACCATGCCTCTGTCTGGTAGGGAACAACCATTTGGAATGCCAACTTCGGTAATGGCAAATTTACACAATTCACCGGTATTATATTCTGATTCTATGGCCAATATGTCTTCACCATTACAAGGGTCAGGATATGGCGGAAACATGAGTAGACTAAACCAACAACCACTTTACATGCCGGCAATAACAAATAATTCTGCGCAAGTAATTAGACAACAAATGGACGAGAGTAATCATGATATGGTCCAAATGTTGACACAACAAATGGGGGCGGTGTTTAATCCTCTAATATAAAACACCACCCAAACAAACCAATTGTTGGCAGCGCAAATGACGCGCATTGCTGACTTTTTTGGGGTCCCTCAAACTCGACACAGAGAACAAGTGGTTCAGGACCCAGTGGTGGCGGTCCAAGAAGAGCCTACAATAAATCAAATACCTTTAGATAATCCCTAGGAAAACGTCAGAAACCAAGAGGAAGTAGTCGAACAGCCTCGTGTCGAAATTCCTTTTCCACAAGAACCTAGAAGGATAGTAGTCCAGAGAGGCCAAGACGTTGATGCTGTGTTGCAACAGCGAATCCGGTATAATAACTTGCCTTCCGAAAATAATTTAGCAGCCATGGTCGAAATGATAATGGCACAAAATGGGGTAAACGTAGGATTACAAAGGCCCAGTTACGCTTCCCCACTGTCGGAATATCTTCTGCAAGAAGAATTGCCCCCAAGATGGAAAGTTCCTAAGTTCACCAAATTCTCAGGGGATACTAGTGAATCCACCATAGAACATGTAGCACGTTATCTGATTGAAGCAGGAGAGATAGCCCGTAATGAAAAATTGAAAATAAAATACTTTCCTAGTTCCTTGACGAAAAACGCATTTACTTGGTTTACATCTTTGCCTGCAAACTCAGTGTATACGTGGACCCAATTAGAGAGGTTGTTCCATGAACAATTTTACGTGGGACAAACCAAAATAAGTCTGAAGGAATTAGCCACTGTTAAGAGAAAATACTCAGAACCAATAGATGATTATTTAAATAGGTTCAGGTTGCTAAAGGCTAGGTGTTTCACTCGGGTGCCAGAACATGAGTTAGTCGAAATGGCTGCAGGGGGTCTAGACTATTCTATAAGAAAGAAACTAGACACTCAGTATTTAAGGGATATGGCGCAATTAGCAGATAGGGTGAGACAAGTCGAAAGGTTAAGGGATGAAAAATTTAGAGCAAATAAAAAAAAAAGAAAGGGTGGCCTATGTAGGGGTATGTCAAGATGATGAATACGACGAAAACAAACCAAGTAACTTCAACGAACAAGAGATTGACTTAGCAGAACTGAAGCAAGGCCCACCATATTCGTGTAAAGTACTAACTCCATCGAACGGAAATCCAGTCGAAACCAATGATAAGTTTCCTAAAAGAACTTATACGTTCGACATCACCAAATGTGACGAGATTTTTGACTTATTGGTTAAAGATGGTCAATTAATAAAACCACCAGGCGCTAAAGAACCGCCTGTGGAACAACAGAAAAAATGAGGTTTTTGTAAATACCATAACTTTCTGGGCCATAAAACGTCTCGGTGTTTCCTTTTCAGGGATCTCGTTCAAAATGCTATCCGTGACGGAAGGCTGAAGTTTGGTGATAAGCCAAAACAACAGATGAGGATTGATTCGAATCCCATGCAGCCAGTCGAAGCCCATTATGCTGAACCATCCATTGTGAATATGGTGGAGGTCGAAGTTGCTTCTGACGGCAGTTTTGAAATGGTGGAAGCTGCTGGAGATTTCGACACTAATATCAACATGGTTGAGATTGCTGATGATCTTATAAACCAGAACGAACTTGAAGTTACTGAAGGCTTTGACGACCAGAAAAAGATGGAAACTACTGAAGTTTTCGACAAAAGGGACAATGACAATATTGCTGAAGATGTTGTAGATCGACAAGGAGAAAATTGGGATTGCTTGGGACAGCCAAGTGGGAAGTACGATTATCTCGCGAAATACACTGCACCTGCAAGTTCTCGTATCGACATCAACGCAATCCATCCAACCGGGTGGGGGATTTACCTTTGAGCAACAATGAAAAAACAACTGAGACAACTGACAATCTCCCTATCATAAAAAAAAAGGTTACTGAAGACCTCACTATTGAAAACAAAGCTACTGAAGGCCTTGATCCTGACCAAATGAGGGTAGGTGATGTCGCAAACTGCGTCAACATTGTGGGACCTTTCAATAAAGAGGTCACAAGAATCAAAGCAGAAGTTGTGGATGGTCCTATGAAGCCTGTGACCGGTGGAATCCTATATAGGGTAATGGAGGACCCCAAAAGAAATTCGAACAAATGTTGCTGCAAACATGGTCCCAGGAACATATCTTGGTGTTGCTGCTCAGAAAAGGAGTTTGACAAGATACAAAGAAATGGTGAAGTCGAAGAAGAAAGACTTATTAAAAAAATGAACAAATTAAGCATTGCTGACGGACGGAATGTTGGGGTGAATATGGTGGAAGTGTCAACTAACGTGAAGATGGTGGCGCATGATCCATTAGAAGAAATAAATTTAGGAATGGGGGCAGAAAGTAGACCAACCTACATAAGCGCAAAGATGGACCCCCAGTTCAAAGTCGAAATAGTCCAGTTGCTGAAAGAGTTCAAAGACTGCTTCGCATGGGATTACAACGAGATGCCTGGTTTAGATAGAAGTTTGGTCGAATTGCAGCTACCAATAATGGAAGGAAAGAAGCCAGTAAAGCAGACTCCAAGACGCTTCGCACCAGAGATTCTGTCGAAAATAAAATAAGAGGTTGAAAGACTTCTAAAATGCAAGTTCATCCGCACAACCAGGTATGTCGAATGGATTGCAAATATAGTTCCTGTAATTATGAAAAATGGAAAACTTAGGGTATGCATTAATTTTCGAGACTTAAATTCAACTACCCCAAAGGATGAATATCCTATGCCAGTGGCAGAAATGCTTATAGATTCTGCAGCAGGCCACGAGTATTTAAGTATGCTAGATGGATACTCTGGCTATAATCAAATTTTTATTGCTGAAGAAGATGTTCCTAAAACAGCTTTCTGTTGTCCTGGAGCAATAGGAACATACGAATGGGTAGTAATGCCCTTTGGTTTAAAAAATGCTGGAGCAACTTACCAACGGGCTATGAATTCCATTTTTCATGACTTTATTGAAAATTTCATGCAAGTGTACATTGAAGATATTGTGATCAAGTCTGTTTCAGGGAAAGGTCATATAGACCATCTTCGACAATCCTTTGAAAGGATGAGGAAGTTTGGTTTAAAAATGAATCCCCTTAAATCTGCTTTTGGTGTGCAGGCGGGTGATTTCTTAGGTTTTGTGGTCCACAAGAAGGGGATCGAAATAAATGAAAACAAAGCCAAAGCCATAATGGAGGCGAAAGCGCCATCAACGAAAAAGGGGCTGCAGTCTCTGCTGGGGAAAATCAACTTTCTCAGAAGGTTTATCTCCAACCTTAGTGGAAAAACGCAAGCCTTCTCTCCTCTACTTCGACTAAAGAAGGAAGACTTTGCATGGGGGCAAGAACAACAAGTTGCCTTCGACAAAATCAAGGAATACCTGGCTAGTCCTCTAATTCTAATATCTCCTTGTAGAAAAAGAAGTATGAGATTGTACATTTCGGCATCAGACAAAACATTAGGAAGTATGCTGTGCCAAGAAGATGAGAATGGCGTCGAAAGGGCCATCTATTATCTCAGTAGAGTCCTAAATGATGCTGAAACTAGATATAGTATTATAGAAAAACTATGTTTATGTGTATACTTTTCTTGTATGAAATTAAAGCATTATATAAAGCCTGTTGATGTGTACATTTCTTCTCATTTCGACGTAATAAAATATATGTTATCTAAATCTATTTTACATAGTCGAATCGGAAAATGGGCTTTAGCATTGACAAAATATTCCTTGAAATATTTGCCTTTAAAGGCTGTGAAAGGACAAGTGGTTGCTGATTTTATAGCTGACCACTCTATAGATGAAAATGTAGAGTATGTCGAATTAGAACCATGGAAACTGTGTTTCGACGGTTCCAGTCATAAGAATGGAACTGGTGTTGGGATGTTGATTATTTCTCCTGACAGAATTCCAACAAAATTCAAGTACAAAGTTAAAAGTCTGTGTTCAAATAATGAAGCAGAAAATGAAGCTTTGATTGCTGGACTTGAAATATTGTTGAAATTGGGGGCAACAAGAGTCGAAATAATGGGTGACTCTGAACTGGTGATAAAGCAGTTGACTAAAGAATATAAATGTGTGAAAGAAAATTTAATCATGTACTTTGTAATAGCCAATAGACTTCTCAAGGAATTCGACAATGTGGCCTTTAGGCACATTCCCAGGGTAGAGAATCAAGAGGCAAATGACCTTGCTCAACTTGCGTCTGGATACAAAGTGTCGAAGGAAAAGTTAGAAAAGGCTATTGAAGTCAGAGGAAGAGTCATATCTACCAAATTGTCCCCATCAGATTTGGAGTCAATAAGATTAAGATATGGTGACGAAGAAAATTTTGAGATATTCAATATAGATGATTGTCGCAACCTGAAAAATACAGTGTGCGAAAAAACAACCGGCGAAAGAAAATGACAGAAGAGTCGCCACCGTGCGTTATTTATCCCAAAGGAGGGAAAGGAAACGCTCGAAGTAAACCTGAAAGGAGGAAAGGAAAAGACAAGGTCTCGCAACCAAATCTTGGGTTCGGGAGTCGGTTATGCGAAGGGAAGGTATTAGCACCCCTACGCATCCGTGGTACTCTACGGGATCCACTTTTGTAGTTCTTGTCTAAAGGGTGTGAGTTTATCTTGTGCTGTTTACTAAAAAAGGGGTTAAATGAAAATGACTCGCGCGGATGTCGCATCTATTGCATACGTATCTCATCTGAATATGAGAATCAGAGTCTTCGTAGCTTGGCTGACCTATGGGTTAGGGGATGTGTGCTCGCTAAGACATCGCGTCTTATGCCTACGTATCTCATCTGGAATGAGAATCAGAGCAAGCCGTAGTTCGGCTAACTACGGGGTTATGGATTGGGTTTTGGACGAACGACGTTACTACGCAATCTACCGGATGCTCGACCTTTGGAGACATACTCGCCTGTAGTAGAAGGAGTAAACGTGTTCTATGGAGAAGAAAAATAAATGAATTGGTAGGGTTAGGGATGCTCATGCAAAAGGAGTCCTAGACGAAGGAACCTGTAAAAAAAAATAAACACACAAAAACATTGCCTCCTATCGAGGTCTTCCATCTAGGAAAGCAGTAAAATGCGGGGAAAATGTAAAAGGTACCACGCGGATAAAGATCCGAAGTAACATCAATTAGAGGAATGGGAAACCTAGGGATCCTTCCAAGCTAAACACCATCAAAGAAAGTGAGTCTGTACAGGTAATCGGAATAAACCTCCAGGTGGTATCCCACAAATAAAGTGGAACACCAGGCAAGCTATCCCTGCAAGAGTATGTGAGCCCTCACAAAAACTCAACAAAAGGGTTAGTGAAACACGATAAGCATTTTTTTCATGGATAACAGTATGGTTTCAGAAACCTCAAACCCTGTGGCATACACTTCAGAAATTAAACGATTAAGCATTCAAGGCATTATTTATACATTCATACATAATTATGAACCCGTGGGCAAAAACCTAATGAAATTCATCCATCATACCTCAAACATTCAGAGTATTCAACTTCAAAGCAAAAAAGTAATGGGAATAAGGGCAAACCTGATTGGAGAGCTTGATTGAAATTGAGTTGCACCCGTGAGGTTTACAAAACAATCTTAGGGTTTATATGAGAGGGAATTGGTTCTTTGCAGATGAGTTCCCTTCAGTCTCTGGAGGTTGCTCTGAACTCTGTTAGCTCTTCTCTCACTATCTTTTTCCTCCAGGGTTCTTCTCTCACTATCTTTTTCCCAGACAGGGTAATAGGAATAGAGTGGCCTTTTGTTTCACTAAAACTCTGAATTTATAACCTGATTTTTGTGGACCTATGGGCTCAAATGAGAGAGGTCCAAGTCCAAGATTTTTTTCTATTTATTTATTTATTTATTATTTTTTATTTTTTTTATTTTTTTTATTTTTTATATTTTTTTCGTTTTTTTATTTTTTTTTTCATTTTTTTTTTCGTTTTTTTTTCAAAACACGTGGGCTTCGCCTAGCGAGCATGACAACTCATGAACAAACCTTTGCTCCTTCAAGATTAACGTTTTGACTGACGAATAGACCCCTGTTGGAAGTATCTCAAGTCTTTCCCTTGTGTTGACTGATCATCTAAATAGAGCCCACAAAGTGTCTTGGATGATGTTCAAGCTTCTTGGATCCGATTCCGATTGCCATGATGAAATGAAAATGCTAAATGACCTAAAAATGAATGCATGCATGAGGTGTAAAGCGTATGCTTCTAGGAAAAATGAAGGGTAAATTTTGGGGTATTACAGCTGCCCCTATTCAATCAACTGGAGACCTGGAAAGAAGATAGCAGCGGCTTTCGTGCTTTCGAGGTATCAAGAGATTGAATACAATAAAAGCCCAAAAATTTGCACTGAAGTGAAATGAAGTAACAATGTCTGTCAGAATCGGCAAAGAGGTGGTCTTGAAAGAAGAATTCGTCTGGTACTGTGAGAGTCAGTCTGAATACCGAAAAAGAATGTTAACCTGGATACCAAAATAAATGGTAACACAGAAATAACCATGGCCTGAATGCCGCTCATCAGTCTGAATACTGGAAATGACTTCGATCTGAACATCGGAAGATATGAGATTATTAATATCGGTCTGAACACCGAGAGGCTGGCCTAATGCCACAAGTTGCATCGACCTGAACGTCGGAAACTTCTTCGATCTGAACATCGGAAAATTGGCCTGAATGCCACAAGTTGCATCGACCTGAACGTTGGAAACTTCTTCGATCTGAACGTCGGAAAACTGGCCTGAACGCCACAAGTTGCATCGACCTGAACGTCGGAAACTTCTTCGATCTGAACATCAGAAAACTGGCCTGAACGCCACAAGTTGCATCGACCTGAATGTCGGAAACTTCTTCGATCTGAACATCGGAAAACTGGCCTGAATGCCGCAAGTTGCATCGACTTGAACGTCGGAAACTTCTTCGATCTGAACATCAGAAAACTGGCCTGAACGCCACTTCGTTCTGAATACCGAAAACTTCATGCCTGTCAACATCGGCAGAAATAGGGAACGATAATAGAGGCGGCGCATGGGCCAATGACACTTGCTGGGGATAACAAAGGTAAGTCATGAACAATCTTCAGTCTGAGTACTGGAAACAACTTCTGGCTTATCACTTGGGATACCGAGAATGTTTTATGCTTACATGCGTATGTTTGAATTTTTCAATGGTGTAATGCTCCATGAAAATGGAAATGCTACGCGATTTGGGAGGATGCAATGCAATATGATTCTACATGCAGGGATGCGAAATGCTGGGTAGAATGCCAAGCTGAGGCAAGGGGATCTGCTGGGGAAATGATCACCATCTTCTGGACCCTGGCAATGCTGCTGGAGATGCACAGCGCAAAGAATTCTGTGGGGAAATGACCCGCCACACGGTGTTCTAGCAATGACGAAATACCGAGATTCTGACTGAGGAGAGAACGATACTGAAAACCTGTTGTTGGGGAAAGCGATAGTGGTTCTAGCAACCACGATCTGCGAGAGATGACTCAGTAGGGGAAGCACACACCGATACGGTACTGAGGTTCTGCTTCAAGGAAAGAAACCGTGGATCTGGCATTGGGATTATCAATTTGGCCTCGAACTCTGAGGAGCAGCCGCTTCTGCTGGGAAGATACAGTCTGGCACTGTAAACTCCGTTGGGGGTATATAGTCTGACACTGTCAACTCTACTGGGGAGTGTATAATCTGAAACCACCGTTTGAGGGGAGGTACAGTGGTGAGAACCTGCTGGGGATTGAAGAATCCAACGCTCTGATCAGCTCTGCAGGGATAAGATACCGAATTCGTCTGTTGGCGAAAAAACATTCACGATCATCTGCAGGGGATTTTAAGGAAATGCCCCGAGGGTACCTGTTCTGAATAGACGATCCAAAGCCCTTAAAATTTACAGCAATTTTAAATGTTTATTAAGCATGTACCTGTAAAACTCTTATGTGTCATGATGCAATGTTTATCAAAAAATTTGGACGTCATTTTTGCAAACAAAACAGAAAAATGAAAATGAAAACAGAGATATACTGAATAACATGATTGAACGGCCTCTGAATAGGCATTTACATCAGGAAGCAATCCCTAGCAAGAGGTAATCGCACAACAGATAAAAACAGACATTAATCTAATGGCAATGTGAAATGGATTTCTATTGAGTTCCAATTCTGCTATGACTTGCTCGTCTTCAAGATCCTCCAGATGATCAGTTTTCTGAAAAGAGTGATTGGACTGTTTCCTATCCTTCAAAAGTTTCTAGTCATTGACATGAGATGAGATTCAGAACTACTCAGATCGCAATCATTCGTTTAATCCCTAACTTTTGCCTGGATCGCCCTTTTCGGGTTTTCAATCCACCGGGATACCCATTTTTGCCTAAGTTGCCTTTTCAGGTTTTCAACTTACCGGGTGTACAATCTTTTCACTTTTAATCCCTAATTTTTGCCCGAACCTTTTTCATTTTCTTGGTTCGCCGGGATGCCCATTTTTGCCTGGACTACTCTTTTTATTGTCCAGCGGGTCTATTTCATGCGAAGTATTTTTTAACTGCGTCTGAGTTCACCGGGGAAGTGAAGTTTTCATCATCCATCGTTGCAAGCATTAAGGCCCCACCATCAAAAACCTTGGTGACAATATACGGTCCATCATAGTTAGGAGTCCACTTGCCCCTGTGATCTGTCTGAGGAGGAAGGATCCTTTTCAACACCAAATCTCCGACCTAGAAGCATCGAGGACGCACTTTCTGATCAAAGGCTCTCTTCATCCGACTTTGATACAACTGCCCATGACAAATGGCTGCCATTCGCTTCTCTTCGATAAGACTCAACTCATTGAACCTTGTCCGAATCCATTCAGCTTCGTCTAACTTGACATCCAACAGGACTCTTAGAGAAGGAATCTCCACTTCAACAGGTAGGACTGCTTCCATACCATACACAAGGGAGTAAGGGGTTGCCCCGGTCGATGTACGTACTGAAGTACGGTATCCATGCATGGCGAAGGGTAGCATCTCATGCCAATCTCTGTACGTAACGGCCATCTTCTGCACAATCTTCTTTATGTTCTTATTTGCCGCCTCAACAGCACCGTTCATCTTAGGGCGGTAAGGGGAAGAATTGTGATGCTGAATGTTGAAGTTCTGGAACAACTCCTTCATCATTTTGTTATTGAGATTAGAACCATTATCAGTGATGATTCTCTCAGGAATCCCATAGCGACAAATGATTTCTTTCTTGATGAAACGGGCAACCACATGTCTGGTGACATTCGCGAACGATGCTGCTTCGACCCACTTGGTGAAATAGTCGATGGCAACAAGGATGAAGTGATGCCCATTGGAGGCGGTCGGCTCAATCTTTCCAATCATATCGATGCCCCACATAGCAAAAGGCCACGACGAAGACATCACATTCAAAGGATTTGGCGGCACATGCACCTTATCAGCATAAATCTGGCATTTATGGCACTTCCGAGCATATTTGAAACAATCAGATTCCATGGTCATCCAGTAATAACCTGCTCTCAATAATTTCTTAGCCATTGCATGTCCGCCGGCATGAGTATCGAAGGAGCCTTCATGAACTTCCTGCATTAACATGTCTGCTTCGTGTCTGTCCACGCATCTGAGCAAAACCATGTCGAAGTTCCTCTTATACAGAACATCGTCTTTGTTCAAGAAGAAACTGCCTGCCAATATTCTCAAAGTCTTTCTATCATTGTTGGATGCCCCTGCAGGGTACTCTTGATTCTTCAGAAAGCACTTGATGTCGTGATACCAGGGCTTGTCATCAACTACCAGTTCAGCAGTAAACATATACGCGGCCCTATCAAGGCGTATCACGTCGATCTTGGGAGCATGGTTCCAACGGATCACCGTGATCATGGAGGATAGGGTAGCAAAAGCATCTGCCATCTGGTTCTCATCACGAGGTATATGGTACAACTTTACTGTTGTGAAGAAAGTCAACAGTCTTCTCGTGTAATCTCTGTAGGGGACCAGAGTAGGCTGGAGAGTGTTCCAATCACCATTCACTTGATTGATTACCAGAGCTGAATCTCCGAAGATGTCCAAAGTCTTGATTCTCAAATCAATGGCTTGCTCAATACCCAAGATACATGCTTCATACTCAGCTTCATTATTGGTGCACTCGAAAGTCAGACGAGCGGTGAAAGGCATGTGGGAACCTTTCGGAGTTGTAATGACAACACCAATTTCACTTCCTCTGGCGTTGACGGCCCCATCAAACATTAAAGTCCACTTTTCGTTTGGATCAGGTCCCTCTTCAACAACTGGCTCTTCACAATCTTTCATCTTGAGGAACACGATGTCTTCATCTAGAAAATCAAACTTCATCGTCTCATAATCTTCAACCGGCTGTTAAGCAAGATAGTCTGACAGAATACTCCCCTTGATGGCTTTCTGGGAAGTATACTGGATGTCATACTCTATCAGTACCATTTGCCAACAAGCAACTCTTCCGGTGAGAGCTAGCTTCTCAAATATATACTTGACTGGATCCATTTTTGAGATCAGTAAGGTTGTGTGAGACAGCATGTATTGTCTCAATCGCTTCGCAACCCATGCAAGTGCACAACATGTTTTTTCAAGCATTGAGTATCTCGACTCGCAATCTATGAATTTCTTACTCAGGTAGTAGATGGCATGCTCTTTCCTACCTGTCTCCTCGTGTTGACCGAGAACACAACCCATGGAATTGTCTAGTACTGTCAAATACATAATCAGCGGTCTCCCTGGGACCGGAGGCACAAGGATAGGAGGATTCTGCAAATACTCTTTTATCTTCTCGGACGCCCTTTGACAATCATCATTCCACCTGATAGCCTGATCTTTTCTCAACAATTTGAATATTGGCTCACACGTGGCTGTTAGGTGAGAGATGAACCTTGCAATGTAGTTCAACCTCCCTAAGAAGCCACGAACTTGTTTCTCTGTTCTTGGCTCAGGCATTTCCTGTATCATTTTCACTTTGGCCGGATCCACCTCAATCCCTTTTCCGCTAACAACAAAACCCAATAGTTTTCCAGATCTCACCCAAAAGTACACTTGTTCGGATTAAGCCTCAGCTTGAATTTCCTCAAACGCTCAAACAGTTTCTGCAAATTCACCAAATGTTCTTCTTCTGTCTGAGATTTGGCAATCATATCATCAACATAAACCTCGATTTCATGATGAATCATATCATGGAACAGAGTCACCATCGCACGCTGATATGTTGCTCCGGCATTTTTCAGACCAAACGACATCACCTTGTAGCAGAAGGTGCCCCATGGGGTTATGAATGTTGTCTTCTCCATGTCTTCTGGTGCCATCTTAATTTGATTATAGCCAGAAAAGCCATCCATGAAGGAGAATACCGAGAACTGAGCCGTGTTATCCACCAAAACGTCAATGTGAGGTAAGGGGAAATCATCTTTAGGACTAGCCCTGTTCAGATCCCGGTAGTCAACACACATCCGTACCTTTCCATCCTTCTTAGGTACCGGAACGATATTTGCAACCCATGGCGGATAATTTGTGACTGCTAGAAACCCTGCATCCAACTGTTTTTGCACTTCTTCCTTTATCTTGACAGCCATCTCTGGTCTTGTTCTTCTGAGCTTCTGCTTGACCGGAGGACAACCTTCTTTGAGCGGCAAGCGATGTACCACGATGTATGTGTCAAGCCCTGGCATGTCCTGATAAGACCAAGCGAAGACGTCAACATACTCTTGCAGCAATTCAATCAACCCCTTCTTCACATTGTCTTCCAAAGCAGCCCCTATCTTGATTTCTCTCTTGGCATCCTCGGTGCCGAGATTAATCACTTCAACAGACTCTTGATGCGGTTGAATGACCCTTTCCTCTTGTTTTAATAACCTGGTAAGTTCTTCAAGGAGTTCACAGTCTTCATCACCCTCTTCTTCAGCTTGAAAGATTGGATTTTCAAAGGTCGAAGCGAGCCATAGCAGAACCGTTATCAATAGGATCCGGTGATGTGCATCTGCATGAGTGATGGTATGTGCTTGTGAGTGTGAAAAAAAAAGTGGAAACTAAACAAAACATTGCCATTTTTTTTTGAAAAACTGCAAAAATAGAAAGACAGGGAACGAAATATTTGAATGCAAAAAGACATCCTTTATTTATGATAAAAAATGCAAGTGTCACATAGATGAGCCCTACAATGAGTCATTACGCCCTGGTGGAACGTAAGACTTGGATATGCATGAATAAATAAAGAAAATTACTCCTCCAGACAAGTGGCTTGGACAATCTCCTCAGAAGACCAATTGTTGAGAACTTCACCCGGGATCCTCGGACGCACCCAATTATCGATGTCGCAATCACTATCCCCATCTTCATTGTTGACCGCAGAGACTAATTTGACTTCTCTTTCAACCATGTTAACGTTGGCTCCACCATGCTGGGGCATGGGATTGTTGATGACATTAGGAGCTGGTGCAAAGTTAACGGCCTTTGAATCAATGAGGTCCTGAACTACGTGCTTAAAAGCTTTGCAGTTCTCAATATTGTGGCCAGGTGCCCCAGAGTGGAAGCTACACCTAGCGTTGGCGTCATAACCCACCGGAAGCCTACCAACGGGAGGAGCCAGAGTGCGCAACTGCACAAGTTGTAGTTGTTGAAGACTAGAAAGCAACTGAGCGTACGACATTGGAAGAGTGTCGAAACGCCAGTCCATCGTCCTTGGCCTCGGTTGATAGGCGGGTCTGTTACCCGATTGTTGTGGTTGGTACTGAGCTGGTTGACGTTGTGGTTGTTGTTGTTGTAGTGGTGCTGCAGCTGGAATGGTCACAACCGCAACATACGGTTGCTGATGATAGTTCTGAAAGTTATTCCTCCGGTTATCCCTGTTCTGATAAGAAGATATGGCACTTGCACCCCCTTCTCTCCTCTTCTGTCCCTGAATGAACGGCTTCTTCACCCCTGATGAGGATCCACCTCCACTCTGGGTCTTGTATGTCCTCAGGTAATTCTCCACCCTCTCTCCGGTAGAGACTACATCAGCAAAATTGGAGGCATTGCAACCCACCATGCGCTCCAAATAAGGTCCTGGCAGAGTGTTCATGAACATGTTAGCCATTTCCTTCTCCAACATAGGAGGTTGAACACGGGAAACTGTTTCTCTCCAGCGTTGAGCGTATTCTCTGAAGCACTCATTGCTTTTAAGAGACAGATTTTGAAGTTGAGTTCTGTCCGGAGCCATGTCTGCATTATACTGATACTGCTTCACGAAAGCCTCAGCCAAATCCCTCCAGCAACGGATGTGGGCTCTGTCCAGCCTCATATACCATTCCAGGGATGCCCCAGCTAGGCTGTCCTGGAAAAAGTACATAAGCAACTTTTCGTCATCGGAGTATGCAACCATTTTACGGAAATAGGCTTGTACATGGGTCTTCGGGCAAGAGTTGCCATTGTATTTGTCAAATATCGGGACCTTGAACTTCGGTGGCACTCTCACACCTGGGACCAGCCCCAAGTCAGCAACATCTACTCCCAGAGGATTTTGTCCTTCTACTGCCTTCAACCTCTCTTCCAATCTTCTAAACATGGGGTCCACACCATGACCCATACCAAAGTCTTCCTACAGCAGGGGGAACTGATCGTCCTGATCATCATGAACGGGCTGTTGACCGGAGGTGACATGTAGGATTGGGATAGGCCCCAGTCCATTGGGTCCATTAGCCTCTCCAGTTGGAGGATCAGTCATCGTCTTTGGTTGAGCAGGGGGATTCCTCTGTATCATCTGCCTGAGCTCTTGCTGTCCCTGAGCCACCCCTTGAACCACATCCATGAATTGATTCATGCAGATTTTCATCTCGGCGAACGTTGCCTGTAGGCTTTCCATTACTCTCTGTTGGTTTCTGCGGGTACCGTACCGGTGAATGTCTGGGTCTGCTATCCTGCTGATTGAACACGAAACAAACTGAGAACACTGTGGCGGTACCTGTTGTGCAAGACATGCTAATGAATATGTAAATGCAATGACATGTTTATCAATTCCAAAGGTATTCTACCCCCTTGATTCCAGTTTCTCAATAGATAAACGATGTAAAAAAAAGACTAAGCCGTTGATGAGAACCAAGAAAATTCCGACTAGAATCAAGTAGAAGATATAAACCCCACAGAAATGGATAAACATGTGTGAATGATTATGAATGCAAAATGATGTGATGCAAAATGATGTGAATGCAGTGCAGTGGCATGGGAATCAGGATCGCTGTATCTGCTTGAACATCTGTCAGGTTGCACTGTCTGGAGAGAAATTAAGAGCACACCAAACAAAGGTCATAGGATGGATCATGTTATCCTTAATATCAACCACCCATTTTGGTGGATTATGGTTTACACCTTATCAACACCCAAGTTTCATTGATATTAAGGATACCTGATCGGATCAACCATGAACCAAGGGTTTGTTGCAAGTCACGAGCATGGAGTTTAGGTTAAGAACCACCCAAAAGGAGTGTACTAAGGTTTAAACCTGCCAAACATGTTCTACAAAAGGTTCCCATAGTCATAATCCCATCTTTCGGATATTATCGGAGGAACGACTACTCGTATTCCAAAAATATTCTCAAGAGAGACTCTTATGAGTGTAGTATCGCGTAACAATCGTATCAAATCTTACACTTGAACGACTTTCGCACTACGTCCTACGAATAGGCCAAGATGGGTTTGGTAAACGAAGGTCCTCGGCTTCTAAGGTCTATATTGGAAAAAGTAATGTCTAACCACAACTTACTTGTGTGACATTATTGATCTCAACATGACCTCCACCAAGTGAATGGGCTTGCAAGTCAACTTGCTAAGGAATAACTCCAAACAAGTCGACAAGACTATGCCATTCTCCTATCCTAAATGCACTCGAGTTTGGGTATAGAACTCATCTCACAAAGATCACCAAGCAGCCATAGTCAGCCAACAGATACAGCAATGATATGTACCCAATGCAATAAGGTAAAGCAGGTAAATAAATAACTGTACAAAAGCATGAACACCCAATAAACAAACAAACTACAAAAGCTAGGAGGGACTCGCTTAGGGAAACCGGGTCCCCAGCAGAGTCGCCAGCTGTCGCAACCTGAAAAATACAGTGTGCGAAAAAACAACCGGCGAAAGAAAATGACAGAAGAGTCGCCACCGTGCGTTATTTATCCCAAAGGAGGGAAAGGAAACGCTCGAAGTAAACCTGAAAAGAGGAAAGGAAAAGACAAGGTCTCGCAACCAAATCTTGGATTCGGGAGTCGGTTATGCGAAGGGAAGGTATTAGCACCCCTACGCATCCGTAGTACTCTACGGGATCCACTTTTGTAGTTCTTGTCTAAAGGGTATGAGTTTATCTTGTGCTGTTTACTAAAAAAGGGGTTAAATGAAAATGACTCGCGCGGATGTCGCATCCACTGCATACGTATCTCATCTAAATATGAGAATCAGAGTCTTCGTAGCTCGGCTGACCTATGGGTTGGGGGATGTGTGCTCACTAAGACATCGCGTCTTATGCCTATGTATCTCATCTGGAATGAGAATCAGAGCAAGCCGTAGTTCGGCTAACTACGGGGTTATGGATTGGGTTTTGGACGAACGACGTTACTACGCAATCTACCGGATGCTCGACCTTTGGAGACTTACTCGCCCCTAGTAGAAGGAGTAAACGTGTTCTATGGAGAAGAAAAATCAATGAATTGGTAGGGTTAGGGATGCTCATGCAAAAGGAGTCCTGGACGAAGGAACCTGTAAAAAAAAATAAACACACAAAAACATTGCCTCATATCGAGGTCTTCCAGCTAGGAAAGCAGTAAAATAAGGGGAAAATATAAAAGGTACCACGCGGATAAAGATCCGAAGTAACAGCAATTAGAGGAATGGGAAACCCATGGATCCTTCCAAGCTAAACACCATCAAAGAAAGTGAGTTAGTACAGGTAATCGGAATAAACCTCCAGGTGGTATCCCACAAATAAAGTGGAACACCAGGCAAGCTATCCCTGTAAGAGTATGTGAGCCCTCACAAAAACTCAACAAAAGGGTTAGTGAAACACGATAAGCATTTTTTTCATGGATAACAGTATGGTTTCAGAAACCTCAAACCCTGTGGCATACACTTCAGAAATTAAACGATTAAGCATTCAAGGCATTATTTATACATTCATACATAATTATGAACCCGTGGGCAAAAACCTAATGAAATTCATCCATCATACCTCAAACATTCAGAGTATTCAACTTCAAAGCAAAAAGGTAATGGGAATAAGGGCAAACCTGATTGGAGAGCTTGATTGAAATTGAGTTGCACCCGTGAGGTTTACAAAATAATCTTAGGGTTTATATGAGAGGGAATTGGTTCTTTGTAGATGAGTTCCCTTCAGTCTCTGGAGGTTGCTCTGAACTCTGTTAGCTCTTCTCTCACTATCTTTTTCCTCCAGGATTCTTCTCTCACTATCTTTTTCCCAGACAGGGTAATAGGAATAGAGTGGCCTTTTGTTTCACTGAAACTCTGAATTTATAACCTGATTTTTGTGGACCTATGGGCTCAAATGAGAGAGGTCCAAGTCCAAGATTTTTTTCTATTTATTTATTTATTATTTATTATTTTATTTATTTTATTCATTTTTTCGTTTTTTTTTTTCGTTTTTTTTTTCAAAACACGTGGGCTTCGCCTAGCGAGCATGACAGCTCATGAACAAACCTTTGCTCCTTCAAGATTAACGTTTTGACTGACGAATAGACCCCTGTTGGAAGTATCTCAAGTCTTTCCCTTGTGTTGAGTGATCATCTAAATAGAGCCCACAAAGTGTCCTGGATGATGTTCAAGCTTCTTGGATCCGATTCCGATTGCCATGATGAAATGCAAATGCTAAATGACCTAAAAATAAATGCATGCATGAGGTGTAAAGCGTATGCTTCCAGGAAAAATGAAGGGTAAATTTTGGGGTATTACAATGATTCAGGAATTGAAGACTGGAGAAAGCCCATCAAGGATTATCTACAAGACCCAAATCAGAAAGTCGAAAGAAAGGTAAAATACAGAGCTTTAAGTTATGTACTTTTTGGAAACGAATTGTTCAAAAAGACTGCAGAAGGAGTCTTGTTGAAATGCTTAGGTGAAGATGAAGCTTACATAGCTTTGTCGAAAGTGCACAGTGGAGCGTGTGGCGCACACCAAGCAGGTCATAAAATGAAATGGTTATTATTTCGACAAGGAATGTATTGGCCAACAATGCTGAAGGACTGTGTCGAATTTGCAAAAGGTTATCAGGAATGTCAAGTACATGCAGGCATACCACATGTTCCTGCAAGTGAGTTGCATTCAATTATAAAGCCTTGGCCATTTAGAGGTTGGGCTTTATACTTGATTGGCGAAATTCGACCAGCCTCTTCGAAAGGGCAAAAGTACATTTTGGTTGGAATAGACTATTTTACTAAGTGGATTGAAGCCATACCATTGGTAAATGTGGATCAAGAAGCAGTTATAGATTTTATCCAAAAGCACATAATTTATAGATTTGGGATACCAGAAACAATAACAACAAATCAAGGATCTGTGTTCACTGGTAAAAATATGCAAAAATTTGCACAAGAAACAGGATTTAAACTCCTTACTTCGACACCTTACTATGCTCAAGCCAATGGACAAGTTGAAGCAGCCAACAAGGTAGTGATAAATTTGATCAAAAAGCATGTGGGGAGAAAACCCAAAAACTGGCATAAAACTTTAGATCAAGTTTTGTGGGCTTGTCGAACATCTCCAAAAGAAGCATCGAATTCGACTCCATTTAAGTTGACCTATGGACATGATGTAGTTTTACCAGTCGGAATATATTTGCAATCAGTTAGAGTTCAAAGGCATCATGAAATCCCATCAGATATATATTGGAGTATGATGATGGATGAATTAGTTGATTTAGACGAAGAAAGGTTGCGTGCGCTGGATCTAATAAAGAGACAAAAAGAAAGAGTTGAAAAGTTTTACAATAAGAAAGTAAAATTCAAGACCTTTTTAATTGGTGATCTGGTTTGGAAAGTAATCATTCCTATGGATCGAAAAGATAGATTAATGGGAAAATGGTCTCCTAAGTGGGAAGGACCTTTCCAGATTTTGAAAAGTTTTTCAAATGGTGCGTATGAGATTGAAGAGGTAGGAAAAGACGAGAGAATCTTAAAGATAAATGGCAAGTATTTGAAAAAATATAAGCCAATATTGCAAGAAGTAAAAATAGTAGTAGAATAATTGTGAAAATAATTGTGATAGCTTTGCCAAACAAAAATGGCACCAAAGTTATTACAAAGAAAGCCTCAAAGGGCTGAGAATTGTTAAACTAATTCGACTACAATTTGATACTAGCAAAAGCTTCCTTCAATGTGGCAAATTTCTTTTTCTGAAACTGGAGTCGATGATCACAAAGACTTCTGTGGGTAGAGAGAGTCTCACTCTCTTGACTAAGTTGCTGAGCCCTTTCTGCATGTCGAATACCCACCTTTAATTCGTCGTCAATCTCATTTTGCTTAGGTTGCTGTAGGGATGCTCTGCGTTTTTTCTCTTGGGAGATTTTTTCTTGAAGAACAACTATTTGTTTCTCCCATTTCTGGATATTATCATCACAAGCAGCAACTTCTTTGATATAAGTTTCAGAAAGTTGCTGCAGCTTTGAAACTTCGTCAGTCGAAATAGCAACATCATCCTATTCAGCAACTTGAGTCTCGGATTTTGTGGAGATTTGCTGGGAGAGATCTCTTTAACGGTGAAGGTCTGCAGTCGCCAAGTTAATGAGGGTCATCAGCTCCATCACAAAATTGCCAACCTCAGCAGAAGTTTCCAAGACGTTTATTTGTTTCAAAATCTTCTTGAGTTCAATATGAGCAATGGCGCTTTCTTCTAAAACTTTGAACAAATCAACATCAAGGATTTTCGTCTTAATCTTGGTCAAGATGTTGTCAAGAGATTGCGCTTCAGAAGTGGCCCCAGAGGTAGTCGAACTGCTTTGCGAAGAATCTTGAAAATTGTAACGAGCGCTAAGCATGACCTTCAGATATTCTAAGGGTTTCTGCACCTTGAGACTCTCAAGCTCTTCGCGAGAGAAACCAGTTGAACCAGTTGATATGGCACTTCCTTTGGTCTGGTCAGGAGCGGGTTGAGTGCTTCGCCCTAAAGTTTGCCCGACATCTGGTAATTTCGACTGGTCATCCTCATCTTTAGCAGTTTCTTCTTCAGGGTCATCTTCGACCCCAGTTTCCATGTCAGTGTCATCGCCCTTATTTGCAACATTTAATCCTGGATGAGGAGGAGAATCGTCTTCAGAAGCTTCATTCATTGTAGCATCGAATTCTGCTATAGTCTGCCTGTCATGATCATTTTTGGGGATATCTTCCTCTTGGACTGTCTCTTCCAGAGTTTTCTCAGGTTCATGATTAATTTTTGTCTGCGCCATCTCCATTGTTGATCCTTTTGTCGAATCCTTCGGAGAAGTGGACGTCGAGCTGACAGTTTTGAGAGCAGAACCACTATCAGGTTTTGGTTTGTTTTTATCTGTAGGTTTTCCTTCGACAACCAATTGTTTCTGAAAATAATTCTAAGTTAGAAGAAAGAAATGCAATGAAGATGAGCATAGATAGTCGAAATAAGGACTTACCTCAGGAATCTCAGTATTAAAACTAGATTTCCCACTCTCTATATCCTTCGACTGAAGTTTGGCAGTTGGAGTACTTGAAGAATCTTTTTTAGCTGACTTAACAGTGGATCTTTGGGAAGAGACCCTCTTGATTTTTGTCTTCTTCTGAGGAGGGGGGTTTGGCTCTGGAGATTCATCACCAGATTCTTCATTGGGAATTTTCTCCTCTTCTTTCTTTCTTTTTTGGACTGGTGGGGGCTTTTGACTTACCTAGTCATGCAAACCAAAGTCGGTTAATTTCTTAAAAGGAAAAAGAATAAATGAAAAGGGTGAGGTTTGTACCTTTGTCGAAGGTTTCTTAGCAGCACCTGGTGACGCTTCGACGGAAGCTTTCTTGGTAGGGATCTTTACGGCTAAGGAAAGAAAGGAAAATTAGAAACAAATATTAGAAATACATGATAATACAGTTAGAATAACAAAAGAAAAATCGTGTTTTCGGTCAACACCTTCAAGAATGGGACTTTCCACGCGAACGTGTTCTATTCCAATATGAAGGTGTCCTTGGTAATCATCCAGATGATACTTAGTCGGAACCACACGCTCAACAGGTTTTTTGTAGTGTTGACGAAGAAGTTTCATATAGTCCCCACAAACGAACCAATCTGGAAATGGAGGGCTTAATGCCACGCCAAACTCAGCAGTTGGTAGAGGAGGAAATTTTGGTGGATGACAGCTGAAAGCCAGGTCATAGCGCGCTTCTGGTCGAACATGTGAAGGCAATGACAATTTTTCAAACCTCTCTGTCAATTTATGTTTTAAAGTTACTGCTGCTTCGCGTATGGTTCGACTAAGATCATCAGGTCTATACGCGGTTTCAAAATATTTTTGAAATTTTTGTATTTATTTAATGTGTCTTTGAATACCTTTTTGGTCCGATCCTGCACGAAAGCAAAAGCATTTGTTAAATGTGTGGTGAAGCCTGTTACGTCAAAAAATCTGGTAGAATAATAATCCTTCCACCACTCATCAAACTCAAGAGTACAGAGAAAAGATGGTCGAAAGATCACTGGTCGAATATCAAGAGAATCATCAGTTAGCTTCTTCGACAACTCTTTGCTCTTATCTTCATTATGAAGGGAGTTGTAAAAAATGATAGATCCTTTCTTTGGGAAGATGGGTCAAGGTTTTATTTGGATCAAGCCAAACTGTCTAGCAATGAGATTGGGTTGGTAGACTATCAAAGCTACTTGGGTTTTGGTTACGTTAAGATGGGAAAAAAGGAGCCTGGGGGTTAAAAATGATTCCCAAACATCCAAAAATATATTCTCATCCTTCTGCATTTCCAAGGGCAGTTGTTGGGTAAACCATTCAGGTCCAATTTTTCTACTAGCAAAGGGTGCCATGGTCAAAGTAAAATGATACCTTTTGGCAAACATCATGACATAACCGTTGAAAGCTTGTCGAAGACTAATTCCTTCATCAGTTGGCGTTAGTTGCACCAACCTAGGCCATTCGACAGTCTTGTCCTTCACTTTTTCTTCGTTCACTTCGTGTTTTACAGGAAGAGAAGCTTCAAAGGTGGCATTGAACCATAATTGTAAAAGCCAGAAAGGTCCTGACAAATTGATTTTACCGTTGTCTTTGATGGTTTTCAAAAAATTTACACTCTCACTCAAGGATTCGTAAAGATTCGCCAAAATCATTTCACTTAAGCATAGTTTGGTTCCTGCGTGAAGCTGATTGGCCATAGTGATGAATCTTTTGGCAACTTGGAGGGAACGAGAGAAAAACACATATTTTGTTAGCCATAGAGTCAAAAAGGCTATATGTTCGACATCCGAGAATTCGGTGGTATCCTTGTCATGATAATGAGATATGAATAAAGAGTATGGAGCAAAGCTAGCGTCGAAAGCTATAGAATCTTCATTTAGGTTGGTGGGGTCGAAATCTATCCCATTGGGGCGAAGGCCAACGATGGTTGCTGCGTCGAAGAGAGTGGGTGTGACCATCCCACAAGGAAGGTGAAAAGTGTTATAGGTACTGTCCCAAAAATAGAGGGAAGCTAAAAGCATATTGGGGCAAATGTTGGGTCCTACTCTCGACAATTGAATGAGGTCGAAAATACCTATTTCCTTTCAGAAATCTCCTTTAATCTTTTCAACCTTATCTAGCCAGGATAAATAGTCTGAAGGGTCTTTCGACCATGGACAAGTTCTAAAGATCCTAGCATAATTCAAATAAGTTAAATTCAACTCTCCATCATCAGTCGAACTTTGTTGGTCAATTTGTTCTACAGTTTTCTCTTGAGGTTGAGGTTTTACTCCAGCACCTATGGGTTTGGTACGGAAATAGGTGGGAAAAAATTCTTTCAGACGATCTGGTTTAATATCTGGATTGGGGAGTGGACCTAACATAGCGTGACAAATACCAGAAACAAGAACAGGAATTAATAACTGGGATTTGTAGATACATTCCTTCTCTCTCTCATTGGGAGGTTCAGGAACGTATTGTTGGTTTCCAACAATCATTGGTCCATTCAACTCGTGCGCAGGATGAAGAGTTGAATCTTGGGTCTTCTTGGAGTATTTGCTGCTGGAAGATTTTGGGGGAGCCATTGTTGTGAAGAACAGAGAAATTTTTTCAGGGAAGTTGAAAGTATGAAAATGGGTATGAAGAAGAAAGTTTGAAGCGTAAAAAAGTTTCAGAGAAAATAGGTTATAAGTATTTATAAGGGAAGATGATAAAAACGTTTGAGTTTTTTGATGATAATCATGGGACACGTGGCTGAATCACAACGGTGATGATGAAGATGTGGAAGATGAAAAAGGCCATGATGTTAGGTTTAGGAAATGATGGGGGTAAGGTCTAAACGTGGGCTAGACATGATGTTTTTGAAAAGGTGTAATGATGAATCTGTTTGGGAACTTGAGATTATAAAAGCTTGGAAACAGTGGAATTAAATGACATGGCATCGAAATATTGGTTGACAATAAATGATTATTTCTCCAGAATAGTCGAAACATCTTTGCTGGGGGGCAATTTGTATACATGTATTTTTGACGCTATGAAATTAATAAGCAGATAAGCGTTTTTCGACACTTCGACAGAGTGGTGGTTCGATATTTCGACAGAAGAAGATTGAAGAGCATTTTTCAACAGTTTAGTTGATAAGTGTTTTTGACACTTCGACAGATTGGTGGTTCGATATTTCGACAGAAGAAGATATCTGCAGATGAAAAGACGTCTTTGACAAGTATGGATGATGTTATGATATTTCGACAAGTCTGAGGAGACGCGTCGTTTCGACGTAAAGCGGAAATTCAAATTCAAAAAGTTATAACGTTTGGCAGAAGACGCGTAGAAGCACCTGGCGAAAGGAAGTCATGCAGAGAGCCAAGTGTCATAATTTTAGGATTTATTCGTTAGTGATAGTTGTTTTGTTTGTATATAAATAGGATAGTTGTTATCAGAATGTGTGTGTGAAAAACTTGTACAAAATTCCTACAAAATACTCCAAGTACCCGTGTGAGAGAAAAGAGTCTTATCTGGAAAATGTACGTGTGAACAAACACCATTTCTTTAAAGTTTTATCTTATAAATTTCAAAGTTCTTTACCAATTTTCCTTTACATTTACCAGTCATTTATCTTTTGCATTTACTTTATGCAATTTATTCTTCGCCATTTATTTTTCGTCATTTATCTTAGTCTTGTTAAGTTTACTTTTACTTAAGCACTTTTAGTCAATATCTTTCGTACATGAAAGACTTAGTAAACCAAATAAAAGATACAAAGGCTGTTCTAAAGAGTTACAAAGTTATTTAAATTTGCACATGTCCTAGGATATGTATGGTTGATCCTGCAAGTAACCCAATTCAATAAGTTTTGGAAAACTAGAGGTTGTTCGCCAAAATCAACAGCGAACACGGGCACATATGTCAAATGGATGTGAAATGTGCATTCTTGAATGCCCCCTTAGATGAAGAAGCTTATGTTGTACAACTAGTTGGGTTTGTGAAGCAAGGCAAAGAAGGAAAGGTATACAGACTTCAAAAAGCCCTGAATGGACTTAATCAAGCTCCAAGAGAGTAGAGTAAGAAGATATACAATTTTCTAAGGGAGAATGAATTTGTGAATTGTACAACTGAGCATGGAGTATATGTAAGAATAAGCAATAGTGAATTACTTATACTATGTCTCTATATTGATGACATGTTTATAACATGAAGTTCTAAGAAGGAGATCGAAGACTTCAAACATGACCTAACTGAGGAGTTTGAAATTTCAGACTTGAGAAATCTCTCATACTTTCTTGGTATCAAATTCTATAAGAGTAGTTGAGGATTAATGATGCACCAAAGACGATATGCATGCAAAATACTCACGAGATTTGAGATGCAGGATTGCAACCCAACATCGACTCCAGTTGAGCCCATATTGCAACTGTCAAAAGACACATATGAAGATAATGTCGATCCAACACAGTACAAAAGACTCATTGGATCACTTCGATACCTTTGCCGCACAAGGCCTGATCTAGCATACAATGTAGGTATGGTGAGTAAATTCATACAAAAGCAAATATATCACACCTAGCATCGATAAAGAGGATACTATGGTATCTGAAAGGAACTCTCGTCTATGGAATTTTGTTTCTGGAAGCTGATAAAGAAAAGTAATACAAGTTAGTGAGATATATCGACTCAAGTTGGTGTAGTGATGGTGAAGATAGAAAATCCACAATTAGCTATGTGTTTATGCTAGGTGGTGCACCAGTTGCTTGAAGTTCAAGAAAAGAACCAGTAGTAGCACTATCATCGTGTGAAGCAGAATACATAACTATTTCTCTTTGTGCATGTCAAGTAACGTGGATGGGGAGTTTGGTGAAGAGATTAAAGGGAAGAGTCATATAACAATTACCATGAAGATCGATAACATATCTGCTATCAATCTGGCGAATAATTAGATATCATATGGAATAATAAAGCACATCGAAATGAGGTTCCATTATCTTCGAGAGCAAGTGACAGATGGGAAGCTAAACTTGGAACACTTCAGAACTGAGGTTCAAATTTCAGACATCATGACGAAAGGAGTACATGTCGAAGTATTTAAGAAGTTAAGGTCTATGATGAATATATATAACTTAGACATAATTAAATAGATGGTGTGTTGAATTATAATTTCTTGTGTCGAAACAGGTTTTTCGACAGAAGTAAGAAAAGATCGAAGGATTTATGTCAAAATATCGAAGCATGTTACCTGACGGAGATTTTGACCTAGGCTTATTTTGTAATTTTAACTGAATTAGGTTAGTTAGAGTTTTTCTTAGGGAGAAAGAAAACTCAACCTATAAATAGGGAGTAACCTCATTTGTTGAATAACACAGAAGTGCAGTTGCATAGTTGAATAAAAATTCTGGTTTGAGAGCAGAGAGAAAGTCTGCAGAAACAATTTATTCTTTTTCTTTCTCTAGTCAAAACCCTAATTCTCTTTCTTCCCTAATTTTCATCTTTTCTATTCTTCTTTCATTATTAATTATGCAACGAAATTCCCCATAGATTTTGGTGAATTTCGAACAATTATTTATCATAAAAAATCAAAAAACATATAAACACGTGTAGGCCGAGGGGACATATTCCCAACCTAATTATTATGCTCTTTAGAGATTTTGTCATTGTTTATCATAAAAAGTTAAAAATACATATAAAAATACTAAGAGGCTCATATAAATATTTTTATCTGCCTTTTGTTAATATTTGAGAAATCCTAATGAATGCCTCAGAGACATTTTTTAAGAGTTTAAAATTGTAAGTTTTTAAATATATATATATATATATATATATATATATATATATATATATATATATATATATATATATATATATATATATATATATATATATATATATATATATATATATTCAATACATAAAAACTAAAATATTTGACTTATTTAAAGAATACTTTTCTGATGTGGAATGCCTAAAGAGTAATACTGAAATACTCATTAGCATTTCCCAAATACAAATAAGAGGTGTTGGAGGAGTTTTTTTAAAAGGGAGCATTGAACATTGTGGGTAAAGCAACACCTTTGTGAGACACACACCACATATTCACCTAAAATCATAAGGTAATAGGTGGATGAATTCTCTCACTTATAAATGTTCAAGTCTCCATATTTCCAACCAATGTGGAACTATTATCCACACTACTCACACTTGATACATTCTCAATACTCCCCCTCAAGTGTGAGTCCATAATGCATCCCCTCAAGTGAAAGCTCTTCTTACTTCCACAAACTCTTGTACCACACAGAACGTTTCTTATTCACCACACTGGCGTCGTTGACACTCTTCAACATAACGTTTCTTATTTACCACAATGGTGCCGTTGATTTTCGATACAAGTAAGCCGATCCCTCTCTCGAACCAAAGGCTCATGATATCATTTGTTGGGGGAATTTTTTACTATGGAGCATTGAACATTGTGAGACTTCTTCTTTTGGAGCATCATCTTTGTGAGAGACACACCATATATTCCCCCAAAATCTTAAGGTAATAGGTGAGTGAGCCCTCTCACTTATAAATGCTCAAGTCTCCACATTTTCAATCAATATGAGAATATTATCCTCACTACTCATACTTGAAGGGGAGTGTAAACTCATAAAAATATTATGTTCATTAGAAATTTTATAATTGTTTATCATGAAAAGTTAAAAAAACATGTAAACATACTAACAAGAGGCTCATAAAAATATTTATGGGGCATATAAGTATACTATTCAATTGAATGAATTAAAGAGACAAATATATCATCAATATATGTAGGAGACATTTCAAAATAAACATAATTTTTGTAACCTTAGCAATTTTATAAATACTAATAACTGTTCAATTAAAGTAACAAACACAATTTTTTTTTATGAAGTGACAACAATTTTTATTTGTTACATGCAAATGAAGAAGCACATGGCTCAAACTCCAAAATTTGCTTATGCAATTATTTTGTTTTTCTCCCTATGTCTTGTTGTAACTAACAATGGTAAGACCTTTTTTCTTCTCATCATTTACAAATATTTTATTTTACATAGGTAAAAATCATTCATTCTCTTTCACTAACATTCCTTCATTTTTGTTTTACACCACAGAATTTCGTTCTTGCATTTATGACAATGATTGTCCATATGATTATTGTACTCCTCCTAAATATCAGAAGTGTATTTGGAGTAGTTGTTATTGTGTAGATCAGTATAATGATCTATTAAGTTGAAAATTAATTATGTTGTTTTTAAGCCTATTATTTTATTTGCACATCATGATGTTGTTTGTTATTTATGTCTTTAAAGAACCATTGTAAAGAGCTAAAGCTCATATTGGAAACAAAAATGAGGTTAGATTGTTAAGAGAAATTGAATATGGCGAATGGTTCTTTATTAGTATACTGTTATATTGAAACTAGGAATTTCATATCCTTTTGTTGTCTCAAATGCACACATGGGCGATAAAGGATCAAACCCATTTATTTTTTTACTTTATTTTATTTTTCCTTATTTAATTGGGGTGAGACATTTAGGAGTGATACATTTTTTTCCTTCAGTATCTTTGTCATATAAAATCTTCGTCACTACATTCAGACGATTATCATCTAAATGAATCTTCTCATATGAAAACGATTTTATTTCTAACATTATCTCATATTTACTGATGTCTCGTCTCACGTCAACGTGCTTTAAGCTGAAGTAAAATGTCATATTTTTATTAACATAGATCATAATTTCATTGTTAGAAAACAACATATAAAATAAAATTATCTTTAATACTTGTCAAATATTGATCCCACAATTTTGTTTGAAGTATTTGTTGCGATGATTATCTAGGGGTGGCAATTGGATCCATTAAGAGAAAATCCATTCAATCCATCCATCAAAAAATCCATCCAATCCATCCATTACATAAAAATTAAGTTAATTGATTGATCTAATTCATCCAACACATTTTAATGATCCAATGGATTTTTTTATCTAATTTTAAAAAAATATATTTTTTCAAATATTAATTTTTTTTTCGAAAAAAAATCAGTTTTTTTTTGAAAAATAAAAATAAATTTATTTTTTTTGAAAATACAAAAAATCAATTTTTTTTGAAAAATAAAAATAAATTTATTTTCGAAAAATTTATTTTTTTACGAATATAAAAAAATATTTTTTTTTCGAAAATAAAAAAAAACGATTTTTAAATTATTTTTTTCGAAAATACAAAAATATATTTTTTTTGAAAAAAAATAATTTTTCTCAAAAAAAAAAACTGATAATGTTTTATTCAAAAAAAAAAAGAATTTTGAAAAAAAAAAGTTTCAAAAAAATAAGTGATTTTTTCAAAAAAAATAAAATTCAAAGAAAAAAAATGGATAGATGGATATCCATCCACTAAAAATATGATAATGGATGGATTGGATGAATTTTATTCTTTAATGGATAGATTGGATTGGATATTTTTAAAAAAAAAATTAATGGATTGTTAATGGACTAATGGATTGTTTTGATCCATCTATTAACGATCCAATCCATATTCATCCAATCCATCCATTTTGCCACCCCTATTATTATCTATATCAGAGAAAATTTATAAAAATAAATTTGATGTGATTAAATATATTTAATTCAATACATTCACACTATTTTACTCAAATTAAATGACTAATAACATCTATTTCGAAATATATTGTAGGGATATTTTCCAATGGATCAAGAACCATAATAATTTTTATTTTCAATCGTATATCATACATTCTCGAAATAGATGAACATGTAATTCTTTATTCTAATCTACCATATGAATTGTTCTTAATTGTTGCTTATACACATCTCAATCTTATTTAACTTCTTTTAATCAAGTTAGATCCAAAAGACACACCCACACATACACATATTAATAAAATTCTTCTCTCAAGTCAATCAATGAGAGAACCTTAGTTGAACTTATACACAATGGTGCTTCTCAAAAATAAAATTAAAAGAAAAAACTAAAGTCATAACCATTTAGAATGCTTGAATAATTGTAACATATCCTAATTATCATCGATTATTCTTTTAAAAATAATGAATAATAATTATATGTTGTTATTTTTAAAACATGCATTTGATGTTATTAATATTGAAATAATATATAGGTCATGGGGAAGTCCTTTTCACAATGTGACAGTTTCTTAATGAAAATAATTTATTTTTAAAAAATATTTTCACTTTGTTAAAAATCATTTTTCACCGGCGCTGCATCATGTTATCATTAAAACGATTTTGGATATCAACAGTTGAATCTTGAAGACATAAATCCTATAAACTCATTACATAATTATCAATATTGTCACAGTTCCGTCCAGGAATCAGAAATGAATGTAGTTTTTATTGTTTGGTTGCACTAGGTAAACACAATATATTACAAGATGTATTAGATGTATTGTATGTAACATGAAAAACCTGATGTTCCAACTTGCGTTCTAGCATCTGAGTGTGATGGTGTTTGTTGCTAAGAAGAGTTGTTCAGCTAAAGTGCATGACATAACCTATTAAGCAAGAGTTGTTTAGCTAAAGTGCATGACATAACCTATTAAGCAAAAGTTGTTTAGCTAAAGTGCTCGACATAACTAATTAAGCAATAAGCTTAAGGTTTGGGTTCCGACTATCTTTAGATGTTCTTCAGAAGAGTTGTGGTGTTGACTTCTTCAGAAGATGCAATGGTATTTTTGGGAAGAAATTTGTGATGTTGATCCAAAATCAACTTAAAAATATTTGGAGCTGAAATTGAATGTGATGATGATGCTTAATTGGATGGAGCTGAAATTTTGTGTGCATAATCTAGACACCTTGAGGAGCGTTTTGGTATAGAGTTTGTGATTTTTGCATTCCTGGATTGTGAGATATGTTATGATCTTTGGAGGTGTGACAATTTGTGTCACACCATTTCTTACTTGACTTCCTGATTTTTGTTACCATGTCATATAAACTCAAAATGATCTGAATTTTTGCAAGTTGAATCCTCTGGATGTTAGGTTTGAATGTGAATTTTTCTAGATTTTTTGAGTGCATTTCCAATTTGATTGGTATTTTCTCCCCTGTTTGACCAATTGTGGACTTTTTGTGAGTCATGATTTTATTTGATTTGTGAAATTCTTGTGGTTTATTGGATGGACTTGAAATTTGGCATGTGTATTATAGACATCTTGAAGTTTTCCATGGATTTGGTTTCATTCATTTATCATGTTTGGTTTCTGTTTTATGATTGCTTGAAGTTGATGCATGATTTGGTGCCTTGTATGAGCTTGTTTGATCATGCCTTGCCTTATTGATTTTAATTGACTTGCTTCCCTTGGTCCAAATGACTTGAAATTTGGTATGTAGGCCATGTTATGAATGCTGTTTAGCCATGAATTTTTTAGGGATTTATTGAAATGTTTGTGAGTTGATTTGAATTGGATCTTTCTGTTTGGTCCTATGAGGTTCTAAATTGCATGCTTTGCATTCTTTGCCTCATGAAATGATCTTGGTGAATGATATGAATGTGAGACCACTTGGATTTGATTCTTATTTGATTGATCTTGGTCTTTGATAATTTTCATGTTCTGTTGTGAATTATTTCTCTCATTTTGACCCTAGGCCATGTCCTAGAGGTTTGCTTCTCACATTTGAGCTATGTTTCAGGTCAAAGAACACAATTGCTTATACATGATGATGTGCACTCAATTGGAGTTAGTTTATTGCTTGTTTATGACTAACTTGAGTTTGTTTTGTAGGCATTGAGACTTATGCTTAGGCCTTGTGGCTTGCACCTTTGTGCATTGATGCTTGTTATCTGTTTGTGCTGTGGACTTGTAACTTTCTGTTTGACTTTTGTTTAAGCTGAGTACTGATTATGTTGGATTGATTTCAGGTACCTTAGTTGCTATAGTTCCCTTGAGAACTTGCTTTTGCTTTGCTTGCTAGCTTGAGCATTGAGGTATAATGATCTCTTCTCCATGTAGTCTGGAAGACCTGGCCTGTTACTTGGCCAGGCACCTGTCTGAAGTCCTCCTTAAGAGGCAATGCTTGTGCTTGTTTATTTTTGTCCCCAAGCAGGAAAAGACCTTTTGTTAAGGCAATTGGCAGACACAAGAGATGTGCAATCCATCTCCTGCTATTCTGTTGAGTCGTCCCTCTGCTCACACCACTGTGTTGATGCATTGTGGACAGTAACCCAAGATCCTTGTACAGTTGTACAGTTGAGTCAGTGTCATAAGTGTAGAAGGGTTCCCACTTTCTGGACCCACACTTCATTGTCTGAAGCTCTCCCAGGCCAGGGATAAGAGCTGTGAAGTCTCATCTTCACTCACCTTTCATCAGCTTCACCCTAACTCTCAATGTTAGGGTTAAGAGCTAACATCACCCTGATACAGTTGGCTTGCTCTTGCAGCCTAACCTTTGTTTGAGCCCCCACTTGGTGTGTATATAGTGTGTGCTATCTGTGATTGTTTGCTTTGCTATTGCCTGTGCTTAGGTTTAGCTTGCTTCCTGTGCAAGTTAGATAGCAACCTTGACTTAGGGATGATATGCATGATAACATCTAGGCTCGAGTTAGTCTCCCTAGTTGTGTCTCCCTCTGTTATCTGGATAGGCTAGTCCTTTGTCCCTGCGTAGGGGAACTACGTCGCCCTGATCCTCATACCAGATGAGGTACGTAGGCAGGAGATGAGCTGATCTCTCCGGGCGCCCTTTTGTTTTGTCTTTGTGTGTGTTAGGAGATGGATGTAAGACCAATGATTGGCATTCCGTATCCTCTCGTTGTGTGCTTGGAAGCTGATATAAGTCCAGCGATTGGCATTCGGGTTCCAGTGTGGGTGTGTTTGGTTTGGAAGTTGATATAAGTCCAGCGATTGGCATTCGGGTTCCAGTGTGGGTGTGTTTGGTTCGGAAGCTGATATAAGTCCAGCGATTGGCATTCGGGTTCCATGTTTACCCGTGTTTGTGTGGTTTTGTTTGGCGTGCGTGAACCGAGCTACGGATGCTCTGATTCTTCTCAGTCCGAGAAGATACGTATGCATAGGATGCGACATCCTAGCGAGCATGTGTTTTCCCCCAGTCCGAACTACTTCGACTCTGATGTCTATGCTTGATAGACTAAGTAGGCCCAGGATGCGATATCCTGCCGAGTCAGTCTCGTTTGTTTTCTTGTGTCTCTTTCAGCCAGTGTTTGTTTGTTTATGAGCAGTGTTTTAGCAACCATATTCCTTCCTTTTGTGCGTGGATCCCGTCGAGTACGACGGATATGTAAGGGGGCTAATACCTTCCCTTCGCATAACCGACTCCCGATCCCATTCTCTTTGGTCGCGAGACCATGTTCTTTCCAGGTTTACTTTGAGCGTTTCCTTTCCCTCCTTTGGGATAAATAACGCACGGTGGCGGCTCTGTTGTTTTCTTTTCTCCGCCGGTTTTTCGCGTAATGCGACAGCTTGATAAACGTCGAGTTTTTCCTATGAGTCCGATGACGTATAGTTGCTTAGTCCCCACAGACCATTCGTTAGTGGCTGTTGATTCCCCTCAGAGTTACCTCTCCGTTGGTTTCGATAAACGTTGAGTTTTTCCCAATCGTCCGTTGATGATTGGTTGCGTTCATTTTCCCCATGCAGAGTTACCTCTCCGTTGGTTTCGATAAACGTTGAGTTTTTCTCATTCGTCCGTTGACGTCTGATTGTGTATCCTATTCCCAGCCAGAATCCCCAGTAGAGTCGTCGGTGGACGTCCTATCTAGTTTCCGATTGTCATCCCCCTTCCTTAGTGAAGTGACTTCACCTCTCCGTTGGTTTCGATAAACGTCGAGTTTTTCCTAGTTATCCGTTGATATCTAGTTGTATTTTCCCCACAGGTCATCCGTTGATGTTTGTTTACCTCTCCGTTGGTTTCGATAAACGTTGAGTTTTTCCCAATCGTCCATTGACGTTTGGTTGTGATTAGCTTTTTTCCCCAGTAGGTCTCCTTCTCCGTTGGTGTCGATAAACGTCGAGCTTCTCCCGTTCGTCCGTTGACGTCTGGTCGAGTCTTCTCCTTCTCCGTTGGTGTCGATAAACGTCGAGCTTCTCCCGTTCGTCCGTTGACGTCTGGTCGAGTTTTCTCCTTCTCCGTTGGTGTCGATAAACGTCGAGCTTCTCCCGTTCGTCCGTTGACGTCTGGTCGAGTTTTCTCCTTCTCCGTTGGTGTCGATAAACGTCGAGCTTCTCCCGTTCGTCCGTTGACGTCTGGTCGAGTCTTCTCCTTCTCCGTTGGTGTCGATAAACGTCGAGCTTCTCCCTTTCGTCCGTTGACGTCTGGTCGAGTATTCCCATTCATCCGTTGATGTCTGGTCACCTCTCCGTTGGTCTTGGTAAACGTTGAGTTTTTCCTGGTCGTCCCCAGTAGAGTTACCTCTCCATTGGTCTCGGTAAACGTTGAGTTTTTCCCATTATGTCCGTTGACGTATGGTTGTATCTCTTCCAGTCATTCATTAATGTCTGGTTACCTCTCCGTTGGTCTCGCTAAAAATTGAGTTTTTCCTAGTCGTCCGTTGGCATCTAGTTGTGATTCCCATTCCCATGCATCGTCTTGTGATGCCTGGAGGTGACTGTACCTTTTGGAAGAAAAAAACAAAATACCTAGTGATAAATATCAGATCCCAGTGGACGTTTCCGTTGGTGGATCCCCGCATTGTGCAAATTTCTACGGTTCTTCGGTATTCAATCCCTGTTTACCCTGAAAGTCTGACAGCCGTTGCTCTCATCCATTCGGGTTCCCAATTGATTGAATAGGGGCAGCTGTAGCACCTCAAATTTTCACCTCCCATTTTGTACATTCATTTCATAATAAGTCATTAACATTACATTGTCCACTGCATAGCATTGCATTGTTCATTTGCCCAAGTGCAAGTCATTAGGTCAAGACTGGTTAGGAGGATCAGTTGTGCAAGCAAGCAAGTGCAATTCCTATTGAAGCAAAGCCCTAGGGTTGACTCATCAAGTTTATATGATCTAGGGATCATTTTGAAGTGGTTTGGCCAAGGATTGGATGATCAAAGCTCAACAGTCAAGCTGAATTTCATCTGAAACCCTAGAAAGTCAACTGTGGTCAACTGTGCCTGAAATCATGGATTTGAAGGTGGGAGATGGTTTGAGAGGCCTCATTCATGTCCATACAAGTCTCATTTGACATTTCAAAGATCAACATTGAAGAATTTGAGGTCAGATGGAAAGTTTCCAAAAATAGTAAGTGACTTGTAATTTCAAACTGCCAAAAATGGAAAGGTCTTCTCCTCAAATTTACATCATCATACAAGCTTCAAATGAAATTTTGTTCAACATGAAAGTTGAAGATATTGCTCTCACCTTTCCAAAAAGTCCAAGAACATCCATTTCTCATGTGTGGTTGGCAAGTTATGATCAAATCATTGTCAAGAGATTTTGAACTTCAAAGTGGGATAACTTTCACACCAATTGGCCAAATTGAGTGGGGTTTCTTGCTACAATCTCCATTTGAAATTCTCTATCATAATCATTCATCATATTTCATCAAAAATCATTACATAAAAATGGCATTTTTCATGTGTTTTGAATTTGAAAAAGGAGGGAAAAAGGTGATTTTCAAGAATAAGCATTTTTTACATTTTCAAGCTTCACATTTGGATATTACATCATATTTGGAGTGTATTTGAATGTAAAAACGTGCACTGTAGCAAAGTCCTCATGCACATGAAGGTCACTTTGGCCATTTTGCATAACATTGCAATTTCACTAATTCACTTACATTTAGCTAATTGGGATTAGGAAGTTGATTAACAGCACCTATATAAGACTAATCCTAACCGAATTTCTGATTAACACTTCATCCAAACAGATCTAGATCCAAAAATAGCAAATTCTCTCAACTTTTCTTCTTGATTTTTCTGCGAATTCTCCAAGAACATAGCATTGATTCTTCATTGATTCATCATCCACAAGCTTTTCTGAAGAAGATTGAAGCAAGGAATCACCACATTCGAGCCAGATTTGGAACTGTTGCGTAGAGCTTCATCAATGGCAGATCGGAATTAGAGCATCATCAAGCAGCATTGAGCTTCGAATCTCCACTCATTCATCAACCTAAGCATCAAAGAAGTTTTGTTTCACCATTACAAGGCCAAGGAACCACAAATTCAGATCTGCATCTTCATAGAGGTAGGAATTCGATACTCTTAATTGTTGAAATCGTGCTATGCATTTGATAGATCCTTGATTGTGGAGCATGCTGAACTTTACACTTTTAATTTTCGTTGAGAATCAAGCGAGATATTGTGAATTTAAGTTTGATGTTCAAATCTTCTCTTGCTCGATCTGGATTTGTTAGCACGAATTAGGTTAAATCAATGTTAGATTAGTGATGTATGTTGCAAGACGAGTTCAATGATATATCGTTTGTTAATTTCTGTGCAACTTCGTTCTTGAGTGATGAACATGTTGAAGATGACCAAGAACCCTAACAATTTTGTTTCCCAGGTGTGTTAGATCCATTTGCCCGTGTTTCTACATGAAATTTATGTTTATGAGCCATGTAGCCAACCACAGCGTGCCACGCATGCTAAGTGAAGCGCCGCGTTTTGCTAAGCGCGCCAGGTTTTGAAAATGAACATGCTTCGATTCCTTGCTGAAGCGCTTTCCACATGAGCCTTTATATTTTTTCATCATATGCTACACATATTTCACCATGCCTCTCCATTCATTTTTTATTTTTTCTTCACATTACAAAAATCATAACTCATTCAATATTTGTCCAATTAACATGAGGTTTTTTCCATGATAATCCTTGCCATGTCTACTATTTTTTGATGATTTTTATGAAAATTGTGCACGTATGGATTTCTGTTTTGGCTAGGGTTTGCTCATACATGTCATTTGTTGCACCTTGCTTGCTATTTTGATCATGAAATGATGATGCTTAATTGGATGGAGCTGAAATTTTATGTGCATAATCTAGACACCTTGAGGAGCGTTTTGGTATAGAGTTTGTGATTTTTGCATTCCTGGATTGTGAGATATGTTATGATCTTTGGAGGTGTGACAATTTGTGTCACATCATTTCTTGCTTGAATTCCTGATTTTTGTTACCATGCCATATGAACTCAAAATGATCTGAACTTTTGCATGTTGAATCCTCTGGATGTTAGGTTTGAATGTGAATTTTTGTAGATTTTTTGAGTGCATTTCCAATTTGATTGATATTTTCTCCCCTGTTTGACCAAATGTGGACTTTTTGTGAGTCATGATTTTATTTGATTTGTGAAATTCTTGTGGTTTATTGGCTGGACTTGAAATTTGGCATGTGTATTATAGACATCTTGAAGTTTGCCATGGCTTTGGTTTCATTCATTTATCATGTTTGGTTTCTGTTTTATGATTGCTTGAAGTTGATGCATGATTTGGTGCCTTGTATGAGCTTGTTTGATCATGCCTTGCCTTATGGATTTTAATTGACTTGCTTCCCTTGGTCCAAATGACTTGAAATTTGGTATGTAGGCCATGTTATGAATGCTGTTTAGCCATTAAGTTTTTAGGGATTTATTGAAATGTTTGTGAGTTGATTTGAATTGGATCTTTCTGTTTGGTCCTATGAGGTTCTAAATTGCATGCTTTGCATTCTTTGCCTCATGAAATGATCTTGGTGAATGATATGAATGTGAGACCACTTGGATTTGATTCTTATTTGATTGATCTTGGTCTTTGATAATTTTCATGTTCTGTTGTGAATTATTTCTCTCATTTTGACCCTAGGCCATGTCCTAGAGGTTTGCTTCTCACATTTGAGCTATGTTTCAGGTCAAAGAACACAATTGCTTATACATGATGATGTGCACTCAATTGGAGTTGGTTTATTGCTTGTTTATGACTAACTTGAGTTTGTTTTGTAGGCATTGAGACTTATGCTTAGGCCTTGTGGCTTGCACCTTTGTGCATTGATGCTTGTTATCTGTTTGTGTTGTGGACTTGTAACTTTCTGTTTGACTTTTGTTTAAGCTGAGTACTAATTATGTTGGATTGATTTCAGGTACCTTAGTTGCTATAGTTCCCTTGAGAACTTGCTTTTGCTTTGCTTGCTAGCTTGAGCATTGAGGTATAATGATCTCTTCTCCATGTAGTCTGGAAGACCTGGCCTGTTACTTGGCCAGGCACCTGTCTGAAGTCCTCCTTAAGAGGCAATGCTTGTGCTTGTTTATTTTTGTCCCCGAGCAGGAAAAGACCTTTTGTTAAGGCAATTGGCAGACACAAGAGATGTGCAATCCATCTTCTGCTATTCTGTTGAGTCATCCCTCTGCTCACACCACTATGTTGATGCATTGTGGACAGTAACCCAAGATCCTTATACAGTTGTACAGTTGAGTCAGTGTCATAAGTGTAGAAGGGTTCCCACTTTCTGGACCCACACTTCATTGTCTGAAGCTCTCCCAGGCCAGGGATAAGAGCTGTGAAGTCTCATCTTCACTCACCTTTCATCAGCTTCACCCTAACTCTCAATGTTAGGGTTAAGAGCTAACATCACCCTGATACAGTTGGCTTGCTCTTGCAGCCTAACCTTTGTTTGAGCCCCCACTTGGTGTGTATATAGTGTGTGCTATCTGTGATTGTTTGCTTTGCTATTGCCTGTGCTTAGGTTTAGCTTGCTTCCTGTGCAAGTTAGATAGCAACCTTGACTTAGGGATGATATGCATGATAACATCTAGGCTCGAGTTAGTCTCCCTAGTTGTGTCTCCCTCTGTTATCTGGATAGGCTAGTCCTTTGTCCCTGCGTAGGGGAACTACGTCGCCCTGATCCTCATACCATATGAGGTACGTAGGCAGGAGATGAGCTGATCTCTCCGGGTGCCCTTTTGTTTTATCTTTGTGTGTGTTAGGAGATGGATGTAAGACCAGCGATTGGCATTCCGTATCCTCTCGTTGTGTGCTTGGAAGCTGATATAAGTCCAGCGATTGGCATTCGGGTTCCAGTGTGGGTGTGTTTGGTTTGGAAGTTGATATAAGTCCAGCGATTGGCATTCGGGTTCCAGTGTGGGTGTGTTTGGTTCGGAAGCTGATATAAGTCCAGCGATTGGCATTCGGGTTCCATGTTTGCCCGTGTTTGTGTGGTTTTGTTTGGCGTGCGTGAACCGAGCTACGGATGCTCTGATTCTTCTCAGTCCGAGAAGATACGTATGCATAGGATGCGACATCCTAGCGAGCATGTGTTTTCCCCCAGTCCGAACTACTTCGACTCTGATGTCTATGCTTGATAGACTAAGTAGGCCCAGGATGCGATATCCTGCCGAGTCAGTCTCGTTTGTTTTCTTGTGTCTCTTTCAGCCAGTGTTTGTTTGTTTATGAGCAGTGTTTTAGCAACCATATTCCTTCCTTTTGTGCGTGGATCCCGTCGAGTACGACGGATGTGTAAGGGGGCTAATACCTTCCCTTCGCATAACCGACTCCCGATCCCATTCTCTTTGGTCGCGAGACCATGTTCTTTCCAGGTTTACTTTGAGCGTTTCCTTTCCCTCCTTTGGGATAAATAACGCACGGTGGCGGCTCTGTTGTTTTCTTTTCTCCGCCGGTTTTTCGCGTAATGCGACAGCTTGATAAACGTCGAGTTTTTCCTATGAGTCCGATGACGTATAGTTGCTTAGTCCCCACAGACCATTCGTTAGTGGCTGTTGATTCCCCTCAGAGTTACCTCTCCGTTGGTTTCGATAAACGTTGAGTTTTTCCCAATCGTCCGTTGATGATTGGTTGCGTTCATTTTCCCCATGCAGAGTTACCTCTCCGTTGGTTTCGATAAACGTTGAGTTTTTCTCATTCGTCCGTTGACGTCTGATTGTGTATCCTATTCCCAGCCAGAATCCCCAGTAGAGTCGTCGGTGGACGTCCTATCTAGTTTCCGATTGTCATCCCCCTTCCTTAGTGAAGTGACTTCACCTCTCCGTTGGTTTCGATAAACGTCGAGTTTTTCCTAGTTATCCGTTGATATCTAGTTGTATTTTCCCCACAGGTCATCCGTTGATGTTTGTTTACCTCTCCGTTGGTTTCGATAAACGTTGAGTTTTTCCCAATCGTCCATTGACGTTTGGTTGTGATTAGCTTTTTTCCCCAGTAGGTCTCCTTCTCCGTTGGTGTCGATAAACGTCGAGCTTCTCCCGTTCGTCCGTTGACGTCTGGTCGAGTCTTCTCCTTCTCCGTTGGTGTCGATAAACGTCGAGCTTCTCCCGTTCGTCCGTTGACGTCTGGTCGAGTTTTCTCCTTCTCCGTTGGTGTCGATAAACGTCGAGCTTCTCCCGTTCGTCCGTTGACGTCTGGTCGAGTTTTCTCCTTCTCCGTTGGTGTCGATAAACATCGAGCTTCTCCCGTTCGTCCGTTGACGTCTGGTCGAGTCTTCTTCTTCTCCGTTGGTGTCGATAAACGTCGAGCTTCTCCCTTTCGTCCGTTGACATCTGGTCGAGTATTCCCATTCATTCGTTGATGTCTGGTCACCTCTCCGTTGGTCTTGGTAAACAATGAGTTTTTCCTGGTCGTCCCCAGTAGAGTTACCTCTCCGTTGGTCTCGGTAAACGTTGAGTTTTTCCCATTACGTCCGTTGACGTATGGTTGTATCTCTTCCAGTCATTCATTAATGTCTGGTTACCTCTCCGTTGGTCTCGGTAAACGTTGAGTTTTTCCTAGTCGTCCGTTGGCATCTAGTTGTGATTCCCATTCCCATGCATCGTCTTGTGATGTCTGGAGGTGACTGTACCTTTTGGAAGAAAAAAACAAAATACCCAGTGATAAATATCAGATCCCAGTGGACGTTTCCATTGGTGGATCCCCGCATTGTGCAAATTTCTACGGTTCTTCGGTATTCAATCGCTGTTTACCTTGAAAGTCTGACAGCCGTTGCTCTCATCCATTCGGGTTCCCAATTGATTGAATAGGGGCAGCTGTAGCACCTCAAATTTGCACCTCCCATTTTTTACATTCATTTCATAATAAGTCATTAACATTACATTTTCCACTGCATAGCATTGCATTGTTCATTTGCCCAAGTGCAAGTCATTAGATCAAGACTGGTTAGGAGGATCAGTTGTGCAAGCAAGCAAGTGCAATTCCTATTGAAGCAAAGCCCTAGGGTTGACTCATCAAGTTCATATGATCTAGGGATCATTTTGAAGTGGTTTGGCCAAGGATTGGATGATCAAAGCTCAACAGTCAAGCTGAATTTCATCTAAAACCCTAGAAAGTCAACTGTGGTCAACTGTGCCTGAAATCATGGATTTGAAGGTGGGATATGGTTTGGGAGGCCTCATTCATGTCCATACAAGTCTCATTTGACATTTCAAAGATAAACATTGAAGAATTTGAGGTCAGATGGAAAGTTTCCAAAAATAGTAAGTGACCTGTAATTTCAAACTGCCAAAAATGGAAAGGTCTTCTCCTCAAATTTACATCATCATACAAGCTTCAAATGAAATTTTGTTCAACATGAAAGTTGAATATGTTGCTCTCACCTTTCCAAAAAGTCCAAGAACATCCATTTCTCATGTGTGGTTGGCAAGTTATGATCAAATCATTGTCAAGAGATTTTGAACTTCAAAGTGGGATAACTTTCACACCAATTGGCCAAATTGAGTGGGGTTTCTTGCTACAATCTCCATTTGACATGCTCTATCATAATCATTCATCATATTTCATCAAAAATCATTACATAAAAATGGCATTTTTCATGTGTTTTGAATTTGAAAAAGGAGGGAAAAAGGTGATTTTCAAGAATAAACATTTTTCACATTTTCAAGCTTCACATTTGGATATTACATCATATTTGGAGTGTGTTTGAATGTAAAAACGTGCACTGTAGCAAAGTCCTCATGCACATGAAGGTCACTTTGGCCATTTTGCATAACATTGCAATTTCACTAATTCACTTACATTTAGCTAATTGGGATTAGGAAGTTGATTAACAGCACCTATATAAGACTAATCCTAACCGAATTTCTGATTAACACTTCATTCAAACAGATCTAGATCCAAAAATAGCAAATTCTCTCAACTTTTCTTCTTGATTTTTCTGCGAATTCTCCAAGAACATATCATTGATTCTTCATTGATTTATCATCCACAAGCTTTTCTGAAGAAGATTGAAGCAAGGAATCACCACATTCGAGCCAGATTTGGAACTGTTGCGTAGAGCTTCATCAATGGCAGATCGGAATTAGAGTATCATCAAGCAGCATTGAGCTTCGAATCTCCACTCATTCATCAACCTAAGCATCAAAGAAGTTTTGTTTCACCATTACAAGGCCAAGGAACCACAAATTCAGATCTGCATCTTCATAGAGGTAGGAATTCGATACTCTTAATTGTTGAAATCGTGCTATGCATTTGATAGATCCTTGATTGTGGAGCATGCTGAACTTTACACTTTTAATTTTCGTTGAGAATCAAGCGAGATTTGTGAATTTAAGTTTGATGTTCAAATCTTCTCTTGCTCGATCTGGATTTGTTAGCACGAATTAGGTTAAATCAATGTTAGATTAGTGATGTATGTTGCAAGACGAGTTCAATGGTATATCGTTTGTTAATTTTTGTGCAACTTCGTTCTTGAGTGATGAACATGTTGAAGATGAGCAAGAACCCTAACAATTTTGTTTCCCAGGCATGTTAGATCCATTTGCCCGTGTTTCTGCATGAAATTTATGTTTATGAGCCATGTAGCCAACCACAGCGTGCCACGCATGCTAAGTGAAGCGCCGCGTTTTGCTAAGCGCGCCAGGTTTTGAAAATGAACATGCTTCGATTCCTTGCTGAAGCGCTTTCCACATGAGCCTTTATATTTTTTCATCATATGCTACACATATTTCACCATGCCTCTCCATTCATTTTTTATTTTTTCTTCACATTACAAAAATCATAACTCATTCAATATTTGTCCAATTAACATGAGGTTTTTTCCATGATAATCCTTGCCATGCCTACTATTTTTTGATGATTTTTATGAAAATTGTGTACGTATGGATTTCTGTTTTGGCTAGGGTTTGCTCATACATGTCATTTGTTGCACCTTGCTTGCTATTTTGATCATGAAATGATGATGCTTAACTGGATGGAGCTGAAATTTTGTGTGCATAATCTAGACACCTTGAGGAGCGTTTTGGTATAGAGTTTGTGATTTTTGCATTCCTAGATTGTGAGATATGTTATGATCTTTGGAGGTGTGACAATTTGTGTCACACCATTTCTTTCTTGACTTCCTGATTTTTGTTACCATGCCATATGAACTCAAAATGATCTGAACTTTTGCATGTTGAATCCTATGGATGTTAGGTTTGAATGTGAATTTTTGTAGATTTTTTGAGTGCATTTCCAATTTGATTGATATTTTCTCCTCTGTTTGACCAATTGTGGACGTTTTGTGAGTCATGATTTTATTTGATTTGTGAAATTCTTGTGGTTTATTGGATGGACTTGAAATTTGGCATGTGTATGATAGACATCTTGAAGTTTGCCATGGCTTTGGTTTCATTCATTTATCATGTTTGGTTTCTTTTTTATGATTGCTTGAAGTTGATGCATGATTTGGTGCCTTGTATGAGCTTGTTTGATCATGCCTTGCCTTATGGATTTTAATTGACTTGCTTCCCTTGGTCCAAATGACTTGAAATTTGGTATGTGGGCCATGTTATGAATGCTGTTTAGCCATGAATTTTTTAGGGATTTATTGAAATGTTTGTGAGTTGATTTGAATTGGATCTTTCTGTTTGGTCCTATGAGGTTCTAAATTGCATGCATCTGCATTCTTTGCCTCATGAAATGATCTTGGTGAATGATATGAATGTGAGACCACTTGGATTTGATTCTTATTTGATTGATATTGGTCTTTGATAATTTACATGTTCTGTTGTGAATTATTTCTCTCATTTTGACCCTAGGCCATGTCCTAGAGGTTTGCTTCTCACATTTGAGCTATGTTTCAGGTCAAAGAACACAATTGCTTATACATGATGATGTGCACTCAATTGGAGTTGGTTTATTGCTTGTTTATGACTAACTTGAGTTTGTTTTGAAGGCATTGAGACTTATGCTTAGTCCTTGTGGCTTGTACCTTTGTGCATTGATGCTTGTTATCTGTTTGTGCTGTGGACTTGTAACTTTCTGTTTGACTTTCGTTTAAGCTGAGTACTGATTATGTTGGATTGATTTCAGGTACCTTAGTTGCTATAGTTCCCTTGAGAACTTGCTTTTGCTTTGCTTGCTAGCTTGAGCATTGAGGTATAATGATCTCTTCTCCATGTAGTCTGGAAGACCTGGCCTGTTACTTGGCCAGGCACCTGTCTGAAGTCCTCCTTAAGAGGCAATGCTTGTGCTTGTTTATTTTTGTCCCCAAGCAGGAAAAGACCTTTGTTAAGGCAATTGGCAGACACAAGAGATGTGCAATCCATCTCCTGCTATTCTGTTGAGTCGTCCCTCTGCTCACACCACTGTGTTGATGCATTGTGGACAGTAACCCAAGATCCTTGTACAGTTGTACAGTTGAGTCAGTGTCATAAGTGTAGAAGGGTTCCCACTTTCTGGACCCACACTTCATTGTCTGAAGCTCTCCCAGGCCAGGGGTAAGAGCTGTGAAGTCTCATCTTCACTCACCTTTCATCAGCTTCACCCTAACTCTCAATGTTAGGGTTAAGAGCTAACATCACCCTGATACAGTTGGCTTGCTCTTGCAGCCTAACCTTTGTTTGAGCCCCCACTTAGTGTGTATATAGTGTGTGCTATCTGTGATTGTTTGCTTTGCTATTGCCTGTGCTTAGGTTTAGCTTGCTTCCTGTGCAAGTTAGATAGCAACCTTGACTTAGGGATGATATGCATGATAACATCTAGGCTCGAGTTAGTCTCCCTAGTTGTGTCTCCCTCTGTTATCTGGATAGGCTAGTCCTTTGTCCCTGCGTAGGGGAACTACGTCGCCCTGATCCTCATACCAGATGAGGTACGTAGGCAGGAGATGAGCTGATCTCTCCGGGCGCCCTTTTGTTTTGTCTTTGTGTGTGTTAGGAGATGGATGTAAGACCAACGATTGGCATTCCGTATCCTCTCGTTGTGTGCTTGGAAGCTGATATAAGTCCAGCGATTGGAATTCGGGTTCCAGTGTGGGTGTGTTTGGTTCGGAAGCTGATATAAGTCCAGCGATTGGCATTCGGGTTCCATGTTTGCCCGTGTTTGTGTGGTTTTGTTTGGCGTGCGTGAACCGAGCTACGGATGCTCTGATTCTTCTCAGTCCGAGAAGATACGTATGCATAGGATGCGACATCCTAGCGAGCATGTGCTTTCCCCCAGTCCGAACTACTTCGACTCTGATGTCTATGCTTGATAGACTAAGTAGGCCCAGGATGCGATATCCTGCCGAGTCAGTCTCGTTTGTTTTCTTGTGTCTCTTTCAGCCAGTGTTTGTTTGTTTATGAGCAGTGTTTTAGCAACCATATTCCTTCCTTTTGTGCGTGGATCCCGTCGAGTACGATGGATGTGTAAGGGGGCTAATACCTTCCCTTCGCATAACCGACTCCCGATCCCATTCTCTTTGGTCGCGAGACCATGTTCTTTCTAGGTTTACTTCGAGCGTTTCCTTTCCCTCCTTTGGGATAAATAACGCACGGTGGCGGCTCTGTTGTTTTCGTTTCCCGCCGGTTTTTCGCGTAATGCGACAGCTGGCGACTCTGCTGGGGACAAAGAGAAGTTGACCTCTTGCTGGTCCATCTTCCCTAAGCTAGTCTCTCCTAGCGCTCTCTAGGTTAGGGTTTTGGTTGATATTTGCTGTTATTTATTGCATGCATGATTATTATGCTGTATATAAGTGCATATCTGTTTGCATGCATCATACTGTCATTGAGCTGTCTTCTGTACAGGTGGTTCTTCTGTTTGGGGTGGGTGTTCTGAGTGGGGCTAAAACCCAGGCCCGAGTATACACCTAGGATTAGTGTGGTCTCGCGTTTCCTCACTTACTGTATCAGCATGTTGTTATGACGTGTCACCACAGCCGGACGAGGTTCATTTGAGGGAGTCCTTCCGTTTGGAGTTATTCCACTCAGGTTGGATGATCTCATCTGAGCTGTTGACTTTGGTGACCGATCTTTCCCGGATCTTTGGTTGAGACGATCTTAAGAGAGCTACAACGGCACACCCGAAAGGGCAAACCCGTTGAGTATCTTTGTCCGATTGTCGAGACCATTATCCGCCTTAGGATGACCTGATTAGAATTTACCTGTGAGGGGAGGGTTGATTCTTACAGATGCATGTTTTGATGGTGACTTTGTTGGTGACTATTGGTTGATCAGAGTCCTATTTATAAGTTGGATTTATGGATCGTTATTTTGAGACGCCGGAGGTTTGATCCTGGTATTAATCGGAGGGTTCCGTTTATTTCGGATCCCTGGGCTGAATTTGAGGGTGCTCAGATGTGGATATGGTTCAGTTGACTTGGGTTCAGATGACTTTGGGTTTCAGATGAATTTGTGGTTCCAAGTTCAAGCCGAAGCTTCGATCCTGTGCCGCGTGATACTCAGCCGACCAGTCTTGGCTCCATCATTTGCATCATAGCATGTTTATTTTCGAAAAGAAAAAAGAAGAAAAATGTATAATAATGCATGAAAAAAGTTAACCTGCATACACATCACGCACATCATACACATATCATTTTGCATAACAGGTGTTCTTGCGCACGACTTCTCACTCTGGTTCTTGTGTCAGGCAGGATAGCTGATCAGAGACCGCACCGGTATTCAACCAGACTTAATCATTAGAGAAGCATGGATCAGGTTCAGAATGAGTTGGCTGAGATGAGGGCGAACATGGCCCAGTTTATGACTATGATGCAAGGGGTTGCGCAAGGTCAGGAGGAGCTTAGAGCCTTGGTTCAGAGACAAGAGACCGTGATTCAAGCGCCCAACCGTGGTTCACCTGCTGGTATCCCCGTTCAGGAGAACGTCGTTGCTGCTCCCGTTCATGATTATGCCATGGGGGATGAATTAAGAGGAATAAGGATTAATGGACAACCTCTTGCTGCTGAGACTGTCAATGTCAGAGCTACCCGGGCTCCGGTTCGTCATCCTGCTCCTATTGTCGACAGACAAGAGGACATGTTCACACTGCTGAGTGAAGATGACGGTGATGTGGGAAGAGTCGAGGATAGGGATCGGAAGGTGGATGCCCTGGCTGAGAAGATTCGTGCGATGGAATGTCAAAACTCTCTCGGTTTCGATGTGACCAATATGGGGTTGGTTGAAGGTTTGAGAATCCCATACAAATTCAAAGCACCTTCCTTCGACAAGTATAACGGCACTTCTTGCCCTCGCACCCATGTGCAGGCCTATTATCGGAAAATCTCTGCGTATACAGACGATGAAAAGATGTGGATGTACTTTTTCCAAGATAGTCTATCTGGGGCTTCTTTGGACTGGTACATGGAATTGAAGAGAGATTCTATCCGATGCTGGAGGGATCTGGGAGAAGCCTTCTTGAGGAAATATAAACATAACATGGACATGGCGCCTAGCCGGACTCAGCTGCAGAGTCTTTGCCAGAAATCCAATTAGAGTTTCAAGGAGTATGCCCAGAGGTGGCGTGAGCTGGCCGCGAGAGTTCAACCCCCTATGCTGGAGAGGGAGTTGACTGACATGTTTATCGGCACTCTTCAAGGTGTGTTTATGGACCGAATGGGGAGTTGCCCATTTGGAAGCTTTTCTGACGTGGTCATTTATGGAGAGAGGACAGAGAGCTTGATCAAGGCTGGTAAGATCAATGATGCTAGTTCCTCGTCTTCCAAGAAACCTTTCTCTGGGGTAGCTCGCCGAAGAGAGGGTGAGACTAATGCTGTTCAACACCGCCGGGTTCAGAACAAAAATCAATATCGTCAAATTGCTGCAGTGACCATTCCTGCACCTCAACAACGTCAACAACCGCAACAACAGAGGGTTCAACAACCAATGCCACAACAATAACAACAACAGCAACGTCCGTATCAGCCGAGGCAGAGAATGCCTGATAGGCGTTTCGATCCCCTACCCATGACCTATGCTGAGTTACTGCCGGAGTTACTCAGACTAGGATTTGTTGAATTGAGGACGATGGCGCCATTGACAAAAATACCACCTGGGTATGATGCCAATGTGCGTTGTGACTTTCATTCTAGTGCGCCGGGACACCATATAGAGAACTGCAGGGCTTTTCACCATAAAGTCCAGGACTTGATTGATGCCAAAACAATCAATTTTGCTCCTGTGCCAAATGTTGTGAATAACCCTATGCCTGCGCATGGTGCTCACCGGGTGAACTGCATTGAAGGGGTTGAAGCTGAGGATTTGTTTGGTAATGTTGATGAGATTTAGACTTCCTTATCAGTTGTGAAGGACCGTTTGATGAATGGGGATGTCTACCCGGGTTGTGATGAAGCTTGTATGGGCTGTGCAGAATCTGAGAACGGGTGTGAACAGTTAAGGGCCGGTATCCAGGGTTTGATGGAGGAGGGTTGTCTGCAATTCAGTCGGGCTGTCAGGGATCGTGGGGCAGTGTCTACTGTCACTATCTTTTTCAAACTGTCTGAAGGACGTGGGCAAAGAGTTGGTAGTACACCTACGACAAGTGGTACGCCTGTTACCATTTCCGCACCAGTAACTGTCAACACTCCAACTACTATTGTTGTATCAGGTAGAAGACCTGTTGTTGAGGATAGTAAGGCTGTGCCTTGGAGGTACGACAATGCCTACCGGAATAATCGAAGGGCTGAGAATCGGGTCAGGCCGACCAATCAGGCTTCGGTAACTATTGCTGCACCTAGTAGAACTCCCGCTGTTGTGAGTCCTGTTGTGGACAATGTTGGTGGACCGAGAGGCTTTACTCGAAGCGGACGACTATTTGCTCCTCAACCGTTGAGGGATCCTAATGCTGAGGCTCCTGCTAAGTCGAAGGGCAAACAGGCCGTTGTTGATGAGGAACCTGCTCAGACGGAGGTGCCTGGTGGGTCGTTTGAGAAGGACGTGGAGGAATTCATGAGAATCATTAAGAAGAGTGACTACAAGATCGTAGATCAACTCAACCAGACTCCGTCCAAGATTTCAATTCTTTCTTTGCTGCTGTGCTCTGAGGCACATCGCAACGCCTTGCTGAAGATGCTGAACATGGCGTATGTGCCTCAGGAGATCTCCGTCAACCAGCTAGAGGGAGTGATTGCTAACGTGAGCACCAGACACGGTTTGGGGTTCACTGATCTTGATTTGACGCCTGAAGGGCGAAACCATAACAAGGCCTTGCATATCACGATGGAGTGCAAGGGGGCTGTTTTGTCACATGTGCTGGTCGACACCGGTTCTTCTCTGAATGTGCTGCCGAAGCAAATTTTGAAGAAGATATCTGTTGAAGGGGTGGTGCTTACTCCGAGTGACCTGATCGTGCGTGCTTTCGACGAATCCAAACGTTCTGTGTTTGGTGAAGTCACCTTGCCTGTGAAGATAGGTCCAGAGGTATTCAATATCATCTTCTATGTCATGGACATTCAGCCAGCCTACAGTTGTTTGTTGGGGCGTCCGTGGATACATGCAGCAGGGGCAGTCTCGTCGACTCTCCATCAGAAGCTCAAGTATGTCTGGAACGGTCAGATTGTGACCGTGCGCGGTGAAGAGGATATCCTGGTGAGTCACCTGTCCTCGTTCAAGTATGTCGAGGTGGATGGTGAGATCCACGAAACTTTATGCCAGGCGTTTGAGACTGTTGCTCTCGAGGGGGTGGCGTGTGATGATCAGAGGAGGCCGGGTGCTTCGTTTGCTTCGTACAAGCAGGCCAAAGAGGTTGTTGACTCTGGCAAGGCTGAAGGCTGGGGCAAAATGGTGGATTTGTCGGTTAAAGAGGATAAGTTTGGTATTGGCTATCAACCTTTGCAAGCAGAGCAGGGTGGTCAAGCAGGTCCAAGTACCTTTACCAGCGCTGGGCTGATGAATCACGGTGACGTCTTTGCAGCTGATGTTGAAGATGGTGACAGTGATTATGATCTCGACCGCTGGGTTCGCCCGAGTGCGCCAGGGGAGATTATCAACAATTGGACGGCAGAAGATGTAGTCCAAGTTACTCTTCAAACAGAGTAATTTTCTTTTGTTTTTTCATTCTGCACAAAACCCTACGTTCTGCCCAAGACGTAGTGGTTCATTGTAGGGCCACATCATGTTTTACAATTTTTATCATTAATAAAGGACGTTTTGCAAACAATTTTGTGATCCCTGTCTTTCTATTTTTGTTTTCATTTTTCAAAAAAATAAAAATGGCAATGTTTTTGTTTTTGTGACTTTATTGAACTCTTTTTCTAAAACAAAGCATTAAACATGCAGAAGTGATATCACGGCATCTACTATGAACAGTTCTGTTATGGCTCAGTATGATTTCAACAATCCCATCTACCAAGCTGAAGAGGAGAGTGAGGAAGACTGTGAACTCCCGAAAGAATTGGTCAGATTTTTGAAACAAGAGGAAAGGGTCATCCAACCTCATCAGGAAGAGTTGGAGATTGTGAATCTTGGTACTGAGGACGCCAGAAGAGACATTAAGATCGGGGCCGCTTTGAAGGCAGAGGTCAAGAGCAGGTTGATCGAAATGCTGAGAGAGTATGTTGAGATATTCGCCTGGTCTTATCAAGATATGCCTGGGCTGAATTCTGATATTGTGGTTCATAGACTACCTCTCAGAGATGATTGTCCTTCGGTCAAGCAGAAGCTTCGTAGAACGAGTCCTGATATGGCGGTGAAAATTAAGGAAGAGGTTCAGAAGCAGTTCGATGCGGGTTTCTTGTCAGTGACAACATATCCACCGTGGGTAGCCAACATCGTTCCTGTGCCGAAGAAGGATGGCAAAGTCAGAATGTGTGTCGATTACCGGGATCTGAATAGAGCGAGTCCGAAAGATGATTTCCCATTACCTCACATTGATGTATTGGTGGATAATACGGCTCAATCCTCGGTATTCTCTTTCATGGATGGTTTCTCGGGCTATAATCAGATTAAGATGGCGCCAGAGGACATGGAAAAGACGACATTCATTACACCTTGGGGCACGTTTTGCTATAAGGTGATGCCATTTGGGCTGAAGAATGCCGGTGCTACCTATCAGAGGGCAATGACGACTCTCTTTCATGACATGATGCACAAAGAGATTGAAGTATACGTGGATGACATGATTGCGAAGTCGCAGACAGAAGAGGAGCACCTGGTTAATTTGCAGAAGTTGTTTGACAGATTGGTAAAGTTCAAACTGAGGTTGAATCCAAACAAGTGTACGTTTGGGGTGCGATCCGGGAAGCTGTTAGGCTTCATTGTCAGTGAGAAAGGGATTGAGGTTGATCCAGCAAAAGTCAAAGCTATTCAAGAGATGCCTGAACCGAAAATAGAAAAGCAGGTTCGTGGGTTTTTAGGGAGATTGAACTACATTTCAAGGTTTGTATCTCACCTAACTGCCACGTGTGAACCGATATTCAAATTGCTTAGAAAGAATCAAGCAATCAGGTGGAATGATGATTGTCAGAAAGCTTTTGACAAAATAAAAGAGTATTTACAGAAACCTCCAATCCTGATCCCTCCAGTTCCAGGGAGACCGCTGATAATGTACCTGTCAGTGACTGAGAACTCGATGGGGTGTGTATTGGGACAACATGACGAGTCTGGTCGAAAAGAGCATGCCATATACTACCTTAGCAAAAAGTTTACCGACTGTGAAATCAAATATTCACAGCTTGAGAAAACTTGCTGTGCTTTGGCCTGGGCTGCTCGCCGACTGAGGCAGTATATGTTGAACCATACTACCTTGTTGATTTCTAAGATGGATCCAGTGAAATACATCTTTGAGAAGCCGGCTCTCACCGGACGTGTTTCCCGTTGGCAGATGATCTTAACTGAATATGATATCCAGTACACGTCGCAGAAGGCTATCAAAGGTAGTATTTTGTCAGACTATCTCGCCGAGCAACCGATTGATGATTATCAGCCGATGATGTTTGAATTCCCTGATGAAGACATCATGTATCTTAAGATGAAAGATTATGAAGAGCCTCTTGTCGAGGAAGGACCGGATCCTGATGACAAGTGGACATTGATGTTCGATGGGGCTGTTAATGTGAACGGTAACAGTGTTGGTGCAGTGCTGATCAATCCAAAAGGTGCTCATATACCCTTTTCTGCCAGATTGACTTTTGACGTCACCAACAACGAAGCTGAGTATGAGGCTTGTATCATGGGGATAGAAGAAGCTATTGACATGAGGATCAAAACTCTTGACATATTCGGAGATTCCGCTCTAGTGATCAATCAGGTCAATGGAGATTGGAATACCAACCAGCCGCATTTGATTCCCTATAGAGATTACACCAGAAGAATACTGACGTTCTTCAAGAAGGTGAAGTTGTATCATGTCCCCCGGGATGAGAATCAAATGGATGATGCCTTGGCTACTTTATCTTCCATGATAAAAGTTCATTGGTGGAACCATGTGCCACATGTTGCGGTGAATCGACTCGAGAGGCCTGCGTATGTGTTTGCAGCCGAGTCTGTTGTGATTGATGAGAAGCCGTGGTACTATGATATCAAGAACTTCCTCAAGAGCCAAGAGTATCCTGAAGGTGCGTCAAAGAATGATAAGAAAACCCTGAGAAGGCTAGCTGGAAGCTTCTATTTGAATCAGGATGATGTGTTGTATAAGAGGAATTTTGACATGGTCTTGCTCAGATGCGTGGATAGACACGAAGCAGACATGTTGATGCAGGAAGTGCATGAAGGTTCGTTTGGTACCCATGCTGGTGGTCATGCAATGTCGAAGAAACTGTTGAGAGCCGGTTATTACTGGATGACTATGGAATCCGATTGTTTCAAATACGCTCGGAAGTGCCATTAGTGTCAAATTTATGCTGATAAGGTGCATGTACCACCAAGCCCGTTGAACGTCATGAATTCGCCTTGGCCGTTTGCCATGTGGGGCATTGACATGATTGGGAAGATTGAGCCTACTGCTTCGAATGGACATCGCTTCATCTTGGTTGCGATTGATTACTTCACCAAGTGGGTGGAAGCAGCTTCCTATGCTAATGTTACCAAACAAGTGGTTGCCCGGTTCATCAAGAAGGAAATCATCTGTCGTTATGGGGTTCCTGAGAGAATCATCACTGACAATGGTTCGAATCTCAATAACAAGATGATGAAAGAGCTGTGTAAAGATTTCAAGATTGAACATCACAATTCTTCTCCTTACAGACCAAAGATGAATGGTGCTGTAGAGGCGGCAAACAAGAATATCAAGAAGATTGTGCAGAAGATGGTCGTGACGTACAAGGATTGGCATGAGATGATGCCTTTCGCTTTGCATGGGTACCGTACCTCAGTACGTACGTCGACCGGGGCAACCCCTTACTCCCTTGTGTATGGTATGGAGGCAGTCCTACCAGTTGAAGTGGAGATCCCTTCTCTGAGAGTTTTGTTAGATGTCAAGCTGGACGAAGCCGAGTGGATTCGGACAAGGTTTAATGAGTTGAGCCTTATCGAAGAGAGACGGCTAGCAGCTGTGTGCCATGGGCAGTTGTATCAGAGAAGGATGAAGCGAGCCTTTGATCAAAAAGTGCGTCCTCGAAGCTATCAAACTGGTGATCTAGTTTTGAAGAGGATCCTTCCTCCCGGTACAGATAACAGGGTCAAGTGGACTCCTAATTATGAAGGTCCATATGTTGTGAAGAAGGTTTTCTCCGGTGGAGCCTTGATGCTTACAACTATGGATGGTGAAGATTTCCCGTCCCCTGTTAACTCAGATGTAGTCAAAAAATACTTTGCATAAATTGACCCGCTGGACAAAAAGAATAAAAGAGTCCAGGCAAAAAAGGGCATCCCGGTGAACCAAAAAACAGAAAGAAAAGGTTCGGGATAATATTAGGGATAAAAAATGAAAAGAATTTGTACACCCGGTAAGTCGAAAACCCGCAAGGGCGGCTTAGGAAAAAATGGGTATCCCGGTGGATTGAAAACCCGAAAGGGCGATCCAGGCAAAAGAGGGATTAGAGCGAAGACTACAGTCTGAGTTATCTGTACTTCATCGCGCTTTGTCGTCTGCCATCTCGAAAGACGTGATCGGTCCAATCATTCTTCTCAGAAAGCAAAGGAGTTGGGAGGAACTGATGATCTGTGAGTTATAACAGAATTGGGAAATAGTGGGTGCCGTGTTCACATTGCCATTAGGATAAATTTTTCCTTTTGTGCGCAATTACCTCTTTCTAGGAATTGCTTCCCAATGTACTCGCCTTTTCAGGCACGTTTTCAATCAATAAAAGTCGTTATTCAGATAAATAGCTCTCTTGTTTTTATTTTACTGTTTTGTTTGCAAAAACGTCCGAATTTTTGATAAACATTGCATATAAAAACATGAAGGCTAAACAATAACTTGCAGAAAGATAAAATATTTGAAAATCATTTTGAATGTTAAGGACACTTGAGCGTATCTTGTCCATGTATCCCCTGGGGCATTCTGTTGTGCTGTTTTACAGGTCGTCATTTGTGAAGATGTTTACCCAGCAGATGTTTCTCAAGCAAGTATGAGAGCTTTCAGAGCTAGGTTCCCCTACAGAGGTGCCTGTGGATAGTGCCTTCTATTCCCGGCAGATCTAAGAATTGCTTATCCCCAGCAGGCCTGTGAGTGGATGTATTCCCCAGTGAATATTTCCCCGGTTGAGATCCTCCGTTGAGTGCCTGGCAGGTGTTTTCCTCAGGAGAGTTCCCCACTGATTTTGAAGGGTGTGGTATCCCCAGCGGAGTTGTCAGTGGAGTGTTGTTCCCCAGCAGTCGGGTTTGAAGTACTGTTATCCCCAGCATGGTCGTGAGCGCTTGATCCCCAGCAGGGTTATGGATGTTTCTCCCCAGCACAGAGTCTGGTATATTTGCATTCTCCACCAGAGTTATGCTCTTCCTCAGCAGAATTGGTGTGTCATCCCCGACAGAGTTGCTTTCCCTAGCAGATTTCTCCCGAGCAAAGATTGGTGTTGGTGATTTTCCCCAGCTAGTCCCCGAGTGGAGCGGGTTCGAAGAAATTTATCTCCAGCAGAGCTATCCTACCTGTGGTTTGGAAGAGTTTCTCGTAGTGGAATGGTATCTGCATCCCCCAGCTGAGTCTATCCTACCTGTGGATTGGATGGGTTGTTCCCCAGCGAATAGTGTTTATTCCCCATAGCAGAGTTTATCACTTGTGGATTGGTTGGCTCTCCCTAGTGAAGTCGCCTGGTTATCCCTAGCAAAGTCGCTTTGTTACTCCCCAGAGAGGCGCTTTGTTTGATTTCCCCAGTGGAGTTGTATTGCTGGTTCCTCAGCACAATCGCTCTGGTTAATCTTCAGCATAGTCGCCGTTGGGTAATCCTCAGCAAGGTTGTATTGATTGCTTCCCCGAGTGGGGTCCCCTGGTGGATTGGGTCCTGTGAAGGATGTCCCCAGTGGAGTCTATCCGTTCCCCAGCAACAGTATTGTTTCTCCAGCATGAGTGAGAAGTCGGTGCTCTCCCCGCAGAGTTTTCTTCAAGCAGAGTCTCCCCACAGAGTCGGAGTATCTGATCAGTTTTGGCTCCCCCAGCCGGAGTTTTCATCATTTCGCATTTTGCATATGGTGATCATTGCATCCTCAAAAACGTGTAGTATTTCCATTTCAAATGGAGCATTACGCCATAGAAAAATTTAAACATATGCATTCATGTGTTCGAAACCAGTCAGACCATATCCCCGGCAGAGGCGGATCGTTGTTCAACATCTGAACGGCGCGTTTGCTACAGTTGCTCCTGACAGCATTCAGGATTGATACCCCAGAGAGGTTTATTTCCTCATCCGTTGGTGAAAAGAAAACCTGATTTTCTCCCCAGTGAGACCCCAACAAGTGTTTAGCCTTGCCTTGACATGTGTAGATGTCATCTTGTGATACAGGTCAGTGTCACGTCGGCACCCGCGTGTGTTCTTTCTTTGGTGTCGGTCAACACCATCTTTCGGTGTACACATCGAGTATGTCCCAGTCATTCGTTAATGTCTGGTTTTCTTTGGTGTCCGTAAACATCATCTTTCGATGTTTGTAACGTCGTTCTCTTTCCCCAAAAGAGTCCTCCTCTCCGTTGGTGTCGATAAACGTCGAGTTTTTCCTAGTTGTCCGTTGACAACTGGCTGCATTTTCTTCCCCAGTAGGGTCACCTCTCTGTTGGTTTCGATAAACGTCGAGTTTTTCCTAGTTATCCGTTGATAACCAGTTGTGTTCCTTTCACCCACAGAGTTACCTCTCTGTTGGTTTCGATAAACGCCGAGTTTTTCCTATGAGTCCGATGACGTATAGTTGCTTAGTCCCCACAGACCATTCGTTAGTGGCTTTTGATTCCCCTCAGAGTTACCTCTCCGTTGGTTTCGATAAATGTTGAGTTTTTCCCAATCGTCCGTTGATGATTGGTTGCGTTCATTTTCCCCATGCAGAGTTACCTCTCCGTTGGTTTCGATAAACGTTGAGTTTTTCTCATTCGTCCGTTGACGTCTGATTGTGTATCCTATTCCCAGCCAGAATCCCCAGTAGAGTCGTCGGTGGACGTCCTATCTAGTTTCCGATTGTCATCCCCCTTCCTTAGTGAAGTGGCTTCACCTCTCCGTTGGTTTCGATAAACGTCGAGTTTTTCCTAGTTATCCGTTGATATCTAGTTGTATTTTCCCCACAGGTCATCTGTTGATGTTTGTTTACCTCTCCGTTGGTTTCGATAAACGTTGAGTTTTTCCCAATCGTCCATTGACGTTTGGTTGTGATTAGCTTTTTTCCCCAGTAGGTCTCCTTCTCCGTAGGTGTCGATAAACGTCGAGCTTCTCCCGTTCGTCCGTTGACGTCTGGTCGAGTCTTCTCCTTCTCCGTTGGTGTCGATAAACGTCGAGCTTCTCCCGTTCGTCCGTTGACGTCTGGTCGAGTTTTCTCCTTCTCCGTTGGTGTCGATAAACGTCGAGCTTCTCCCGTTCGTCCATTGACGTCTGGTCGAGTCTTCTCCTTCTCCGTTGGTGTCGATAAACGTCGAGCTTCTCCCTTTCGTCCGTTGACGTCTGGTCGAGTATTCCCATTCATCCGTTGATGTCTGGTCACCTCTCTGTTGGTCTTGGTAAACGTTGAGTTTTTCCTGGTCGTCCCCAGTAGAGTTACCTCTCCGTTGGTCTCGGTAAACGTTGAGTTTTTCCCATTACGTCCGTTGACGTATGGTTGTATCTCTTCCAGTCATTCATTAATGTCTGGTTACCTCTCAGTTGGTCTCGGTAAACGTTGAGTTTTTCCTAGTCGTCCGTTGGCATCTAGTTGTGATTCCCATTCCCATGCATCGTCTTGTGATGTCTGGAGGTGACTGTACCTTTTGGAAGAAAAAAACAAAATACCTAGTGATAAATATCAGATCCCAGTGGACGTTTCCGTTGGTGGATCCCCGCATTGTGCAAATTTCTACGGTTCTTCGGTATTCAATCCCTGTTTACCCTGAAAGTCTGACAGCCGTTGCTCTCATCCATTCGGGTTCCCAGTTGATTGAATAGGGGCAGCTGTAGCACCTCAAATTTTCACCTCCCATTTTGTACATTCATTTCATAATAAGTCATTAACATTACATTGTCCACTGCATAGCATTGCATTGTTCATTTGCCCAAGTGCAAGTCATTAGGTCAAGACTGGTTAGGAGGATCAGTTGTGCAAGCAAGCAAGTGCAATTCCTATTGAAGCAAAGCCTTAGGGTTGACTCATCAAGTTCATATGATCTAGGGATCATTTTGAAGTGGTTTGGCCAAGGATTGGATGATCAAAGCTCAACAGTCAAGCTGAATTTCATCTGAAACCCTAGAAAGTCAACTGTGGTCAATTGTGCCTGAAATCATGGATTTGAAGGTGGGAGATGGTTTGAGAGGCCTCATTCATGTCCATACAAGTCTCATTTGACATTTCAAAGATCAACATTGAAGAATTTGAGATCAGATGGAAAGTTTCCAAAAATAGTAAGTGACTTGTAATTTCAAACTGCCAAAAATGGAAAGGTCTTCTCCTCATATTTACATCATCATACAAGCTTCAAATGAAATTTTGTTCAACATGAAAGTTTAAGATCTTGCTCTCACCTTTCCAAAAAGTCCAAGAACATCCATTTCTCATCTGTGGTTGGCAAGTTATGATCAAATCATTGTCAAGAGATTTTGAACTTCAAAGTGGGATAACTTTCACACCAATTGGCCAAATTGAGTGGGGTTTCTTGCTACAATCTCCATTTGACATGCTCTATCATAATCATTCATCATATTTCATCAAAAATCATTACATAAAAATGGCATTTTTCATGTGTTTTGAATTTGAAAAAGGAGGGAAAAAGGTGATTTTCAAGAATAAGCATTTTTCACATTTTCAAGCTTCACATTTGGATATTACATCATATTTGGAGTGTGTTTGAATGTAAAAACATGCACTGTAGCAAAGTCCTCATGCACATGAAGGTCACTTTGGCCATTTTGCATAACATTGCAATTTCACTAATTCACTTACATTTAGCTAATTGGGATTAGGAAGTTGATTAACAACACCTATATAAGACTAATCCTAACCGAATTTCTGATTAACACTTCATTCAAACAGATCTAGATCCAAAAATAGCAAATTCTCTCAACTTTTCTTCTTGATTTTTCTGCGAATTCTCCAAGAACATAGCATTGATTCTTCATTGATTCATCATCCACAAGCTTTTCTGAAGAAGATTGAAGCAAGGAATCACCACATTCGAGCCAGATTTGGAACTGTTGTGTAGAGCTTCATCAATGGCAGATCGGAATTAGAGCATCATCAAGCAGCATTGAGCTTCGAATCACCACTCATTCATCAACCTAAGCATCAAAGAAGTTCTGTTTCACCATTACAAGGCCAAGGAACCACAAATTCAGATCTGCATCTTCATAGAGGTAGGAATTCGATACTCTTAATTGTTGAAATCGTGCTATGCATTTGATAGATCCTTGATTGTGGAGCATGCTGAACTTTACACTTTTAATTTTCGTTGAGAATCAAGCGAGATATTGTGAATTTAAGTTTGATGTTCAAATCTTCTCTTGCTCGATCTGGATTTGTTAGCACGAATTAGGTTAAATCAATGTTAGATTAGTGATGTATGTTGCAAGACGAGTTCAATGGTATATCGTTTGTTAATTTCTGTGCAACTTCGTTCTTGAGTGATGAACATGTTGAAGATGACCAAGAACCCTAACAATTTTGTTTCCCAGGCGTGTTAGATCCATTTGCCCGTGTTTCTGCATGAAATTTATGTTTATGAGCCATGTAGCCAACCACAGCGTGCCACGCATGCTAAGTGAAGCGCCGCGTTTTGCTAAGCGTGCCAGGTTTTGAAAATGAACATGCTTCGATTCCTTGCTGAAGCGCTTTCCACATGAGCCTTTATATTTTTTCATCATATGCTACACATATTTCACCATGCCTCTCCATTCATTTTTTATTTTTTCTTCACATTACAAAAATCATAACTCATTCAATATTTGTCCAATTAACATGAGCTTTTTTCCATGATAATCCTTGCCATGTCTACTATTTTTTGATGATTTTTATGAAAATTGTGCACGTATGGATTTCTGTTTTGGCTAGGGTTTGCTCATACATGTCATTTGTTGCACCTTGCTTGCTATTTTGATCATGAAATGATGATGCTTAATTGGATGGAGCTGAAATTTTGTGTGCATAATCTAGACACCTTGAGGAGCGTTTTGGTATAGAGTTTGTGATTTTTGCATTCCTGGATTGTGAGATATGTTATGATCTTTGGAGGTGTGACAGTTTGTGTCACACCATTTCTTGCTTGACTTCCTGATTTTTGTTACCATGCCATATGAACTCAAAATGATCTGAATTTTTGCATGTTGAATCCTCTGGATGTTAGGTTTGAATGTGAATTTTTGTAGAAGTTTTGAGTGCATTTCCAATTTTATTGATATTTTCTCCCCTGTTTGACCAATTGTGGACTTTTTGTGAGTCATGATTTTATTTAATTTGTGAAATTATTGTGGTTTATTGGATGGACTTGAAATTTGGCATGTGTATTATAGACATCTTGAAGTTTTCCATGGCTTTGGTTTCATTCATTTATCATGTTTGGTTTATGTTTTATGATTGCTTGAAGTTGATGCATGATTTGGTGCCTTGTATGAGCTTGTTTGATCATGCCTTGCCTTATGGATTTTAATTGACTTGCTTCCCTTGGTCCAAATGACTTGAAATTTGGTATGTAGGCCATGTTAAGGATGCTGTTTAGCCATGAATTTTGTAGGGATTTATTGAAATGTTTGTGAGTTGATTTGAATTGGATCTTTCTGTTTGGTCCTATGAGGTTCTAAATTGCATGCTTTGCATTCATTGCCTCATGAAATGATCTTGGTGAATGATATGAATGTGATACCACTTGGATTTGATTCTTATTTGATTGATCTTGGTCTTTGATAATTTTCATGTTCTGTTGTGAATTATTTCTCTCATTTTGACCCTAGGCCATGTCCTAGAGGTTTGCTTCTCACATTTGAGCTATGTTTTAGGTCAAAGAGCACAATTGCTTATACTTGATGATGTGCACTCAATTGGAGTTGGTTTATTGCTTGTTTATGACTAACTTGATTTTGTTTTGTAGGCATTGAGACTTATGCTTAGGCCTTGTGGCTTGCACCTTTGTGCATTGATGCTTGTTATCTGTTTGTGCTGTGGACTTCTAACTTTCTGTTTGACTTTTGTTTAAGCTGAGTACTGATAATGTTGGATTGATTTCAGGTACCTTAGTTGCTATAGTTCCCTTGAGAACTTGATTTTGCTTTGCTTGCTAGCTTGAGCATTGAGGTATAATGATCTCTTCTCCATGTAGTCTGGAAGACCTGGCCTGTTACTTGGCCAGGCACCTGTCTGAAGTCCTCCTTAAGAGGCAATGCTTGTGCTTGTTTATTTTTGTCCCCAAGCAGGAAAAGACCTTTGTTAAGGCAATTGGCAGACACAAGAGATGTGCAATCCATCTCCTGTTATTCTGTTGAGTCGTCCCTCTGCTCACACCACTATGTTGATGCATTGTGGACAGTAACCCAAGATCCTTGTACAATTGTACAGTTGAGTCAGTGTCATAAGTGTAGAAGGGTTCCCAATTTCTGGACCCACACTTCATTGTCTGAAGCTCTCCCAGGCCAGGGATAAGAGCTGTGAAGTCTCATCTTCACTCACCTTTCATCAGCTTCACCCTAACTCTCAATGTTAGGGTTAAGAGCTAACATCACCCTGATACAGTTGGCTTGCTCTTGCAGCCTAACCTTTGTTTGAGCCCCCACTTGGTGTGTATATAGTGTGTGTTATCTGTGATTGTTTGCTTTGCTATTGCCTGTGCTTAGGTTTAGCTTGCTTCCTGTGCAAGTTAGATAGCAACCTTGACTTAGGGATGATATGCATGATAACATCTAGGCTCGAGTTAGTCTCCCTAGTTGTGTCTCCCTCTGTTATCTGGATAGGCTAGTCCTTTGTCCCTGCGTAGGGGAACTACGTCGCCCTGATCCTCATACCAGATGAGGTACGTAGGCAGGAGATGAGCTGATCTCTTTGGGCGCCCTTTTGTTTTGTCTTTGTGTGTGTTAGGAGATGGATGTAAGACCAGCGATTGGCATTCCGTATCCTCTCGTTGTGTGCTTGGAAGCTGATATAAGTCCAGCGATTGGCATTCGGGTTCCAGTGTGGGTGTGTTTGGTTGGGAAGCTGATATAAGTCCAGCGATTGGCATTCGGGTTCCATATTTGCCCGTGTTTGTGTGGTTTTGTTTGGCGTGCGTGAACCGAGCTACGGATGCTCTGATTCTTCTCAGTCCGAGAAGATACGTATGCATAGGATGCGACATCCTAGCGAGCATGTGTTTTCCCCCAGTCCGAACTACTTCGACTCTGATGTTTATGCTTGATAGACTAAGTAGGCCCAGGATGCGATATCCTGCCGAGTCAGTCTCGTTTGTTTTCTTGTGTCTCTTTCAGCCAGTGTTTGTTTGTTTATGAGCAGTGTTTTAGCAACCATATTCCTTCCTTTTATGCGTGGATCCCGTCGAGTACGACGGATGTGTAAGGGGGCTAATACCTTCCCTTCGCATAACCGACTCCCGATCCCATTCTCTTTGGTCGCGAGACCATGTTCTTTCCAGGTTTACTTCGAGCGTTTCCTTTCCCTCCTTTGGGATAAATAACGCACGGTGGCGGCTCTGTTGTTTTCGTTTCCCGCCGGTTTTTCGCGTAATGCGACAGCTGGCCCCCAAACGTAGGTGTGGTTTCACTGAACTGGGTTACCAATTTCTCTTGTCTCTTTATTCCTTTTTTGCTTCATCATCTTGTATAACTTAAGATATTTTACAATTCTATCATATTGATATATCACGTTGGACCAATTATCTCAACACCGTGTCTGACATATGTCCCCTAAGGAACAAAACTACAATTGGCATCAGGGCAGACACTCTATTCTATTTGTGTGAGTTCCATGGTTCTTATTCTGTTAAGATGGAGAACTTCAAAGAAGGATGAGTTGTTTGTCAACCAAAGATTTGTTATGGTGCTAAGTATCCTCCAAAGATTGTTGACAATTATGAAGATTGTGATGTCCAAGCTGAATGTAATTCTAAAGAGAATCTCAGGATTCCTAAGATATTTAGTAAATTCATAACATCACTTGACAAGATATTTGGGAAAAAAGTCCATACCAAGGTCAAGAACATTAAACATAAAGAAAATGACGGTGAAAGACAAAATCTTAACTATTCCTAAAGATGCCAAAGGATACAATGTCTTAATTGCAAAGATTTTAGACATATGCAAGTTAAATGCACTAGTTTTCCAAGGAGACAAAGAAGAATCTCTAATGTCACAAATGATGATGAAGGTTAATTGATGACTTCTCTGTAAGTGTATCAATAATATTGCAGTAATAAATAAGATCGAATCCATAAGGACTATTAATTAACAAGACAAAATTGTGCAATGCGTATGAAATAGTAAATTGGGGGATTTTAGAGTTTGAAAGACGAAAATAAAATAAAGTGTTCAGTCATAATTACGAAAGAGGCCAGGTTGTGTATTGAATCTCCTATTTCTCTATTGTTGATGTTCGATGCATTACATGAATGATATTGAAACTATAATCCCATGACGAATTAATAAAACCGATATAACCAATCACATGCGATATAACTTGCTAATCACTAGAGTTTTCTATCCCTAGTCCACCAGCGTAAGCAGGATTAGGCAATACAACAAAGCGTTAATTCACTAGCCACTACTCGGGGTCTCTTATTCATATTCAACCAGTGGAAGCACAATAATTTCCCTAGGTCCAACATATAAACTAATGGTCAGTATTCCATATGTGCCCAAAATTAGATTAAAAAAGTATCTCACATAAAAAGCATTACGAACAAGAATCAATTGAATATAATTATATGTCAAAATACTCATGCAATATCAAATCAAACATATGTCCCAACAATATCGAAACAGGTTCATCAAACACAACCTAACTTAGAGAGATTTAGCTACTCATAATTTAAAATACCATACCAAAAACAATTAAGAAGAATTTCATATGATATCCTTTGAAGGATTGACCTCTAATGACTTCAAATGCTCTCAAAAGTCAATTATGGTGTTGTAAAACTCGTACTTGCTGTGCCAAATTTTGGTAACGCTTGAAAAAAGTGTCAAAAACCCCTTTAAAAAGTCTTCAGAATGGATCAAAATGCATAAAAAAACCTAGAAAAAGGGGCTATCGTGCGGGTGATAACCTTCATCACACGTGCGATGCAACAACATATTTCTATCGCGCGCGGGATGTTGCACGTGATTATTCCAGTAGCTGCATGCTTTTGCTCTCTTTTTCACGCGGTTTTGACTAAGTCCCTATTTCTTCACACTTAGCTATTTTTTCCTCATCACTTGGTCTTTCTTCTTCATTATTGCTCCCCTTTAACTTGTTTTGATCCGTTTCTTCAACCGAATTCATGCAATGACGGACTATCATCATAACCTTAAACTAGAATCATTGCTTGTCCTCAAGTAACTTGTCTACAATAGCATATTCCAAATAGAAAACAAGTCGCGCAATAAAAATGGAACATCACCATATAATTTTTTCTTTACCTGACCATCGTTCTAGCGTCAAACTCCCATCCTGCAAATTCAGAAAACATCCTCAAACTTTGACGAGTGCTAAACCTGTCTCTCATCTCACCTTGACTCACTCAATGTATAAGGTAATCTCTCAATCAACGTGCAAAATAGTTTATACTTATCTTGATCATATTCTAATATAATTCATCGAAGAAATCAAAATACACACATTTGAGGGCTTTTTCAGTTGTATCTTGACTTATGTTCGGGTAAGATGTTTTTTGGAAAGTAGGTTTACACCTTGGAGTTCGGTGCCTAGTTCTCCTTCTATTATCATACCCTTTTGTTCCTTCTTGATGATACTATAGCTTTTACTATTGTGGTCCTTATCATGCATTTTTTCATTCTTTTAATTACACTTTGAAGAAGTGTTTTTTTCCACTTCTTATTTTCTCATAAGTTTTGAAATTTGGACCAATTTTCTCTAGTATCCCAACCCCAAACTTAGAACTTTGCTAACTTCCAAAAGCAACCCTAAATTAATATTTTTCATACCACTTAAGACCTAAAATTCTACCTAACTCCAAAGAGAGGGTGGAAAGATAGGCTCTTTCAAGTTATACGGCTAAGAATTAAGGCTAAGTCACCGAAAGAAAGGCTAAGCTCAAAGGGGATAGCAATGGATGTACCTATTACTATAGGATGGTTTAAAAAGGCTCAAAGTTAAAGAAAAAAATTGCCTTAATGTGTGTCAATCAAACCTGCCAAATTTAATCAGAAATAGTTCAAACCTGATAAAATAATAATGCATGGATATACTAAATAAAAAAGGAGTAGTAAACAATGAAATTTCCTTGGCTCAAACCTTACTAGTTGACGTATCTTAAGATTGAGTACAAGTCTTTTGATTCTTTTTTTATCCTTTTCCTTCAAGTTATAAGTTGCTTTCCTGATGATCAAGTTTCCTTTTGGTTCATTTATTCAATGCTATAGTTGCAAACTTTGTAAATCTGAAAGAAACAACAGATACACACTTGTTTGTTAAAGACAACATATGTTATAATGGAAAGGCATGCTCAAATGGCTAATTCTTCTTATTGAATTTCACGAATGACATAAAATAAATTCTGCAAAACCAAAAATTGGTTATAACTGATGGGTTGCCTCCCATCCATCGCTTCTTTTCCGTCATTAGTTTGACGGTCCATGCCTAAGGCACGCCAGGCGCAAGGAATACCCTCACGCCGGTAAATTCACTTTTTTCATTTCCTTTGTCAACCTTACTACCTTTTCCCTCCATATGGTAGCATGTATCCAAGTCCTCCACATACGGTGTCCAATCATACACATTGAAAATCACTTTTTCTTTGTTGAACTTCAATACAATTTCACCAGTTTCCTTATCTATCAAAGTTCCTGGTTGTCAAGAATGGGCATCCGAGAATAACTGGCCCTCATAAGTCTCCTTTATATCAATCAACACAAAAATCTATAGGAAAAACTAAATCATCAACATGTACTAACACGTCTTATAAGATACAAAGCAGATGAGTAACAAATAAATCAGCCAAAGTGAGAGTCATATTACTTGGTATGATCTCTCCCAAGTTAAATTCTTTAACCTTATTCAATGGCATAACATTTATATTAGACCCTAAATCACATAAAGCATGTGGGGTCTTTACTCCACCAATATTACAAGAGATAGCAAACCTACCTGGGTCATTTAGCTTGGGTGGAAATGTTTGAAGCACTGTCATCTCATCCTTCTCAGTCATGTTTACTTGTTCCTTGATCACTTTCTGCTTCGCCCCCTTTAGTAATTCCTTCATAAATTTAGAAAACTTATACATTAGTTCTAAAACATCATGGAATGAAATACTCACCTGAAGTGTAGTCAACATCTCTTTAAACTTTGCAAACATTCATGCCTCATCCTCATGTAATGGTTTATTCTTAATTATGGGACATGGTAGTTTGATGTAATCAGGTTATTCTAGATAGGGATCATTAAGGGTATGCTTCTTGGTCCTTCTCCAAGGGGAATTTTTATCTATTAACTGTTCAGTGGTGAATCATCTTTCAGCTTAGTCACCCTTGTTTTTACTCTCCTCTCTTTCAGTCCCCACTTCTTCCTTTTCCATCAAATCCTCTTCCACTATTTCATCTTCACCCCTGTCGGTGATCACCTCAAAACCTATTTCTATAACTTTGCAAGATTCATTCTTAGGATTATTTACTGTATTACCTGTAAATCCTCCACTCGAGCCATGTAAGGAAGCTATTTGTCTAGATAACTGGCCAATCTGCACCTCTAAATTCTTTGTGGACGTGTCATGGTTCTTGCTAATTGTTTCATGCTGCTTGTTTACCTGAGCAAAGTTAGTCTGAGTTTCTTGGCTGAATTTTTGTAGGGTGTCTTCCAGTTAAGATAGTTTCCTTTGGATGACAACTTGTTGACTTTGATGAAACCCTTGATTTGCACCTAAATTCTAATTATTGCTCCATCTGAAATTTGAATGATCTTTCCATTCGAGATTGTAGGTGTTGGAATAAGGGTTATTTCTATAGAAATTAGAAAATTTATCCTCTTCACTTGGTCCTTCCAAAGAGAATCTTCCATTTTTATGTCCCTCGCCACAGAAATCACACTTAAGTGCTTGTACCTGACTCACGTTATCCTTACCAAGCTATTTTCAACTAGCTTTTTATTTAATAATTCAATTTGGGCTAAAAGTGCGGTGTGAGTATCAACAACTAACATACCTTTGGGTGTGCCTAAAGTTTCAAGTATTAATGACTCGTCTCTCTTTGAATGATACTAATTCAAACACATATTTTCAGTCAGGTCTTTAACTTTCGGTTCGATCATTGATTTGATTGTGCCTCCCACAGAAGCATCTAGCAACATGCGTGTCTGACTCTTGAGGCCTTTGATGAAATTTTGAATTTTCTCCATATTATTCATATTATGATTTGGGCACCTGTGTGATAAAATTTTGAACCTCTCCCACGAGTCATACAACATTCAGTTTCCTGTTGCTCAAAATTTACAATTTCTACTCTTCACTCAGCAAACTGCGCAGTGGTGAAAAATATCTCTAAGAATTTGTCCTCTAACTCCTTCCATGTTCAAATTGTTCCATTTGGAAGACAAAGTAACCAATCCTTAGACCTTCCAATTAGTGAGAAACCAAACAACCGTAGCTTGACTTGGTCTTCTGTGACATCATTTGGTTTGCACATCGAAGTTGTTTCATAGAAGCGTGCAATATGTGCCCACGAGTCTCTAATCACATCCTCGTTGAACAAATTGTCTCTTAAACATGAAAGCACAAAACTCTTAATATCAAAGTTAGCGGGGTCTTTCGGTACAAACCCTCTCGAAACCTGTCCTTCATCAGTTCTTTTGCACTAATCCCCCATAGTTTTGGGTGGTGCAGCTGCCATGGTGATCTCCTCTTCAGTGTCCGAAGAAATTAATGGTTGATCTTCTATTACGATCCTTTGAGATATAGTTGCTTCTTGAATTGCTATCCTGATAGCACTTATGATTCTTTCAATTTCTATATCAAACGATGTTAATACGGATCCTGAGTTGTGCATACACAAATAGGAAATACCTTAGTAGCACTATGATTAACAAGAAAATAAACAAAAAATCAAAAACTAAAAACAAAACATTGCACAAGCATTTTAGAATTTTAATATCAACAGTCCCCAGAAACGTGAAGGAGAAGAGCGATCCAAAGCGTAGCGGAATTTAAAATTTTTATCCTTTAGTGATCCTTACGAATGGGCATGATCAATGATAGAATCGTTACCTCTTGTGGCGATTGAAACCTTTGATGCAGATCTTAGGATCGATCACAAACGTTGAATGGTGACAATGCCTCTACTCAGTTCACACGAATAGATTCCTTCAATCTCAGTGCTAGTTGCTACGAATGAAGGCTTTGAGTGAGAGAGAGAGAGAGAGAAACGAAATTACAACTACACTAATGCTCCTGCACAAGGGTTGTATTTATAGAACCACTTGTGTGGGCTGCAAGCTAAAAAGCCCACTTAAGTGTATGTGGCACATATCTTAAAAAATGCCAAAATCACTTAAGCGCGTGGTACCTTACCATATTTCGTATTCTACTTAAGTACACTGTACCTTACGATGTTCTACAATTCACTTAAGTGCACTGTACCTTACGGTGTTCCTTAGTTACTCTATCTCTCATCAATCCGTCCTTTTGTGTGTGACCCTGTAGGTTTTCGCGGCATTGGCTATTATATTAAATCACGTATTTAACATAATAAACAGTGAGCAGTATTTAGCAACATATCACTGCTACCCAAGACACGAAAATGTCACGTGATATGACAAATCCTTTTGTGATAATACTTATGCGTACAATTACCCTTTTACCCTTATGTTTATATTGAACACAAGGCATAAACCGTGTCATCCTTGTCCACTTCAATATTGGGCCCGTAGACATTTATCCTGTTACGCAGGATGGGCAAATTCTATCTAGGTCACTCATGTCCCTCAACATGCTTCATGGAGTACCCATCAACTATCTTTATGGTCATCCAGTTACAGACAATGTTTGATCAGCAATAAGGCACTCGACTCTACATCTAGGGTCCATAGTGGTTTCAGGTCGAAGGGTGGTATACACCATTATCACCATGAGAATAACTTATGACACTTTGCATAACATTCTATATAGTATTCTCATAGCGGGTCAATCCAGTATAAATATTACTCTTAATATTCATACCTATGTTTAAGACTTGATAACTCCTTATCCATGATCCATGAGATGTGATCATCAATCTATATAGATAATAGTCTTAACGCTTTAATGTTATCCCACTTCACAATAAAGCTCAACTATGGATACTTTAAGAATATTGTCCTTATGTTTAATGTGATCTCATGATTAAGTCACACTTGATACATTAAACAAACTAGCTATTCTAGGGACTTTATTAAACAAACATAATAAAGAAAAAGCCTTTTATTATTAATAAATAATTCGATACAAGTACCAAAAGTATTGACCTTTAGGTCTTACACCAACAATCTCCCACTAGCAATAGAGCAAATTAGGCATACCCTTAATGCCCATAGATCTAGTATGGCCATCATGCTTCTACTGCGCAAGAGGCTTTGTCAATGAGTCAGCAATATTGTCAAGTGTAGGTACTCTGCATATTTTCACATCTCCTCTATCTATTATCTCTCGAATCAGGTGATAACGCCTAAGTATGTGTTTTGATCGTTGGTGAGATCTAGGCTCCTTAGCTTGTGCGATAGCACCATTGTTATCATAATAGAGACCAATCGGATCCACAATGCTAGGAATTATGCCAAGTTCACTAATGAACTTTTTGATCTAAACAACTTCCTTTGTTGCACTTGAGGCAGCAATATACTCGGCCTCGGTTGTAGAATCAGCAAATGTATCTTGCTTTGATCTTTTCCATCTTACAGCGCCACCGTTTAAGCAAAACACATAACCAGATTGCGATCTAAAGTCATCCTTATCTGTCTGGAAGCTAGCATCGGTGTATCCAATTATAGCAAGCTCTTCCTGACCTCCATATATCAAGAATGAGTCCTTAGTCCTTCTCAAATACTTAAGGATATTCTTGACAGCTACCCAATGAGCATCACCGGGATCAAATTGGTACCTACTCGTTGCACTTAAAGCCTACGAGACATCGGGTCGAGTACATAACATGGCATACATGATAGATTCTATTGCAGATGCATATGGAACCTTATTCATGTGATCCCTTTCTTCCTTAGTTGAAGGGGATTGTGTTTTTGATAGACACATGCCATTTTGTATAAGTATGAATCCTTTCTTGGAATCATGCATATTAAAGCGTCTCAGTACTTTGTCTATGTATGTACTCTGACTTAGGCCAAGCAGTTTTTATGATCTATCTCTATAGATCCTGATTCCTAATATATAGGCTGCTTCACCCAGGTCCTTCATAGAAAAGCATTTCCCCAACCAAGATTTTACTTGTTGTAGGGTAGGGACATCGTTTCTAATGAGTAATATGTCATCTACATATAATACCAGGAAGACGATAATGCTCCCACTAAACTTCTTGTAGACACAAGGCTCATCTTCATTCTTGATGAATCCATATTGTTTTACTATTTCATCAAAACGAAGATTCCAGCTTCTGGAAGCTTGCTTCAATCCATAGATTGATCTTTGTAACTTACATATCTTTTGGGCTTCTTCTAGTATGTCAAATCCTTCAGGTTGTGTCATGTACACACCCTCAAGAAGATTCCCATTAAGGAAAGCAATTTTGACACCCATCTGCCATATTTCATAATCATGATATGCAGCGATAGCAAGTAAAATCCAAACAGATTTAAGCATTACAACTTGTGAAAAGGTTTCATCATAGTCAACCCCATGAATTTGTTTATATCCTTTTGCAACCAGTCTTGCCTTATAGGTATGCACTTTACCATCCATGCCAGTCTTCTTTTTGAAGACCCACTTGCATCCTATAGGTTTAACTCCTACATGAGGCTCTACCTAGGTCCAAACTTGGTTTGTGTACATGGAATCCATTTCAGATTTCACGGCTTCTAGCCACTTCTCAGACTCGGGACCAGTTATGGCCTATTGGTAGGTCACATGCTTATCTTGATCCATGAGTAATACATCACCTTGATCAGTTATGAGATATCCATATCTCTCAGGTAGGTGACGTATCATGCTTGATCTACGATGGTCTTGTTCTACTTTAGCAGGTTGCTCACAACTACTTGTGTTTCCTTCTCTAATTCCTCCATATGTGTATCAATGCTTTGTGATTCTTGAATTTCTTCAAACTCTACTTTCCTCCTACTGATTCCTTTGGAAATAAAATCCTTTTCTAGGAAAACTCCAGTTTGAGCGACAAACACTTTTCCCTCAGAAGGATTGTAGAAGTAATACCCTCTTGTTTCTTTAGGATACCCCTCAAATAAGCATTTGTCAGATTTGGGCTCAAGCTTAGTTGAAATTTGTCGTTTCACATAAACTTCGCAACCCCAAACTTCATGTAAGACATATGTGGTTTCTTACCACTCCATATCTTATATGGTGTCTTCTCAACCTTTTTGGATGGAACACGGTTAAGTGTGTAAGCTGTTGTCAATAGTGCATGTCCCCAAAAGGAGTTTGGAAGATCGATGTGACTCATCATGGATTGGACCATGTCTAACAAGGTTCGATTTCTTCTCTCAGATACACCGTTCCATTGGGGTGTTCCAGGAGGAGAAAGTTGGGATAGGATCCCACACTCTTTCAGATGGTCATCAAACTCTAGGCTTAAATACTCACCACTTCGATATGATCGAAGATTTTTAATATTCTTACTGAAATTCTAGTTATCAGACTTTGAATGTCACACTGGTTGTTATGACATCCAATTCTGCACAGACAGGAATTATGCAGAACTTAACAGTAAGTGCAGTAAATAACACAAGTAATTGTTTACCCAGTTCAGTCCAACATGACCTACATCTGGGGGCTACCAAGCCAGGGAGGAAATCCACTATTAGTAGTATCAATTCAAAGCTAAACTCACCCGTTTACAACTTATCACTTAATCACTACCCAATGCAATTTCAATCTTAACCTAAGATCAGAGTTCCTACTCACTCCCCCTCAATCACCTCAGTGATTACTATCTTTAAACAATATTAAAGACAAGTTGAAGTCATACTTCAAACAACTCTTGATTGTGCTTCACAGCTTTAATCAAGATACACAGCACTCACGCTTAAAAGCTTTGAGTGACACAACACTTACAACTCAATGAACACCCTATGCCAAAGCTATCATCTACTTGATAATGGCTTGGCTTACAAGATACGTCTAATACAAGACTCACAAAAATACAGCAGTGAAGTATGATGGACACACAAAATCTTCACGCCTCAAAATCCCTGAAACTGAATGAAGGAACGCCTTCCTTTTATATTGCAGTATCCTGGGCTTTTGCACCTGTATTCTCCTGAATTTAAGGTCACGCGAGTTCCCATAAATTCAACATTTAGGTTACTAACAAATAGGCTATTTGTTAGGTTCATTGAATGTAGCTTGGTTGTTGATTTCCTGGATTTTCTCTCAGTTGTTGAATCCCTGAAGAATAGCCTGAGAAAAAGCTGAAACAGAAAACTGAACAACCTACAATATAGCATATGCTGTCAAGCATGAATGTCACGACATTCAGCTTGACATCAAGGTCCATATGCTGAGTCTGTTTTTCCAGAAAACAGACTGTACAATTTTGCTGACCTGTACATGATCAAAATGACCATACTACAGTAACAGCTTACATTAATAAATGTCAAAGTGTCCAACTTAACATTTACACATTTGGCCTTAAGTTAGTTCTGTTATTCTCTTGAAGAACAAACTAAGTTACATGCTGAATTATAGCAGAACACCACTCTGTCTAATGTTCAGTAGCTGCTGTCAATGATGAATGTCATAACATCCAGTTTGACATTCAGTCAGTAGGCCTTATGCCAGGTCTGGTCTTTCCTTGATAACCAGACTGGAAATAAATACTAAGTTCTAACAGAACACCTGCTGTTCTATTCCTTAGTATCTGTTGACAGGTATGAATGTCACAGCATCCAGTTTGACATTCAATAAACCCTGTGTTAGCTAGTCCTGCAGTAACTACAATGTAGTCACACATACATGTCATGACATCAGTCAAGACATTAGTACCCATCTAGTGTTTTACCATATAATGCAGCCAATTAAACACCTACAAACTCCCCCTTTGGCAAATTTTTGGCTAAAACACTTTGATCCCCATAACAGAGTTCATAGCAGCGGAATCACACACCTAGCAGGAATTAATACTAGCTAATACACTCAGAGTGGCAGCACACTCACACACATGGAAGTTAAATAAAAACTTCACACAGCAGCACACACACACAGAAGTTAAATCTAAACTTCAACACATAATCGCTGCAGGGGAGGAATCTGTCGTCCTGAGAGTCTGTTGTAGAGACACCCACTCTGTTTGTCAGGGGTTACTCCCCCTTTTGTCAAAAATGTTGCCAAAGCCAACAACATAACCAGAGAATAACGACAGAGTTACAGACTTGGTTTTACTTCACAGTTTCAACCAAGTTACCATCCACTTGATCTTGCTTCACAGCTTTGATCAAGTAATTACCCACTTTTGCTTTACAGTAGGTACCACCATATCAGATGCCATGATTTTGTTTCTGACATCCAGAACCACTCCTGCATGAACAGCATCCTTGAACTCCTGCAGGTACATTTGCCTTCTCACAGTAGGGTGTCTCCTTACCCTCTTGTATCCACCCTTGTTGCAAGTAGCATAGCTATGATCTGTTGACCAATCATGGCCTAGTATAAATTGTTTAGTAGGCAGAGATATTAAACAATTTATCCCAACCATCAGTGGTTGCTATAAGGTCTCAGAGAGACATATTCCCAGTTTGCTCCTTAAGTTTTCAAATTGAGTAGCATCCAGAGCCTTTGTAAATATGTCAGCCAGTTGAAGATCCGTGGCTACATGTTCCAAAGTGATCACCTTGTCTTCCACCAGATCTCTGATGAAGTGGTGCCTAATGTCAATATGTTTGGTCCTGCTGTGTTGGATGGGATTCTTGGAGATATTGATGGCACTGAGATTATCACAGAACAATGTCATGACATTTTGAGTGACATTGTACTCAGTGAGCATCTGTTTCATCCAAACCAGTTGGGAACAACTGCTTCCAGCAGCTATGTATTCAGCCTCTGCAGTGGACAGAGAAACACAATTCTGCTTCTTGCTGAACCAAGATATTAGGTTGTCTCCTAAGAAGAAGCATCCACCTGATGTGCTTTTTCTGTCATCAGCACTCCCAGCCCAGTTAGCATCACAGTACCCAGATAGGACAGGCTCAGACCCATGTGAATACAGCATCCCATAGTCATAGGTCCCATTGATGTACTTGAGAATCCGTTTGACTTGATTCAAGTGGCTCACCTTAGGCTCTGCTTGATATCTGGCACACACTCCAACTGCATAAGAAATGTCAGGTCTACTTGCAGTTAGGTACAGCAGACTACCTATCATGCTTCTATACAAGCATTGATCAACACTAGGCCCTCCATCATCTTTGGTCAACTTCAGATAAGTGGGAGAAGGAGTCCTCTTGTGCCTAGCATTATCCATACCAAACTTCTTAACTATGTTCTTGGCATACTTGCTTTGGGAGAGAAACATAGAGTCCTCCATTTGGTTTACTTGCATTCCAAGGAAATAGGTCAGTTCTCCCACTAGACTCATTTCAAACTCAGACTGCATCTGGTGAACAAATTTTTGAACCATTTGTTCTGACATTCCACCAAAGACTATATCATCAACATAGATTTGAGCTATCATGATTTTGCCTTCTTCATCCTTCACGAACAAGGTTTTATCTATGCCACCCTTTCTGTATCCATTTGAGGTCAGAAATTCGGTTAACCTTTCATACCATGCTCTAGGAGCTTGTTTCAACCCATACAAGGCTTTCCTCAACTTGTATACATGCTCAGGTTGGTTAGGATCACAGAACCCTTTAGGTTGTTCCACATAGACTTCCTCATTCAGGTAGCCATTCAAGAATGCACTCTTCACATCCATTTGGAATAGCTTAAACTTCAGGATGCATGCTACCCCCAACAGCAATCTGATGGACTCAAGCCTAGCCACAGGAGCAAATGTCTCATCAAAATCTACCCCTTCAACTTGAGTCTATCCTTGAGCTACTAGTCGTGCTTTATTCCTAGTAATTACTCCTTTCTCATCAGATTTGTTTTTGTAGATCCACTTGGTACCAATGATGTTGGTCCCTTCAGGTCTTGGAACTAGTTCCCAGACTTCATTCCTTTTGAACTGCTCAAGTTCCTCTTGCATGGCAGTGATCCAGTATTCATCAGTCAGGGCTTCTTTCACATTCTTTGGTTCAACCTTGGATACAAAGCAGGAATTTGAGTTTATTCCTCTTGACCTGGTAGTTACACCACTGGTGGGATCCCCTATGATAAGATCCTTAGGGTGGTCTTTCTGAATTCTGATAGATGGCACTTTGGTGGTTACATCTACTTCACATTCAGGAGGAGGTTCCTGTACTTCTTCAGACTTGACTGGACTGTCAGTTGAACTGTCAAGGAATGTTTCAACATCCTCCATGACATCGGTTCCTTCCTCTTTGTCGTCCACAATGACATTTATGGATTCCATTAGGACATTGGTCCTGTAGTTGAACACTCTGTAGGCTCTGCTGTTAGTGGAGTATCCCAGAAATATACCTTCATCACTTTTGGGATCTAGCTTCCTTCTCTGTTCACGATCTGTGAGAATGTAGCATTTACTTCCAAAGATATGAAAGTACTTCACAGTGGGTTTTCTGCCTTTCCATATTTCATATAGAGTGGAGGAGGTTCCTTTTCTCAAGGTGACTCTGTTGTGAACATAGCATGCGGTATTCATTGCTTCAGCCCAGAAGTGCATGGGGAGCTTCTTTGCATGAATCATTACTCTGGAAGATTCTTGAATAGTTCTATTTTTTCTTTCAACTATTCCATTCTGCTGAGGAGTTATAGGGGAGGAGAACTCATGACTTATTCCTTCAGACGAGCAAAACTCATCAAACTTGGAATTCTTGAACTCCGTACCATGATCACTTCTAATCCGGACCACACAACTGTCCTTTTCCCTTTGAAGTCTTATGCACAGGTCTTTGAAGACATCAAATGTATCTGACTTCTCTCTGATGAAGCTTATCCACGTGTATCTGGAATGGTCATCCACCACCACGTATGCATATTTCTTCCCACCAAGACTTTCAACCTGCATAGGTCCCATTAGGTCCATGTGCAACAGTTCCAGAACTCTGGAGGTTGTGGGATGTCCCAGCTTCGGATGTGACATCTTGGTTTGCTTGCCCACCTGGCATTCTCCACAGACTCTTCCTTCATCAATCAGAAGCTTTGGAATTCCTCTGACTGCTTCCTTGGATATAATCTTCTTCATTCCCCGTAAGTGGAGATGTCCAAGACGTCTATGCCACAACTTCACATCCTGTTCTTCCTTGGCTGAGGAGCATGTTGTGGAAAAGTTAGAGACTTCAGGTTCCCACAGGTAGCAGTTATCTTTGGACCTGGTTCCTCTCATAACTTCCTGATTGTCACCATTTGTCACAATGCATAGCTCCTTAGTAAACTGAACATGAAACCCTTGATCACATAGCTAACTTATGTTGATGAGGTTTGCAGTTAGTCCTCTTACTAACAGCACATTATTCAGTTTTGGCACTCCAGAACAGTCCAGTTTGCCCACACCTTTTATTTTTCCTTTGGCACCATCACCAAAGGTCACATAGCTGGTAGTGTGAGGTAGAATATCTACCAGTAGATTTTCCATACCAGTCATATGTCTTGAGCATCCACTGTCAAAGTACCAGTCTTCTCTGGTAGAAGCCCTTAGAGCAGTGTGTGCTATCCTAGCATACCATTGTTGCTTCTTAATGGGAACATAGCGCTTATGTGTTTTATGCTTAGGCTTAACATGCAAGGCTTGGTTAGGGAAACCATGAATCCAGTAGCAAAAGGCTTTTATATGCCCAAGCCTACCACAGTGGTGACACCTCCACTCCTGGTATTTCCTCTTCTGGTGATCATTCATCCTAGTTCCTCGATGTTGAGACATTGGCTTTGACTTCCGCTTGAACTTCTGAACTTTAGCCTTTGGGCGTTTGTGTTCAGTTGAGGATCTTTTCCCAAATCCAAGGCCAGATTTGGTTCCAGACTGCTGTCCCACCTTTAGAATCTCTTCCAAGGTGTCAGTTCCCTTATTCATCATTCTGATGGATTTAGTCATCTGATTCAGCTTGGAGGTCAGCAGGGTTATCTCACCATTTAGACCCTCTATGACAGACAGTTGCTTCTGTCTCTCATCTTCCAGTTCCTTGATGAGTTTCTTTTGCTTTTCTCCTTGTGCATGCACTTCTGCACTGGTGGAACACAACTTCTTATAGGCTGCTGCAAGTTCATCAAAGGTCAGTTCATCTGCACTTGAGTCATCTTTAGAGGCACAAACACTGGTTAGTGCAGTGACATGTTTGGCAGATTCTCCTTCAGATTCACTTTCAGAGTCTCCTTCAGACCATGTGATAGCTAACCCCTTATTTTGCAATTTGAGGTAAGTAGGGCATTCAGCTCTGACGTGTCCATACCCTTCACAACCATGACACTGGATTCCCTTGCCGTGATTGAACTTCTCATCAGAAGTTGATCTTTTCTTAATGTCAGACGGGATGTTCTTGACATTGGGTCTACCTCTTTGATCAATCTTCTTCACGAACTTGTTGAACTGTCTCCCAAGCATGGCTAAGGCTTCTGATATACTTTCATCACCTCCAGTATATCCTGCTTCTGACTCCTCTTCAGCATTAGATACAAAAGCTATGCTTTTGTTCTTCTTCTCAGCGTACTCACCCAAGCCCATTTCAAAGGTTTGGAGGGAACCAATGAGCTCATCCACCTTCATATTGCAGATGTCTTACGCCTCCTCTATGGCTGTGACCTTCATAGCAAATCTCTTAGGCAAGGACCTGAGAATCTTTCTTACAAGTTTCTCTTCAGCCATTTTCTCACCTAGTCCACCAGAGGTGTTTGCAATTTCAAGAATATTCATGTGAAAGTCATGAATAGTCTCATCCTCTTTCATCCTCAGATTTTCAAACTTGGTGGTCAGCATCTGAAGTTTGGACATCTTCACCTTGGAAGTACCTTCATGAGTTACCTTGAGGGTATCCCAAACTTCCTTAGCTAGTTCACAGTGGTGTACCAGCCTGAAGATGTTCTTGCTGATTCCATTGAACAATGCATTCAAGGCCTTGGAATTTCCAAGAGCTAATGCCTCTTGCTCTTTGTCCCACTCTTCTTCAGGAATCTGCACACTGACTCCATCTTCACCTGTCCTCATTGGATGTTCCCATCCTTTGTTGACAGCTCTCCAGACTTTGCTGTCTAGAGACCTTAAGAAGGCTATCATACAAGGCTTCCAGTCATCATAATTAGAGCCATCCAACATGGGTGGTCTGTTTGAGTGTCCTAAATCCTTGTCCATGGTACTAGAAAGTAACTTCCCTAGATCTCACCCAGAAATTCACAGGCAGGGTGCCTGCTCTGATACCAATTGAAATTCTAGTTATCAGACTTTGAATGTCACACTGGTTGTTATGACATCCAATTCTGCACAGACAGGAATTATGCAGAACTTAACAGTAAGTACAGTAAATAACACAAGTAATTGTTTACCCAGTTCAGTCCAACATGACCTACATCTGGGGGCTACCAAGCCAGGGAGGAAATCCACTATTAGTAGTATCAATTCAAAGCTAAACTCACCCGTTTACAACTTATCACTTAATCACTACCCAATGCAATTTCAATCTTAACCTAAGATCAGAGTTCCTACTCACTCCCCCTCAATCACCTCAGTGATTACTATCTTTAAACAATATTAAAGACAAGTTGAAGTCACACTTCAAACAACTCTTGATTGTGCTTCACAGCTTTAATCAAGATACACAGCACTCACGCTTAAAAGCTTTGAGTGACACAACACTTACAACTCAATGAACACCCTATGCCAAAGCTACCATCTACTTGATAATGGCTTGGCTTACAAGATACGTCTAATACAAGACTCACAAAAATACAGCAGTGAAGTATGATGGACACACAAAATCTTCACGCCTCAAAATCCCTGAAACTGAATGAAGGAACGCCTTCCTTTTATATTGCAGTATCCTGGGCTTTTGCACCTGTATTCTCCTGAATTTAAGGTCACGCGAGTTCCCATAAATTCAACATTTAGGTTACTAACAAATAGGCTATTTGTTAGGTTCATTGAATGTAGCTTGGTTGTTGATTTCCTGGATTTTCTCTCAGTTGTTGAATCCCTGAAGAATAGCCTGAGAAAAAGCTGAAACAGAAAACTGAACAACCTACAATATAGCATATGCTGTCAGGCATGAATGTCACGACATTCAGCTTGACATCAAGGTCCATATGCTGAGTCTGTTTTTCCAGAAAACAGACTGTACAATTTTGCTGACCTGTACATGATCAAAATGACCATACTACAGTAACAGCTTACATTAATAAATGTCAAAGTGTCCAACTTAACATTTACACATTTGGCCTTAAGTTAGTTCTGTTATTCTCTTGAAGAACAAACTAAGTTACATGCTGAATTATAACAGAACACCACTCTGTCTAATGTTCAGTAGCTGCTGTCAATGATGAATGTCATAACATCCAGTTTGACATTCAGTCAGTAGGCCTTATGCCAGGTCTGGTCTTTCCTTGATAACCAGACTGGAAATAAATACTAAGTTCTAACAGAACACCTGCTGTTCTATTCCTTAGTATCTGTTGACAGGTATGAATGTCACAGCATCCAGTTTGACATTCAATAAACCCTGTGTTAGCTAGTCCTGCAGTAACTACAATGTAGTCACACATACATGTCATGACATCAGTCAAGACATTAGTATCCATCTAGTGTTTTACCATATAATGCAGCCAATTAAACACCTACACTTACCTAGTTGGTTTTGTACTTCATCCTTGAATTCCTTGAACTTTTCAAAGGACTCTGATTTGTGTTTCAATAAATACACATAACCATATTATTTACTGTGGAAATTGGTAAACAATCGCTGGTCCTCCCTAGGCCTTAAAACTAAGGGTTACTTTCAGGATCGACCAGTTAATCCTAAGACATGTGCTAGTGTGACAGGGTGACTTATTCAATTCGACAGACAATTAACTTTGTGAGAAACGGCTTCTAACAAAGTATTGAACAAGCACAGGTTTTTTTCACACGAAATGATAATGATGCTATAGCCTATGGGTGACTCGTGACCGACAACACTACAACATTCAAAAGACGTACACGACGAACACGCTTTTGGTGAATTCTATTATCGTAATAGAATCAGTGTCGACAGCGTAGACGACAACGTAAAATGATAACTCAAACGTAAAATGATAACTCAAACGTAAATGAAATTAAAATAAAGTGTTCAACGGGAACAATTGAAAAATAAGGAAGTTACATTGAAATAAATGTGGTGATTCACGTACATAGCACTCTTAAAAACTCTTGCTTCCTCGCGCTGGGAATGAGAATTTTTTTACAAGTGATTTTGGTACAAAGTGAACACCCCGAGTCCTCTGTGGGATCTCCTATTTATAATAAACTAAAGAAACTGCCTACAGGCAAAACTTCTAAAAATAACAGACGTCGTGCCACACGATCTACAAACTGCTCCATACACGATCTACAAACTGCTCCATAATCTGGCGCTTATTCTCCCTGTAACGGCTAGTCATTTTGAAGTTCAAACTTCTCCCGCTCAGGTATTTAAGTCGACACCTTCTCCTATGTGTTTGACACAACCAAGAATTTCTTCAGTCCCAATCTTCAGTTCAGTCGACAGAATGATTTCGACCAAACATGATTCTTATGTCGGTTGCATCTTCTAGTAACTTGTGGTTTTCTCAGCTCTTGTTTATCTCTAGGCTTTCAAACCTCCCCTTGGTGGGGTATAATCCTTAAATCTATAAGGCACTTTCATTGATTACGCCTTCAACATGTTCTATCAATTTCTTGTGGTAACAAAATGCCCCCCAGAGATGCCATTTTCGATTGTCGACTTTTTGTGAGATAATGGCATCTTTGAGATGTCGACTTGTTCTTTACCGCTTCCACTTCTACTTAGTGGTACACCTGTTTGTCCCATGCTGCTGACGTCATTTAATCATGACAAAAATCTCCTTTTTTCCTCGAGACACACAAAATCACGTCTCCATCACTTCACGTCTTTATGACAGAAACGTGTTCACCTCCATAACTGCCTCTTCGCCTCCACGTGTCTGCAGACGTGGGAACATGGGTACATGTGTCAAAAAAGAAAAATCAAGCGTTCACTCTTCCTTTTCTTAGGGTTTAACTCTTATAAAACCCTTGTTTCTTCTTCTGCTTTCCTTTTTTCGCCCTCTGCTTCAGTAAACGAAAACAACCTTTCTTCTCCAAACCTTCAACTTCTTCCATGGCTAGCTCAAGCAAAAGCAAAAGACTTCCCTCCGCTGTGAAGCTCACACAACCACTCACCATTGATAGCAAGGAATATGTTCCTGAACCTCCCTTTGCTGAAGAGAAAGCCAAAATCTGGCGTTCCCAGGTATTAATCCCCTTCTCCCTGTCTGACAAACCTTTAGCATTCTTAGGTCCACTTCCAGAAAATCGTCGTCCTGAGGTAACCAAGACAAACTCTTTTTTCCCCACCAATCATCTTTCTGAACCTCTAGTTTCTTCTCAAAAACCTTTCTCCCTCCGTTATGTCGAAAGGAATTTTAGGACTGCTCCTCCCAAGAACTATCATAAGTTTTGTGCTTGGATGGATCGTTTAGAAACAGAAAAAATCGACCACTAGAAACAGATAGGTATCTATACCCTTCTGCAGATTGCCCGTTGTGCCCCCCCTCAATCTTTTGGCATGTTGTTGGCTGCCCTCCAATTTTGGGACAGTTCGACCAACTCCTTCCATACCAAATGTGGCATGATTACGCCGACACTCTTGGATATTGCTGCCATTACAGGCTTAAAACTGACCGGCGAAGTCTTCGACTATGAAGCCGTAGCACCAGTCTCTCTCAAGTTTGACGTTGGAGATTCTCGGAAGCCGACATATAATAACTTTATCGATCATCATGCTACATCTTCAGGCCCTGTGACCACTGAAGAACATGTGGCCTTTCTAACTCTTTGGCTGTCTCGTTTTGTGTTCTGCTCTAGATCGATGCAGATAGCCAAACATTTTGCTCTTCTGGTAACTCAGCTACACCAGGAGCGTGACATCTCTCTTGGACAATTAATATGGCCTCTCTTTATTAATCTCTATCTGAAGTTGTCTGCCAAATAAAACTCTTTGACCATGAGAACTCAAAGAAGAAGAATGTTTTGGTCCACGGTCCTTTTTGGTTCCTACAACAGTGGCTTAACGCCACTTTTTCTAAAGACATAACGTCCCATGGGATGAGAAGGGTTGCGTGTCCCCCAGAAGAACGACACCTTTTTTAGAAGCGACTGATCTCTTTGACACCCATCGACAAAACCTTTCCTGACGTCAAGGTGTTTCGCCTCTTGTTTACCATCATGTTGACTCGCGCCGACTTTCACCCTTCTATGGCTCCTTTCAGTAGTCGGACTAAAGGTCCTGAATGGCTCACCAGGGCTTTTCCTTCGACTGAAGATGAGCATAAAAATGAAACCTTTGTTATCTGGAGACGTTTTCTGGTCCCCCAATTTCTGTCGGCTGTAACCTCCGGCATCAACCCTGGCCTAGTTGCTTACCAACCCAACTTGGTAGCTAGACAATTTGGACTTTGTCAGTTTGTCCCCAAGTCCCTATATTCTTCCCTCGACATACTCACAAACATCCTTTGTGATCAACCCTGGAGTATGATCCAAGAAGATATTAAGGACCTTTGGGAAAACCGACCAAGGCTCCATTCCATCCCCTTTCAACCAGCCTTCTTCTGCACCAAAGAATTTGATGATTGGTGGTAGTCGTATCTTGCTGCTTACGTTGGTGTTCCTGAGGCCAAATTATCTGAACTAACTCAGGCTCTTGTTTATTTGCAGGCGAAATCGACCAAGTGTAAGGCTCTCTATGCCAAACAAATTCAAGCTTTTCAGGACTATTTCCGAGTTGTGTATCGACCTGATAATCTTCGTCGGACCATCTCTTAGGCCGCGTCCGAATTAAAGGAGAAGGTAACCGACAGGCTCCCAAAACTTAAAATCCCTGGTTACGCGAAAGACAAGTATCTTTACACCATTCATTTTGGAAACATAAAATTTCCTCATTTGCCATCTAGCCCATTGGCTTTGGCCTTTGGCAATTCAATTCCAGATTGCTATTATTGTCCCTTTTCAGACGTGCAAAATGCTTATAAGAAAAAGGCCGACAGAGTGGTACCGACGAAGCATTATCTGCCCTACTACTCAGGGCCACTTCATATTTATCCTCAATATGTTAGAGTGCTCGATTCCACACAAATTGGTAACACTTTTCTGGAAAGCTAACACCTCTTTTTATTTGGATTTTGTCGCTTACTTGATTTTCTATGTTTCTTTACAGCAATCCCCATAGACCCTGTGGATCACGTTTCTGCCAATGAACCTATCCTTTTGACATAAGAGACTCAGGTTCAACTCTGGATGATTTGCCATTTTCTTTTACTTTGGTATTTTTTCTTAACTGTCATTTCGACTCTTGCAGGCTGCTCCTGAGAAGTCCTTTGATGATGATAAGCGACCTATTGCCCAAGTTTTGAAAAACCTCAGTTCTTCGGTATGCACCTATATGTAGCAATCTCACTCAACCCTGTGATTTCTCTAAGGAAAATAATACATGGTATCTAACTTCTTACTTATGTGCATGGTCAACCACGTTCGACAGATCCACCTGTTTCTTCTCAATCCAAGAAATCCAAAAAACATAAACGTTCTGCTGCCACAGGACCTGAGGTATTTCTTGTCAGCTTGTTTGATCTTCGGACTAGAATATCTGCTTATAACCTCTCTTCATGTCTTCAGCCGACTCCACAGCCGACTCAGCCATCTTCTCAACACTCCCACAAATCCAAAGGCCACCAGGGCCATAAAAGGAAGAAGCATGATTCTCCCTCTAGGAGTGATGAAGCCAAGAAGAAAAAACACCACAAAGTGCTCACTCCAGAGGCTCCTTCTCTAGATGCCGACGCTATTATGATCGACACGTCTATCCTTAATAAAGTCCCTGATCTAGCTGTGGGGACTTCGAAGTCGACCAGCACCCCTGTTGCTGCTGTCTTGGAGGAAGAAAATCCAGATGTCGTTCTCCCTACACCGACACAGGTAATCACTTATTTTACTATCTTTTTCCTTGAATTACTGAACTTTTTTTTTACAAACATCTTTTTTCTCTTACAACAGGATGATGCTTCTGGTGAGCCATCTCACCATGTCGCAGACTATACTCCCTCGTCACCGGCTTCTTCTCCATCTCACCAAGCACCCTCTATCGACACTGCTGGTGAGTTCATTGGCTTCCCTATCCAGATTAGTGATAGTGACTCTGATTCAGTCACTAGCCTTGCAACGCACATGGATTCCAGTTCGACTAGTTCTGACTCTAGTCTTTCTTCAGCTTCCTTGCCTTTGCAGGATTTAAGGGGACCAGGGGATGTTGGCATCGCAAAAAACCAGCCTTCTCAAACTACTCCTCTAACAACTACTTCCCCTTCATCTTCCCAGGGGCTGGCAATAAAGCCTTCTGCTCTAGAAGCAATTGCTAGGCTTCGTAGCCTAGTAAGATCACGTGATGCTTCTTCAGATTCTGAGCAGCTTCACCATTTTGGTAAGATGGGTTTTGAAGCGACGAAGGTCAAAGCTCTAATAGACAAGGTTCGTTTTCACGCCTTGAATCCAGATCTCCCCCATGTGCTTATGAGTGAACCTGCTGTGGGCCCAGAACTCTTGCATGTGCTTGCCCAACTCAAAGAGCTTCAACTGTCTGAGTATGCTAAGTGTGAAATGGCCACTTTGGAAAAACTTCTGGTTCCCATGTTGCGTCATCTCGACAATGTTAGGGAAAATGAACACCAGATTGTAACTACTGAGGCCTTTGTGAATGAGAAATGGGAGCTGGCGATGAAGGCCGACGAAGAGGTCACCAAAATGCTGGGAACGATTGAGGAGAAGAAAAAGGAATTGGCCTCCAAACAAACAAGAGCTGCTGAGATACGCCAGCAAATTGATGACCTTCGGCGTCAAATTGTTGCTTTGGACTGTGACTTGGAGTCAATTACTGAGGAGGAATCGTGTATTTTCGACAAGGTTATAAAGCCTGCCCAAGACACTATGGAGCAGACCACCAACGATGCTTTGGCTGTAGCTGAAGAACTTTCCAACGTTGAAAAGAAGCTTGAATAACTTAAAGTCCATGCCGACAACTTGGAACCTAGATTCGGTCAACTTTAACCGATTTTATTTTTATGTAATATTTATACAATGGCTTTTTTGCCAATTTTTATGCCATTATTTTATTTTTCAGCACTGTGTACATTTAATTTTATGTGCCTTTATAGCTGGTTTCAAACATAGTTTTCTCCAACCTAGTTTATTCGACAGCCATTTAGCCTGTCAAAATCTTGACCTCTTGAAGGAGAGGCCTATACTGTTTTAAGTATTTTCCATTTACCCTCAAGATTCGCCTATCTGGTGCCAACTCTTCGACCTCGTAGGCGTTATTAGAGAAAACCTGCAAAACCTTAAACGGTCCTTCCCAATTTGGGGACCATTTGCCCAAAACTCTATCATTTCTATCCATAGGCAAGATCACTCTCCAAACTAAATCGTCGACAGCGAACATTTTGCCTTTCACCTTCTTATTGTAGGCTCTAGCGACTTTTTCTTTCTACCTTTGTAGTGAATCCAAGGCTAACATTCTTTCCTCATCTAAATCGACCAGTTCGTCTGCCATTATGCTCTAATAATCTTCAGAAGGTATTTCGTATTGCCTCTGGATTCTGACTGCATGAACCTGAATCTCTACTGGTAACACTGTGTCGTGCCCATATACCAGTCGAAATGTAGTTGTTCTAGTTGCTTCTTTTGGCGACATTCGACCTGCCCACAAAGCTTGATCTAACGTCTTATGCCAATTTCTTGGCTTCTTGCCTACATGTTTCTTTATTAAGCTAATGGTCACTTTATTGGGCCCTTCGACTTGGCCATTTGCCTATGCATAATAAGGGGTAGAAGTCAATATTTTGATTCCCATCTCTTTTGTTAAATCTTGCACTTTTCGACCAGTAAAGACTGACCCTTGGTCGGTTGTAATTATTTCTGGGATACCAAATCTGCAGATGATGTGACTTTGGACAAAGTCTATCACAGCCTCTTGATCCACATTTGTCAATGCTACGGCTTTAACCCATTTTGTGAAATAGTCGATACCGACCAAAACATACCTTTGTTGTTTCGACGAAGCTGGTTTTATTTCTCCAATCACATCCAATGCCCACCCTCGAAAAGTCCAGGGCTTCACAATTGTATGCAACTCGCTTGCAGGCACATGATGTATGCCTCCATGCAATTGACATTCCTGACAGCTTTTAGCAAATTCAATGCAATCTTTCAACATTGAAGGCCAATAAACTCCTGAGTGCATCAAAAGCCATTTCATCTTCAGTCCCGTTTGATTCGCCCCATACGCTCCATTATGTACACTAGACACAACCACATATGCCTCACTTTCTCCCAGGCATTTTAGCAAAACTCCTTCAGCTGTCTTTTTGAACAATTCATCATTCACCAGGACATAGCTAAGGGCCCTATATTTTACCTTTCGATCTGTCGACTCTATAGGATTACGTAAATAATTGAATAACAGTTTACGCCAATCATTTTCTCCCCCATCGTCGATGGTCAGAATTTCAAAATGATATCTATCTACAGCTCCTAACTTTATAATCGACAAATCTGATGGTGATAACAATGTCGCTCGTACCTTCTCTCTTACTTGGACCTCTTCTTCATCCTGGTCTTTCGACGCTTTGTACCCTAAAGCTTCCTGCGCCAAATCGTTTGTTCTGTGGTTCTCTTTCCGTGGTATATGATGGAGGCTTACTTGCTCAAACCTCTTGAGTAATCTGATGGTAATCACAAAATACATGATTAAATTTTCTTTGACACACCTGTATTCTTTTGATACCTGTTTAATTACTAACTCCGAATCTCCCATAATTTCGACATTCCTTGCCCCCAATTCCAGCAGAAGTTCAAGTCCTGTGATCAACGATTCATATTCTGCTTCATTGTTTGTGCATACTCCTTCAATTCTGTATTTGAACTCTACTGGAATTCCATCTGGAGAAATTATGACTCCCCCCATCCCAGATCCGTTCTTATGCCTTGAACCGTCGAAGTACAATCTCCATGGCACTATGTCTACATAATTTTGAGCCATTTCGACCATTGAATGGTCGACAAGGAAATCTGTCACCACTTGCCCTTTCATCGCTTTTAAAGGCACGTACTTCAGAGAATACTCAGTTAACGCTAAAGCCCATTTACCAATTCGACTATGCAAAATTGGTTTAGACAACATGTGCTTAATAATATCAAAGTGAGAAGATACATACACATCAACAGGCTTAATATATTGCTTTAGTTTCATACAAGAAAAATAGAGGCATAGACATAGTTTTTCTATATCACTATACCTAGTTTCAGGATCATTAAGCATTCGACTAAGGTAATACACAGGTCTTTTGACACATTTTTCATCCTCTTGGACTAACATACTTCCTATAGTCGATTCTGAAGCTGCAATATACAACCTCATTGGCCTATTCCTAATAGGAGGGGCCAGTACTAGAGGCTTAGTCAAATATTCTTTAATTTTGTCGAAAGCCTCTTGGTGCTCTTCTTGCCACTTAAAATCCTCATTCTTCAGTCGAAGGAGTGGTGAAAAGGCTTTAGTTGTACCATTTAAATTTGATATAAATCTTCTAAGAAAATTTATTTTGCCCAACAAAGATTGCAGTTCCTTTTTGGTCGACGGAGGCTTGACGTCTATAATGGATTTTGTTTTGCTTTGGTTTACTTCAATACCTTTTTTATGCACCACAAAGCCAAGGAAATCACCCGCATGCACACAAAAAGCACACTTTAATGGATTTATTTTCAATCCACATTTCCTCATCCTTAAAAAGGCTTTTCGGAGATGTTCGACATGAGTAAGTCGACCATTTGATTTTATCACAATATCATTAATGTATACTTGCATGAAATCTTCAATAAAATCATGGAACATTGAGTTCATTACCCTCTGATATGTCGCTCCGGCATTTTTCAGGCTGAATAACATGATAACCCACTCATATGTACCTAAGGCTCCTGGGCATCGAAACGCCGTCTTCGGCACATCTTCCTCTGCAATAAAAATTTGGTTATATCCAGAATAACCATCTAACATACTTAAATATTCAAAACCAGTGGCAGAATCGACCAGCATTTCTACTATGGGCATGACATACTCATCTTTGGGGGTAGCAGCATTTAGATCTCTAAAGTCAATAAATACTCTTAAAGACCCATTTTTCTTAATTACTGGCACAATATTGGCCAACCATTCAACATACCTTGCAGTTTGTATAAACTTGCTTTTGAGGAGCCTTTCTATCTCAGCTTTTATCTTTGCCATGATCTCTGGTGCGAAACGCCTAGGCGTCTGCTTTACTGGCTTTCTTCCAACTTTTATTGGCAGTTTTAGCTCTACCAAATCCCTACTTAAACCAGGCATTTCGTTATAATCCCGAGCAAAACAATCCTTAAATTCTTTAAGTAGACATATTACCTCAGATTTTAACTCTTTATCGATGTTGGCATTGATGTATGTTGGCCTTGTGTCGCCATTTTCGCCAAGGTCGACTTCTTCTAAGGGGTCTTTTGGTCGCATCTTTTCTGGCGCCTTTGGATCTTTTTCAAACCCTAAAGGTTCATCATCATAAATGCAGTCCGAACGTTGCATGTTGACGTTTCCTTTAGCAAAAACTCGCTTATCTGGAGGCCCTGGCTCAATAGCCAAATTACCTTCTTTCTTTAACACATAGGCTTCGACAACCATGTTTTCTTCAGCCTCTAGGGCCGATTTTATTTTGTTCTCGGCAACGTATGCCGAAATCCTTTTTAGAGCCTCTAGCTCAGTCATCATCAGTGACATCCCCCCAGCCTGTCGGTCGGATATCTGCATAGGGTGGATCCTCTAAACGTTCCACATCCCAAATGAAGCCATGAGTCTCGTGCAAAGTTAGATAAACCAAATCTTCACTCATATTAGCATACACATCCTCAGATGGTAAACAAGGAGAAATGTTAGCCAGCTTTCTCTCGAATTCCTTCTTGCCGACATTGTTCACGTCAGGCATGAAGTAACCTTGATCAGCTTCGATATTTTCGACTACTCCATCTTCTCTCCAAATCACCAATCTTTGATGTGCTTAAGATGGTACAACTCCGACACCATGGAGCCATTCTCTTCCGACTAGCAAATTATAACTTGGCTTGGCATCTATTACCATAAACAGTGTCGGCCTAGTTATTGAACCAACAGCGATATTCACCATGATCACACCCATGGTGCTTTTTGTCTTGCCCCCGTAGTCAGACAAGACCACATTGTTGGATCTAATATCAGTATCATACTTGCCAATCTTCTTCAGCATATGGTGTGGCATGATGTTAACAGTGGCGCCATAATCTACCAATACTTTGTTGATAGTCACACCTTCCACTTTGGCCCTAATCAACAACAGTTTCAAATGATTTTTCATAGTCATCGTGAGCCTTTCAAAAACTGCTTCTTGGCTCTCATCAGAACCATCATTCAACACAAAGTAACATCTTGGCTTATGTAACTCCATTTCTTCAGTGCCGATATCATCTATCGACTCCTCCACCTCAGTCACACAATTATATTCTTGTGGTAGAATTGATACCACGTTGACTAAGATGTCCAAACTTGCTTCTGATTCTGAATTGAAGTCATCAGTAACCTCATCAGAACATTTTTCAGTTGGTCGACGAACATACTCCCTGATCCGTTCCTTAGCTGTCGTGTCGACCTTCACAACAACTTTCTTTCCAGCATTCGCCCCACTAGCCATGCCTTTTCCAGCTATTCTTATAGCAGCCTCTCTCTCGGCCTGCTTGCGCCGCTGAAAACGTCTCCATTGAGTTCTCGACATGGGGTTCTTCCCCAAATAATTTTCAGAGACATGAGTCATTTTCTCAGACTTGAACTCACGCCTGTAGTTAATTGCTAGACCTCCTCTGGCAGCAGCCACACCTTGTGGGGTTTCTTGTTTTCCCTGAGGCTTGATCCAGGTGCCTCTAGGAACACTTACCGATGGTACGAAGCTCTTAGGCCTCGCCTGAGCGTTTTCCACAGCCTTCTTTGGGACTCTTTCATTCTGGCACTCTCTGTTCAGCCCACTTCTTTTGCTTTTACCCAATTGTAGCTTCTGGAAATTTTCAGCAGCTACTTTGTCGGTGACAACACCACATCTAGGGCATAAGCAGACTTGTGAACCCTTATTCTTACAGCGATACAGGAAATCTACCAAATCTTCATCAGCCCTTGGGTAGACTTCGGCCATGTCGACATTTGGGCTTTCACCAGTTTGCTCTAGCATGGCGGCCTCATCATATTCAGTGATCTCGACCATGTTGATCTCGACTGGCTCAACGAATAGAGCTTCCTCCTGGTGAAGACGGTCAGCGTCGATCTTCATTTTGTGGCCAGCAAATCTCAGCCTGCCTTCTTGAATTTCTTTGTGAACCAGATCCATGAAAAGATAACAATTAGAGGTATTATGACCAAGATAATTATGATACTTACAAAATCCTCTTTTTTGTCTTTGTTCTAATGGTGGTACTTTAGTACCAGGTAGCACCACCATTTGACCATCTTTAACTAACAAATCAAAAATTTCCTCACACTTGGTCACATCAAATGTATAAGTTTTCGAAGGGAATTTTGGATTGTTTTCGACAGGATTTTTCCCTTGCGCAGGAAGTAATGATCGACACTCATAAGCAGATCCTGGCTTTAACTCAGCCACGTCAATTTCTAATTCGGTCGATGAGGCATAATCAGCCTCATATATTGGATCTGTCGCGTCATAGTCGACGAACGCTACTTTTTCTTTCTTAGCCTTATTGTGTCTAACCTTTTCTAACCTTAGCCGTCCGAGATGTCGAACTCTATCAGCCAATTGTGACACACTCTTCACAAAAGTTGGGTCTATTTTCTTCCTAATGGAATAATCTAACCCCCCATCAGCCATTTGAACAAGTTCATGTTCTGGTACTTGCGTAAAGCACCTGGCTTTTAATGATCTGAATCTATTCAGATAATCGTCAATACTCTCAGCAAACCTTCTCTTAATACTAGAAAATTCTGCCAAACTAATTTTGGAATGTCCTTCATAAAACTGTTCATGGAACTTCTTTTCTAACTTGGCCCACGAATCAATCGAACTTGAGGCCAAAGAAGTGAACCATGTGAAGGCAACCTTAGTCAGATAGGAAGGAAAGTTTTTTACTCTCAAACACTCATTATGAGCTAAATCTCCTGACTCTGTTAGATATCTGGCAATATGCTCTATTGTCGACTCACCAGATTCTCCCCCAAACTTAGTGTATTTAGGCACTTTCATTCCTTTAGGTGCCTCGGTTTGGAGAATAAATTCAGCCAACGGGGAAGCATATAGTCGCCTTTGCAATGTGGCACTCATACCATTCCTAGTCATAATCCTTTCGACAATAGTTGTCAAATTATTTTCTACTGCTAAGTCTTCTTGTCGATGTTGATCGATAATTTGATCAGCATCTTGGTGTCGGTTAACCAACATCATTTGGTTACGTTATGCTACTCCTGATTCAACACCTTGATTTTGTCGGGGTCTAAGGATTTGTCCCTCGTGGACTGTCTCATCTTCTGCTGCCCCTATCTCCACTTGAACAGGAATGGTTTGCCTGACCACTTGTGTCATCTGTCGAGCCGGTGCCCCCAGGAAGTTACACAAGCGTGTCAATTGATTAGCCACCTGCCTATTTGTTTCAACAGATTCCTGTATCACAGGATTAAAAACTGTACCCATTTGATTAGTTAACATATTAACCAACTCATGGTTACTATCATCCATTTGCTGCCTCAACACCGCTATTGAAGTGTTCGACAGCGGCATGGTTCTATTCTGAGTATTATTCCTATTATGAGCATTGCCCCCTTGCGCTGATCCTTGTAAGGGGGGATTCCTATTTTGAGCGTTGTCTGAAAACAATGATGCACTTGATGTTGACTGATATCCTGACATTAAGGAATACGGCATTCCATCAAGAGGATCTGTGGTGCCAAAGCGAGGCACACGAGGTCTGAACGTTGTTATCATTGATCCTGAACCTCCCGGTGGAGGTAAAGGAATTGATGCTCCAACCGCACCCATAGTCGACATCGTTGAGGTTGCACTTGTCATCGGAGGCAAAGTTGCAACCTGTGAGATTACTATTTCCGTAGTGGAGTTAAACTGGTGATTTGTGATCTGGTTGTGGTGTGTGATTTTCCTGATGTGTTTCCTGAAGAAGTGAATGAATTACCACCAGAGCGTGAAGTTGAGTTCTCGATTGATTTGGTACCTGGTACTAGACCGATATCGATGGCTCCGTACCGGATGTCTGCTGTTGAGTTAGCTGAATTGAAGAGTCAGTTGGAAGATCTGTTGGATAAGAAATTTATTCGTCTGAGTGTGTCACCGTGGGGTGCACCAGTGTTGTTGGTTAAGAAGAAAGAAGGTACTATGAGGTTGTGTGTGGACTACAGGCAACTGAATAAAGTGACGATCAAGAATCGGTATCCTTTGCCGAGGATTGATGATTTGATGGATCAGTTGGTTGGTGCGAGTGTGTTCAGCAAGATAGATTTGAGATCTGGGTATCATCAGATACGTGTGAAAACTGAGGATATTCAGAAGACTGCTTTCAGAACAAGGTATGGACATTATGAGTATTCTGTAATGCCTTTTGGTGTGACTAATGCGCCTGGAGTATTCATGGAGTATATGAATAGGATTTTCCATCCGTACCTAGATAAGTTTGTTGTGGTGTTTATTGATGACATTTTGGTGTATTCGAAATCTGAAGAAGAGCATGCTGAGCATTTGAGAGTGGTTTTAGAAGTTCTACGAGAAAAGAAGTTATTTGCTAAACTCTCTAAATGTGAATTTTGGTTAGAAGAGGTTAGTTTTCTTGGTCATGTGATTTCAAGAGGTGGTGTTGCTGTTGATCCTTCTAAGATAGAAGCGGTATCTAAGTGGGAAGCTCCGAAGTCAGTTTCTGAGATAAGGAGTTTTCTTGGACTTGCAGGTTATTATAGGAAGTTCATTGAGGGATTTTCTAAGTTGGCGTTACCGTTGACGATGTTGACCAGAAAAGGGCAAGCATTTGTTTGGGACTCAAAGTGTGAAGAAGGTTTCCAAGAGTTAAAGAGGAGGTTGACTACTGCTCCTATTCTGATATTACCGAGTTCGTCGGAATCATTTGAGGTTTACTGTGATGCTTCATTGTTGGGTTTGGGTGATTGTTGATAGATTGACGAAATCGGATCATTTCATTCCGATCAGAATGGATTATCCGTTAGAGAGACTAGCCGAGTTGTATATTGAGAAGATTGTAAGTTTGCATGGTATTCCGTCTAGTATTGTTTCGGACCGAGATCCTAGATTTACATCGAAGTTCTGGGAAGGTTTGCAGAGAGCTTTGGGAACTAAGCTGAGGTTGAGTTCTGCATATCATCCGCAGACTGATGGTCAGACTGAGAGGACGATTCAGTCATTAGAGGATCTTTTGAGGGCTTGTGTTTTGGAAAAAGGAGGTGCTTGGGATTGTTATTTGCCTTTGATTGAGTTTACCTACAACAATAGTTTTCATTCGAGCATTGGTATGGCACCGTTTGAAGCTTTGTATGGTAGGAGATGTCGGACACCTTTGTGTTGGTATGAGTCCGGTGAGAGTGCTGTGGTTGGACCGGAGATTGTTCAACAAACTACGGAAAAGATTAAGATGATTCAGGAGAAGATGAGAATTGCTCAGAGTCGTCAGAAGAGTTATCATGATAAGAGGAGGAAGTCACTTGAGTTCCAAGAGGGAGATCATGTGTTTCTTCGTGTTACTCCGATAACTGGGGTTGGTCGAGCTTTGAGGTCAAAGAAGTTGACTCCTCGATTTATTGGTCCTTATCAGATTTTGGAAAGGATAGGGGAAGTAGCCTATCGTATCGCTTTACCGCCGTCGCTTGCGAATTTGCATGAGGTTTTTCATGTGTCTCAGTTGAGGAGGTACATTCATGATCCGTCGCATGTAGTCCAAGTAAATGATGTACAGGTGAGAGATAACCTGACTGTTGAAACATCACCTATGAGGATTGAGGATCGAGAGTTGAAGCAATTGCGAGGTAAAGAGATTGCCTTGGTGAAGGTAGCTTGGGGAGGACCAGCAGGTGGCAATGTGACTTGGGAACTGGAGAGTAAGATGAAGGAGTCTTACCCAGAGTTGTTCGCTTGAGGTATGTTTTCGAGGACGAAAACTCTTTTAGTGGGGGAGAGTTGTAACACCCCGATAATAATAAAATAATTATTTAAATTGAGTTAATAATATATTTATTAATTTAATTAAATAATTGGAATTATTATTATTATTATTTTTGGGAATTATTGAATTATTATTATTATTGGAATAATATAATTTGGAAAATATATAAGTTGGAATAAGGAAAAAGAGTTTCATTTGGAAAATAAGGTTTTACGTGAAAACAGAGAAACGATCGTGAAAGAGGAAAAGGGCAAAGAGACAGAGCAAGGGCTGAAGGTTGAAGAGAGAAAAGCTTGGAGCTCAAAGATTTGCCGGATTAACTCAGGTAAGGGGGGTTTATCGTCGATTAATGGGTATTATGGGATAATATGTGATGGGTAGTGATAAGCCGTTAATTTGACCCTAATTGGGATTTTTGATGCTGAAGAATTATGTTGGATAAATTGTATTTAGACTGTAATTGAATTTGTGTTTGGGTTAGTTGTGAAATTCCGAACGTATAGCTTTTTACGGAATCGGAATCGGAGGTCCGGAAGTCCTCCAACGGCGGAAAATGCGGAGAATTCTGCATTCTGCCTTGTGTTAGCGCAGGAACTGCTGTTTTGTCTGCGTTAACCGGTTAACCCAGGGTGTTAACCGGTTAACACTGTTATAATTTGTGAAATTGTGCTGTTTTGCCTGCGTTAACCGGTTAACCCAGGGCGTTAACCGGTTAACACTGTTACGTTTTGCCAGAAAATGTGTTTTTGCCTGCGTTAACCGGTTAACCCAGGGCGTTAACCGGTTAACGCTGTTGCAGAGTGGAAAAATGTTAATTTAAAATGTTGTGTACGTAATTGAGAGTTGGCCTATGTTGGCGTATGATGTAATAGGGATTATTTCCCGCTGTTTTGAGCAGTATAGGTATTAGTAGAGTGTGCTAATACTGTGTTTAATTGATTTACATGATAATGATGTGTTGATACATGTGTTGATGATGGATGATGGCATGCATAATGATGTGAATGTATATATTATGCCTGTATTTGTGAATGGACTGTTGTATGACTTAGAGTGTGAGCATATGTCCATTGTGAATTGTTGTTGATGCTGCATTGCTAGATGATTAGCGTGCATAGCATAGCCTTTGGGGCTGTAGCTAATTCCCATGGTGAGGAATTAGTGAGTGAACCATTGTGGGTTTGTTGTTGATGTTTGCATGCTAGATGATTAGTGTGCATAGTCTAGCCTTCGGGGCTGTAGCTAATTCCCATGGTGAGGAATTAGTGAGTGAGTCACTGGGTCTCAAATGAGTGAGACTAGTGAGCTTAGTAGCCGTATCTGGAGGGATCGGTGAGCTTGAACTATATGTTCAAGAATAGTCGGTACCGCATGTGTGGAGTCTCATTGCATAATGTATGTATGGCGTATAATATGAATGGATGTATTCCAATATTATACGTGTGTTTGTGTTGTTATGGAGTATGATTTGAGATTATACTTGTGATTTATGTTGGTGTGAGTATGATGTTGAGCTGATGTGCTGTTACTGATTGTATGGTGTGATTAGGGTGATTAATGTGTTAAATTACTTAACATGACATGAGATTTTATAATGCTTATTATATTGATTGAGGAACTCACCCTTACAACTATTTTTCAGGTAACGAGAAATGAGTTGAGTAGAAGCGAATGCTTGGAGTCTAGTGTAGTCTCCCTAGTGGGTCGTGCTCTGATAGATGTAACATCGGGATGGGATATTTACCTTGTTGAATAATTTACATGTGAATGTTACATGTTTTACATGATTGAGGAGATCTCTATCCGTTGCGTTTTATGCAAATGTTTATGTTTGAATTAATAAAAGAGCATGACCGTTATATTGTTGAATATTGTGGAATATTGTGTGTGACACCCTTGAAGGGCATAATTACTCTGATTGTTATATGTTTATTATTTTTAATTAAATATTTGGGGTATTTTAGAAGGGTGTTACATTAGTGGTATCAGAGCATAGTCGGTCGAGTCGAGTCGTAATTATTCTGTTTCCCCTGTACGGTATAGGTGTTGTGTAACCCTATCAGTACTCATTGTTTTAGTTTGTTTGGGTTTCAGAATAGAGATGGCTGGAAGAGGTAGAGATGATGCTGCGATTGCTGAGGCTCTGGGTATGCTAGCTGGAGTACTTGGAGGAAATCCGAATGTTGTGGGAATGGGAGCTGCTCGTCAACTGAGTGAGTTCCAGAAGAACAATCCTCCAATGTTCAAGGGAGCATACGATCCAGATGGCGCTCAGAAGTGGTTGAAGGAGATCGAGAGAATCTTCCGAGTAACTGATTGTGCCGATAACCAAAAGGTCAGGTTCGGTACGCATATGCTGTCAGAGGAAGCTGATGATTGGTGGGTTGCTACCCGCACTGAGTTGGAATCTGCTGGAAATGCTGAGATCACTTGGGCTGTGTTCAGAGAGAGATTCCTGAGGAAGTACTTTCCAGAAGATGTCAGAGGAAAGAAGGAGATAGAATTCTTAGAGTTGAAGCAGGGTAACAGGTCTGTTACTGAGTATGCTGCTAAGTTCACAGAGCTGTCGAAGTATTACACTCCCTATAATGAGGCTGCTGGAGAATTTTCGAAATGTGTGAAGTTTGAGAACGGGTTGCGTCCCGAGATCAAACAGGCTATTGGATATCAGCGGATCAGAGTATTTTCTGACTTGGTTGACTGTTGCAGGATTTTTGAACAGGATTCCAAAGCCAGAGCAGAGAGCTATCAGCAGAGGGTTGATAGGAAAGGCAAGAATCAGAATGATCGTGGAAAACCGTATGCAGCTGGCAAAGGTTTTCCGAGTCAGAGTGGGATGAAGAGGCCTAGTGGGGGAGACTCTAGTGCTCCTGCTAAGTGTTATAGATGTGGTCGGGCTGGACATCGTGTCCATGAGTGTACCAGTGCTGCGATGAAGTGTTTCAAGTGTGGTAAAGGTGGTCACTTGGCTGCAGAGTGCCGGTTGAAGACTGTGACTTGTTTCAACTGTGGAGAGTTGGGTCATATCAGTCCACAGTGTCCTAAGCCAAAGAAGGAGAATCAGTCGGGAGGCAAGGTCTTTGCTTTATCGGGTTCTGAGACTTCTGCAGATGATCGTTTGATCAGAGGTACGTGCTATATTAATGGCTTTCCTCTTGTAGCTATTATCGACACAGGTGCTACTCATTCCTTTATATCTTTGGATTGTGCTGTGAAACTTAAGTTAGAGATATCTGAGATGCTTGGAAGTATGGTGATTGATACTCCTGCGAAGGGTTCAGTGACTACTACTTCAGTTTGTTTGAATTGTCCTTTGAGTATTTTTGGTAGAGACTTTGGGATAGACCTTGTGTGTCTTCCACTAGTGCAGATTGATATTATCTTGGGAATGAACTGGTTGGTGTTTAACCGAGTTTCTATTAACTGTTTTGATAAGACTGTGATTTTTCCTGAGATTGAGGAAGGAAAGGATTTGTTTCTATCAGCGAGGCAGGTGAATGAGGAAGTAGCAGATGGGGCAGAGTTGTTTATGCTGTTAGCGACTTTGGAAGCTAAAGATAAACTGGTGATTTGTGATCTGGCTGTGGTGTGTGATTTTCCTGATGTGTTTCCTGAAGAAGTGAATGAATTACCACCAGAGCGTGAAGTTGAGTTCTCGATTGATTTGGTACCTGGTACTAGACCGATATCGATGGCTCCGTACCGGATGTTTGCTGTTGAGTTAGCTGAATTGAAGAGTCAGTTGGAAGATCTGTTGGATAAGAAATTTATTCGTCCGAGTGTGTCACCGTGGGGTGCACCAGTGTTGTTGGTTAAGAAGAAAGAAGGTACTATGAGGTTGTGTGTGGACTACAGGCAACTGAATAAAGTGACGATCAAGAATCGGTATCCTTTGCCGAGGATTGATGATTTGATGGATCAGTTGGTTGGTGCGAGTGTGTTCAGCAAGATAGATTTGAGATCTGGGTATCATCAGATACGTGTGAAAACTGAGGATATTCAGAAGACTGCTTTCAGAACAAGGTATGGACATTATGAGTATTCTGTAATGCCTTTTGGTGTGACTAATGCGCCTGGAGTATTCATGGAGTATATGAATAGGATTTTCCATCCGTACCTAGATAAGTTTGTTGTGGTGTTTATTGATGACATTTTGGTGTATTCGAAATCTGAAGAAGAGCATGCTGAGCATTTGAGAGTGGTTTTAGAAGTTCTACGAGAAAAGAAGTTATTTGCTAAACTCTCTAAATGTGAATTTTGGTTAGAAGAGGTTAGTTTTCTTGGTCATGTGATTTCAAGAGGTGGTGTTGCTGTTGATCCTTCTAAGATAGAAGCGGTATCTAAGTGGGAAGCTCCGAAGTCAGTTTCTGAGATAAGGAGTTTTCTTGGACTTGCAGGTTATTATAGGAAGTTCATTGAGGGATTTTCTAAGTTGGCGTTACCGTTGACGATGTTGACCAGAAAAGGGCAAGCATTTGTTTGGGACTCAAAGTGTGAAGAAGGTTTCCAAGAGTTAAAGAGGAGGTTGACTACTGCTCCTATTCTGATATTACCGAGTTCGTCGGAATCATTTGAGGTTTACTGTGATGCTTCATTGTTGGGTTTGGGTGATTGTTGATAGATTGACGAAATCGGATCATTTCATTCCGATCAGAATGGATTATCCGTTAGAGAGACTAGCCGAGTTGTATATTGAGAAGATTGTAAGTTTGCATGGTATTCCGTCTAGTATTGTTTCGGACCGAGATCCTAGATTTACATCGAAGTTCTGGGAAGGTTTGCAGAGAGCTTTGGGAACTAAGCTGAGGTTGAGTTCTGCATATCATCCGCAGACTGATGGTCAGACTGAGAGGACGATTCAGTCATTAGAGGATCTTTTGAGGGCTTGTGTTTTGGAAAAAGGAGGTGCTTGGGATTGTTATTTGCCTTTGATTGAGTTTACCTACAACAATAGTTTTCATTCGAGCATTGGTATGGCACCGTTTGAAGCTTTGTATGGTAGGAGATGTCGGACACCTTTGTGTTGGTATGAGTCCGGTGAGAGTGCTGTGGTTGGACCGGAGATTGTTCAACAAACTACGGAAAAGATTAAGATGATTCAGGAGAAGATGAGAATTGCTCAGAGTCGTCAGAAGAGTTATCATGATAAGAGGAGGAAGTCACTTGAGTTCCAAGAGGGAGATCATGTGTTTCTTCGTGTTACTCCGATAACTGGGGTTGGTCGAGCTTTGAGGTCAAAGAAGTTGACTCCTCGATTTATTGGTCCTTATCAGATTTTGGAAAGGATAGGGGAAGTAGCCTATCGTATCGCTTTACCGCCGTCGCTTGCGAATTTGCATGAGGTTTTTCATGTGTCTCAGTTGAGGAGGTACATTCATGATCCGTCGCATGTAGTCCAAGTAAATGATGTACAGGTGAGAGATAACCTGACTGTTGAAACATCACCTATGAGGATTGAGGATCGAGAGTTGAAGCAATTGCGAGGTAAAGAGATTGCCTTGGTGAAGGTAGCTTGGGGAGGACCAGCAGGTGGCAATGTGACTTGGGAACTGGAGAGTAAGATGAAGGAGTCTTACCCAGAGTTGTTCGCTTGAGGTATGTTTTCGAGGACGAAAACTCTTTTAGTGGGGGAGAGTTGTAACACCCCGATAATAATAAAATAATTATTTAAATTGAGTTAATAATATATTTATTAATTTAATTAAATAATTGGAATTATTATTATTATTATTTTTGGGAATTATTGAATTATTATTATTATTGGAATAATATAATTTGGAAAATATATAAGTTGGAATAAGGAAAAAGAGTTTCATTTGGAAAATAAGGTTTTACGTGAAAACAGAGAAACGATCGTGAAAGAGGAAAAGGGCAAAGAGACAGAGCAAGGGCTGAAGGTTGAAGAGAGAAAAGCTTGGAGCTCAAAGATTTGCCGGATTAACTCAGGTAAGGGGGGTTTATCGTCGATTAATGGGTATTATGGGATAATATGTGATGGGTAGTGATAAGCCGTTAATTTGACCCTAATTGGGATTTTTGATGCTGAAGAATTATGTTGGATAAATTGTATTTAGACTGTAATTGAATCTGTGTTTGGGTTAGTTGTGAAATTCCGAACGTATAGCTTTTTACGGAATCGGAATCGGAGGTCCGGAAGTCCTCCAACGGCGGAAAATGCGGAGAATTCTGCATTCTGCCTTGTGTTAGCGCAGGAACTGCTGTTTTGTCTGCGTTAACCGGTTAACCCAGGGTGTTAACCGGTTAACACTGTTATAATTTGTGAAATTGTGCTGTTTTGCCTGCGTTAACCGGTTAACCCAGGGCGTTAACCGGTTAACACTGTTACGTTTTGCCAGAAAATGTGTTTTTGCCTGCGTTAACCGGTTAACCCAGGGCGTTAACCGGTTAACGCTGTTGCAGAGTGGAAAAATGTTAATTTAAAATGTTGTGTACGTAATTGAGAGTTGGCCTATGTTGGCGTATGATGTAATAGGGATTATTTCCCGCTGTTTTGAGCAGTATAGGTATTAGTAGAGTGTGCTAATACTGTGTTTAATTGATTTACATGATAATGATGTGTTGATACATGTGTTGATGATGGATGATGGCATGCATAATGATGTGAATGTATATATTATGCCTGTATTTGTGAATGGACTGTTGTATGACTTAGAGTGTGAGCATATGTCCATTGTGAATTGTTGTTGATGCTGCATTGCTAGATGATTAGCGTGCATAGCATAGCCTTTGGGGCTGTAGCTAATTCCCATGGTGAGGAATTAGTGAGTGAACCATTGTGGGTTTGTTGTTGATGTTTGCATGCTAGATGATTAGTGTGCATAGTCTAGCCTTCGGGGCTGTAGCTAATTCCCATGGTGAGGAATTAGTGAGTGAGTCACTGGGTCTCAAATGAGTGAGACTAGTGAGCTTAGTAGCCGTATCTGGAGGGATCGGTGAGCTTGAACTATATGTTCAAGAATAGTCGGTACCGCATGTGTGGAGTCTCATTGCATAATGTATGTATGGCGTATAATATGAATGGATGTATTCCAATATTATACGTGTGTTTGTGTTGTTATGGAGTATGATTTGAGATTATACTTGTGATTTATGTTGGTGTGAGTATGATGTTGAGCTGATGTGCTGTTACTGATTGTATGTTGTGATTAGGGTGATTAATGTGTTAAATTACTTAACATGACATGAGATTTTATAATGCTTATTATATTGATTGAGGAACTCACCCTTACAACTATTTTTCAGGTAACGAGAAATGAGTTGAGTAGAAGCGAATGCTTGGAGTCTAGTGTAGTCTCCCTAGTGGGTCGTGCTCTGATAGATGTAACATCGGGATGGGATATTTACCTTGTTGAATAATTTACATGTGAATGTTACATGTTTTACATGATTGAGGAGATCTCTATCCGTTGCGTTTTATGCAAATGTTTATGTTTGAATTAATAAAAGAGCATGACCGTTATATTGTTGAATATTGTGGAATATTGTGTGTGACACCCTTGAAGGGCATAATTACTCTGATTGTTATATATTTATTATTTTTAATTAAATATTTGGGGTATTTTAGAAGGGTGTTACAACGAGCGTCACAAAGGCTGTGACGAGCATCACGCTTTGCACACTCCTGTGACGAGCGTCACACATGGTGTGACGGACGTCACACCATTCCCCTATATTTTTGGCACCAAGAACGCAACAGACCACGTTGAAGCTACTTTCACGCTTGACCCTTTTACAACGTAATGGCTATATTTACGGAAAACCCTTGGAAGCAGTTGCAATAAGTATCAGTATAAATAGAGCTTTTTGGAAAGCTCTCGGTTCCACACTTTTTCCAGCTTTCTTTGCCGTTTTCGCTTTTTCGCATTTTTTCTTTTCCAGTAGCTTAAGCATATTTTTACAGCAATACTTGTACGAGTTTTATATTGTTTTCCCTTGCAATTTCTATTTTCCTTTTTAGCATTTAGTTAATTCTTTTTCGCACAATAGTTTCTACACCGGAAACTATTGTGTACCTTTTACCGGATCTAACCTTACGTTAGAATCTAGTTTTTTTTATTCCTTCGCTTTTATTTTATTTTCCTGCCTGATTGAAGAATTCAAGAACAGATCCAACCGACCTGTGGTGGAGTGTTCAAGACTGCTATTTAATTTCTCAGGTTCTTTAATTATTGTTTGAATTTATATATGCCCTGTTTTACTGTGTATTTATATTATTTGCCTGAGATGAATCTGTTTATGCATGATAATTATTTAAGTCTGTTTAGCATGTCTGGCTGATTCACTTAGGTATCGGTATGTAGAGTAAGCGGAATGAAGGAATCAAAACCAAATTGGTTTAATTAAGTTTAAAACTAAAATCACTCTTTTTACGGTCTCAATTTACAGGTTTAATAACAAGGTTTTTGTACGAAAGTAAAAGACATAAAGAAGTTAAAAGCAATAGAGCGAGAGTTTGAGTTTTTGACTGGACAGTGTAAATTGGACATTAATTCTAGATCAGGGCGAGAGCAATTTTTAGAGTTAATTAAATTCTAACCTTTTTCAAAAAGTATTTTTAAAGATTGAATGTGAGGACGAGAGTTAAGCATATGAATTTAATTATATAACCTAAGTCAACAGAGCGAGAGTTTGAGATAAGGGTGTTTAAACGATTAGTGTTTTCTTAAAAAGAGTTTCTACGGATCCTATTGTTTTCAAAAAGTGGTTTTTGACTTAACTATAAGTGACAACTACGTTAATATAAAATCATAGTTTATTCAACAGAGCGAGAGTTTGAGATAAAACTTTTAATCAATAGCATCAACTGAAAAGATTTATTTTAAAACCAAGAAACCAACAAATAATTGATTCCCTAATTACGACGAACTACATACCGATATCCACTTATTAAATATTTATTTTAGATCTTATTTTAGTTTTAGCTTTCCCCCAAACAATCAAAGTATTACCTGCCTTAGCTTTACGAAGTAACCTTAGATACCGGTATATCGATTCATAAGTCCCTGTGGGATCGATATCTTTTAAAACTACGCGATAGAACTGTGCACTTGCAGTTTGTACCCCAAATTCGACTCATAAAGTCGCGATCAAGTTTTTGGCGCCGTTGCCGGGGACTTTTATTTAGTCGATATCGTAACTCTTCTGTTACGTTGTAGAGACTAAGGCTTTTCTTTCTCTTTTCTTTTCTTTCGTTGATTTGTATGCCACGCACTCGCTCTCAAGGCGAGCCGTTCTACTTACGAATCAACGATATCGAACTATATCTCCGAGTCTTACGACGAATTCGGGAATATCGTGCTGCAAACAATCTCCCTCTTGTTGAACTTCCCGATTTCAAAAATATTTTCCCTTCGATACCCGAGATGGCAGAACCAGCTCGTGCTCTTAGAGATTACGCCGCTCCATCGCAAGATGAACCGCATTCAAGTATTGCTCCACCCGCAATCGAAGCAAACAACTTTGAACTTAAACCTTCACTGTTGCAGGCAGTGCAACAGAACCAATTCTCTGGAAATCCTACCGAGGATCCAAACCTTCATTTATCCGTATTTGTCCAATACGCTGATACTGTTAAAGCTAATGGTGTCACTTCAGAGGCAATTTGACTTCGTCTTTTTCCTTTCTCATTAAGAGATAGCGCTAGAAGATGGCTTCAATCTCTTCCTTCAAACTTAGTCACCACATGGAACGAGTTGAAGAAAGTTTTTCTTGCTCGATACTTTCCGCCAAGCAAAATAGCTATGTTAAGAGCCCAGATAAATGGATTTAAACAGAAAGATAACGAGTCTCTTTTCGAAGCATGGGAAAGATACAAAGACATGATGAGACTTTGTCCACACCATGGTTTAGAGGACTGGTTAGTAATTCATACCTTCTATAATGGTCTCCTGTACAACACGAGGTTAACAATAGACGTCGCCGCAGGTGGTGCACTAATGAACAAACCTTATGCTGACGCTTACCAACTTATCGAAAGCATGGCTCAAAACCACTATCAGTGGGGAAGCGAACGAACAATGGTAGAAAAACCTCAAACGAAAACTGGCATGTACGAGATAAGTAACCTTGATCATGTTAATGCAAAAGTGGATGCTCTGGTCCAGAAAATTGAAAGTTTAAATGTATCACCTCCAGCCACCGTAGTTGCCATAACTCAGAATTGCGAAGTCTGTGGAATCCAAGGTCACACTCCTGCAGATTGTCAACTCCTAACAGGAATCCAAGCGGAGCAAGTAAACTATGCTCAAGGAAGCCCCTACTCGCACACCTATAACTCAAATTGGAAGAATCATCCCAATTTTTCATATAAGAGCAATAATGCTTTATACGCACCTGGACAATCTCCAAATCAAGCCCCAGCTATACCTCCGGGATATCAAAAGCCGACCCCATCTACACCTAACAATAACGCCCCTAGGAAATCCAACTTGGAAATCATGATGGAAAACTTTATAGCTTCTCAACAGCAAACCAATAAAGATTTCTTAAACCAGAATGTACACACTGGCGAACAAATTAAACAACTAGCAAGTAAAGTAGATGCCCTGGCTACTCACAACAAAATGCTGGAAACGCAAATTTCACAAGTAGCTCAACAACAAGCGCCTACACCTGCCCCAACTGGTACATTTCCTGGCCAACCCCAACCTAACCCAAGAAACCACGCTCATGCAATTATACTGAGAAGTGGAACGGAAGTGGAAGGACCGTCTGACCCAAGGATAGAAAACCAAAACTCTAAAAAGTCAACTGAGGAGGAAAGTGAACCTAAGGAAAAGGAAGAGAGTAACAAGGAAACCGTAGAAAAGAAGGAACCTTATGTACCTCCGCCACCTTATAAACCGCCTATCCCTTACCCTCAAAGGCTTATTAAAACCAAAGATGCGGGCCAATTCAAAAAAATTGTCGACCTACTAAAACAATTAAACGTCACAATTCCGTTTACAGAAGCTATTACGCAGATGCCCTCATATGCCAAGTTTTTAAAAGAAATTCTTTCTAATAAAAGGAAACTTGAAGATAGCGAAACCGTTACACTCACCGCTGAATGTAGCGCTATAATCCAGAATATGCCTCCTAAACTTAAAGACCCAGGTAGTTTCTCTATACCCTGTCACATAGGAAAGTTTGTCATTGACAAAGCCTTATGCGATTTAGGAGCCGGTATTAGTGTTATGCCTTTATCCATATGCAAGAGACTTGAAATGGGAGAATTACGACCAACTAAAATGTCTGTGCAACTAGCAGATCGTTCCGTCAAATATCCTGTAGGAATTCTTGAAAACGTTCCAGTGCGCATAGGTCAATTCTACATTCCAACTGATTTTATAATTATGGATATTAGAGAAGATGAAGTTACACCCATTATACTGGGAAGACCGTTCTTAGCAACTGCCGGTGCAATCATAGACGTGAAACGAGGACGACTCACTTTTGAAGTAGGAGAAGAAAAAATTGAGTTCATTCTTTCCCAATTTTTGAAAGCACCTGCAATAGAAGATACATGTTACTTCATGGATATCATCGATGAATGCATAAAAGAAACGGAGTTAGAAAAAGACAAATCATCTGACTATCTTGTAGAAGGCAAACTCAACCAATGTTTAGAAATAACACCGGACCCTACGCAATGCCTTAAGAAACCAACCTTAGACCTGAAAACACTTCCCAGGAATCTGAGATATGAATTCCTAGACTTAGAGCTTGAACGACCAGTGATAGTTAATGCTGACCTAGGAAAACTCGAAACAGAAAAACTCCTGCATATCTTAAGAAAATATCCAACCGCACTAGGTTACAACATCACCGATCTTAAAGGAATAAGTCCCTCTATTTGTATGCACCGCATCATGCTAGAAGAAGATTGTAAAACTTCTAGGGAACACTAGAGGAGACTAAACCCGATCCTGAGTGAGGTAGTGAAGAAGGAAATAACCAAGTTATTAGAGGCAGGTATCATATATCCTATATCTGATAGCAAATGGGTTAGTCTTGTACACGTAGTACCAAAGAAAGGAGGTGTAACAGTCATTGAAAATGAAAAAGGAGAAACTATAACCAAACGAATCGAATCGGGATGGAGAATGTGCATTGACTATAGGAAACTAAACAAAGCAACCCGAAAAGATCATTTCCCTTTACCATTCATTGACCAGATGTTAGAACGATTAGCCAAACATTCTCATTTCTGCTATCTAGACGGTTACCCAGGTTTCTTTCAAATACCAATTCACCCTGATGACCAAGAAAAGACAACGTTCACGTGCCCTTTTGGTACCTTCGCTTATAGACGAATGCCGTTTGGCTTGTGTAATGCTCCTGCAACTTTCCAAAGGTGCATGATGGCAATATTCGCCGATTTTCTAGAAAACATCATGGAAATATTTATGGATGACTTTTCCGTATGCGGACAAAGCTTTGAAGAATGTCTTGAAAACCTAGAAAGAGTTCTAGAGCGATGTGTAAAAGTAAACCTAGTACTTAATTGGGAAAAATGCCACTTTATGGTACAAGAAGGAATTGTTTTAGGACACATCATCTCGAACAGAGGAATTGAAGTAGACAAAGCTAAAATAGAGGTAATCGAAAATCTTCAACCCCCGAAAACTGTGAGAGAAGTACGAAGCTTCTTAGGACATGCCGGTTTCTACCGACGATTCATTAAAGACTTCTCTAAAATAACTAAACCTTTAACCAGGTTATTAATGAAAGATGCTGAATTCATATTCGACAATAAATGTTTAGAAGCATTTCAAACGCTTAAACAAGCACTGATCTCCGCACCCATAATGCAGACACCAGATTGGAATGAACCATTCGAAATAATGTGTGATGCTAGTGATTACGCTATAGGTGCTGTTTTGGGACAACGAAAGGATAAAAAGCTTCATGTTATATATTACGCAAGTAGAACTCTAGATGAAGCACAAATGAATTACGCCATAACCGAGAAAGAACTTCTAGCAGTAGTGTTTGCGCTAGATAAATTTCGTTCTTACTTGGTCGGAGCCAAAATAATCATCTACACTGACCACGCTGCTATCAAATACCTCTTAACAAAAAAGGATGCTAAACCTAGACTCCTAAGGTGGATCCTTTTGCTACAAGAGTTCGATTTGGAAATCAAAGACAAGAAAGGAACTGAAAACGTAGTAGCAGATCACCTCTCTAGACTTGAGAACCTTGAACCGGAAAGAACATCGATCAACGATGATTTCTCGTACGATAAACTTATAGCTACTTTGGAAGAAAATAACGCTGATAAACAGGTAGAAACCACTTTAGCTATATCTGTTACACCGTGGTATGCTGACCTCGTCAATTATTTAGCTGCCGGAATCGTTCCACCTACCTTATCCTACCAACAGAAGAAACGATTCTTCTATGACATAAAACACATTTACTAGGATGATCCCTTACTTTTTAAAAGAGGCCCCAATGGTATTTTCCGTCGGTGTATACCCGAAGAAGAGGTAGAAAATATAATCCAACACTGTCACTCCGCTCCTTATGGTGGACACGCAAGTACATCCAAGACCTGCTCTAAAATCCTACAAGCCGGTTTCTATTGGCCAAATATATGGAAGGATGTACATGCAGCTATTAAGAAATGTGACAGATGTCAACGCACAGGAAACATATCTAGACGTGACGAGATGCCACAAAAAGGCGTTTTGGAAGTAGAGATTTTCGACGTGTGGGGAATAGATTTCATGGGACCTTTTCCATCCTCTTTCGGTAACAAATACATACTCGTGGCAGTTGACTACGTATCGAAATGGATTGAAGCTATAACTTCTCCAACAAACGACACACGAGTAGTAACTAGACTCTTTAAGAATATAATATTTCCAAGGTTTGGTGTCCCAAGAATAGTAGTCAGTGATGGTGGATCGCATTTCATATCCAAGGTACTCGAAAAACTACTACTTAAGTATGGCGTAAGACATAGAGTAGCGACACCTTACCACCCTCAAACCAGTGGGGAAGTGGAAGTGTCTAACAGAGAAATCAAACAGATACTAGAGAAAACAGTCGCCACTTCAAGGAAAGACTGGTCATTGAAATTACCAGAAGCTTTATGGGCTTACCGAACTGCTTACAAAACTTCCATAGGGACAACCCCATTTAAGCTAATTTATGGAAAATCCTGTCACCTCCCGGTTGAATTAGAACATAAAGCCTATTGGGCTATTAAAAATCTAAATTTAAACTATAAAGCCGCCGGCGAAAAGAGAATCCTTGATATAAGCGAATTAGAGGAACTCAGAAGAGACGCTTACGAAAATGCCAGAATCTACAAAGAAAGAACAAAACAATGGCATGACAAGCGCATATCAAGGAAAATCTTCAAACAAGGCGATACAGTCCTTTTATTTAACTCCAGACTAAAGTTATTCCCGGGAAAACTACGATCTAGATGGTCAGGTCCTTTTCAAATCACCAAAGTTTTTCCCAGTGGAGCAGTAGAAATTAAAGGCAAATCTATGGAACCATTTACCGTAAACGGGCAACGTCTAAAACATTATCACTATGCAGAAAACACTGAAGATTCGCAAGTCTTGCACTTAGACGAAATGCCTCAAGAACTTATAACTTATAATTGATAGTTTTTATGTCGAGCTTGCGACATTAAACAAAGCGCTTAGTGGGAGACAACCCACAAATATTTTATTATTTTCTTCTATTATTATTTTTCTATTTCTTCCTTAATTATTCTTTTAATTTTTGTTTAGTATTCATTCTTAATTTATTTTTATTTATTAAAAAAACTTTTCTCTTCTTTCGGCATTTGACCAAATCCTGACTAAAACTCTTGTTTTTCTTTTCTCTAGCTAACACTAACTTGATGAGACAAATTGATCGTATGGGTATCAAATTCAGAGGAACAACTCAGAAACAAAAGTTTGAGGAACTAGCCACGCGAGAGATGCTACCTAGTTTGTATGCTGATGACTGGGCAATGACTGCCCTTGGACTAAGACAAAGTGTCCTGTATTTGCTGAGTCAGATAGGGTGGGAAACCGCTCCTGTCCGTAGACAATTTGTCACTTACCGGAGACTGACTCTAGAATTCCTTAGTTCTCTGATCTATCTACCCAGCCATGGAAAAGGAATAAGCAGAGGTTTCATCCAGTTCAGAATGTTTAACATGGAGTATCAATTTAATATTCAAGACTTTACCAACCTTTTAGGTTTCCCTACATCCTTTGACACATTCACAGTGAGCCAAGAAGAACTTTTTGAATATAGAGAACTTGAACACTTTTGGGGTAACTTGACTGGAAATGACGATCCCGAGGAACATGAGTTTCTCTCTGGAAACATACATAACCCGGCCTTCCGTTATTTCCATAAGATCCTGACCCACACCTTATTTGGGAAGAAGCCAAACAGTACCACAGTTTCACGTGATGAACTCTTCATCATATTTTGTGCTTCCCAGAACCGTCCAGTAAACGGTGCCACTTTTATGTTGGCAAATTTGGACCACCTTATCCAAGATGAACGAGCACCAATTTGAATAGGCGGTTTGATAACCATGATTGGTAATGCTATCGGATTGCGTCAGCCTATGCTTGACTTAAGCCCTTTTTGTGGCATTACTACTATGAGTATACCCTTCCTCTTCAACACTATGTTTATAGCAAACCTAGGATCTGATGAGTTTGAGCTTATAATTAATAACCAAGTTCTTTGCCTATTCACCATGCCCGATCCTAGGACTAGTGTTCATAACCGCAATAACTGGCTCTACAATCTGAACGAAACCCCCTCTCCTGCTAGATCCACTGAATCCATCCAGGACTATGAGATTTGTGATGACCTGATTCCTTATGCTGAATCAGACCCTCAGACACCTTCTGGTTATTATGACATTGATCCTCCTCCTCAACCTGTTCAGACCGAAGAATCGGCAATACCCGACCTTAGACATCATATGCCCGGAACTGATTATAACACTGCCATTGAAGCTTTGATGTCAGAACAAGACGCCCTCAGAGAAGAGTTCACTAGCTTGAGACACGAATTTCTGGGATAAATGAACAGTATGACAAACCAGTTTCACGAGTTACTATACCGTGTTAACTCCTTTGCTCCTCCAGCCAGAGATCGTGCAGATGGATAGAAGCCGTTTTTCTTAGTTATCTAGTTTTAGTTAGTTTTATTATTTAATGTTATTTCAAATTATGTTCATATTTGTTTCTCTTTCGCATTTTTGTTTCTCTCCATTGTTACATTACGATTATTTTATGAAGCTATTGAATTATCCTATTTTATTATGAATTATGCAATATTTATCAAAAAATGCTCTCTACTGTTGCTGCCTACATAAATTATTAACAATATAATACATTTATGCACTATTATAGCATGCAGGAAAATTAAATAGCAAAATAAAATAATCTGAAGCAAAACAAAATAAATAATAAAAAAATAAATTACCAAAGTTATTCTGAAGAACGCTAGCAGAACCTTGCCAAAAAGACTGTGTGACGAGCGTCACACATTCTATCACGGATGTCACACAAAGTGCTTGTGACGCCCGTCATGCTCCTGTAACGAGCGTAACGGATGTTTACAAAGACCGTTGGAGACGAACGTTACAACCCTACAACTTTTCACCTTTTCCATTTATTCACATTTACCCACATTTATTCACTTTTCAACCACTCCCTTTCCAACTTCAAAATTTTTCCTATAAATACCCACCATACCTTTCTTCCAACATCACAACTATTCTATACAATCAAATATATTTTCTTTTTCTTTCCAAATTACTTCTTCCAACTCATTCATCAGTATGGCGGGAAATCAGAATTTCGGAAATATCATCTTCCGATCCGAAGATGAAAACTATCAAAGGGAGCAATTTGAGCGCTTTCAACAACGAGGTGTCACTTCTACCAGGTATCCTGATTCAACTTGTTTACAACAATTAGGATTACTTCAAGGTATCGAGTGGATGCTCCGCCTTGCCGATCTAACCTTTCTATGCACGCATAATCAACCCACCTACCCATCCCTAACCTTAGAATTCTTAAGTTCATATGCGTACAACACTCCCACCGGTGAGGACGAATTCTTAACCGGTACCGCAACCTTCCGTATGTTCAATACCGAGTACTCCCTATCCCAAAACCAATTGAGTACCATGCTACAATTCCCCATAAAAGGTCAAGTCTACCCCAGAATCCCTCCAAACCTAAACTGGAGCACAGTTGCTGCTTTCGACCTCTTTAGGAAAATATTCGGTGTAGATGCCAACAACTAGGAAGAGCTCCTTGTTTCCCATATACATAACCCAACTATCCGGTACTTTATCCGCATCCTACAAAACACAGTTTTTGGAAGACCGAACAACAGCAAGGTCAACGCAAAGGAACTATTCTTCCTCGAATGCGTCTTCGAACCGAATGCTAAGGTAAACGCCGCCTCCTTCCTATTTCATCATATCCGCACCTTATGTGCTAGAGGCCGTCAACCTTTTGTAATTGGTGGATTAATCACCACCATAGCACTTGGCTTAAACCTAGGGGACCGACTCCAAACTTTAGAATCTTTACCTCCCCTCTTTATGGATATAGGCTACTGTCGGTCCAGCCGCCTAATAAAGAACAGAGTAGGCGGAAAATATTACCTTATGGTGAATAACCAGGCAGTCCCAAGCGTTGTTCTACCCAACATTGCCTTAACCGATGTCACCAATCCCAACCGCCACCTCTATGATCTGAATGCTCCCGAAGCTACCGAGCCTTCACATACAAACCCGTCTGCAGACGAGTTCGAAGAAATGGAGCAAGGTGACAACGCTCCTGCACAACAATCAGTCCCGCTCAACCCTTCCGATACTGCAGCTGGCCCATCCTCCCGACGTCATCGACGAAGAAGGCCTGCAACCAACGACGACATCATGGATGCTATTGATGGTATGCAAGCACAGAATCTCGAAATGATGCAAATGATGCGCCAAATGCAACAACAGCAGGAAGAGAGGAATGCCATAACCGACCAGCGGTTCACTGATTTGCTTAGCAGGTTCGACAACTTAGAAGTACGTCAACGATCACCAGGTCCCAGAACAAGAGGCGGCAGGCAACCTTAACTTTAGTTTTCTTTTTCCTTTCTCTTTGTAATTCATTTTTTTTTCCTTCAAACATTGAGGACAATGTTTCATTCAAGTACGGGGGGGACAACCATGTTCTCTCCATCCTCCTTTTTCCTTTTCAAGTATGTATCTTTCTTTTCATTGTTATTTCCCTTATAAAATATATATATATATATATATATATATATATATATATATATATATATATATATATATATATATATATATATATATATATATATATATATATATATATATATATATATATATATATATATATATATAATAAAATAATATTTCTTATAATATAGATTTATTTTAAGTTAAGTCCCAAATGTGAAAACCTTCTATTATCTATTCCCCTCAATTTTCTTGAGCCACAACAAAAATTCATCACACTCAATAAGTATAAAGGTCGCTTATTTTATAAAACTTGAGTGAAATCAAGACAAAAATTATTACCATAACAACGCTCTAAGAACTTCAACATGTTAGATCAGAATAAGTACCTATTATACCAATCCCTTGAACTTTTAGTTTTATAGTAACCCCGAGTAGTTTATACGAGAAGTCAGCACCATCTCAATAGCAAACTACGTGGAGAGCCGATGAATATAAGTGAATGATTCCCATAGTAACATAAAATATATATATATATATATATATATATATATATATATATATATATATATATATATATATATATATATATATATATATATATATATATATATATATATATATCAGGAAATGCACTAATTAAGTTAGGTGATCCTTACCAGATCATTTAATCTAAAGGTTGCAGATCATACAAAAGCATAATATGAAAGATCCATTATGAGTTGGTTCAGCAGGTATCTGGTACTGAACTTGGTAGGGCGGACTACGGTCCGATCCCCCGCAATTTGCAATGGACTGAATAACGAAGTTATCCGACTTATGTACCAGAACTTCTAGCTAAAAGGGGATCAGAATCACTAACCGGTTACTCCACTATGTGCGCGAAAAGATAAAGGGCTTAATGTGATTTCGCTAGAATGAAAACGGGTGAAATAAGAGTAAAGGAACTAGGATAGCTATAATGGCATTACTCGAACTGGTTTGCATAAGGTGAGGTTATCTGAGGTTGTGACGGTGGTTGTTGATGTCAAGATTAAAACCAAGTTACTTCTAAACAAGGTTTACAGGCAACCTAGTACGAATTGATGTGTGTTTCGAAATTTCATCTGGCTAAAATTTTTTAAAACAAGTTCTATACCGTATTTTGCTTGAGGACAAGCAAAGATCTAAGTATGGGGGAGTTTGATAACATGAAATAGTATCACATTCTAGGACTCAATTTAATTAAATTAAATTATTATTTACTTCAATTTATTTCATTTTATTAGATATTACGCAGTATTTTCTTTCTATTTATCTCAGGTGGTTTATTTGAAGCACAAGTAAAAAAGGAAGAAAAAGAGGTGCGAAAAGGAATGAAAATAAGCAAATATCAAAAGCCAAAGCCCAGCCCAAAAAGCACAGGCGCTGTGCCTGTGACGAGCGTCACAAAGGCTGTGACGAGCGTCACGCTTTACACACTCCTGTGACGAGCGTCACACATGGTGTGACGGACGTCACACCATTCCCCTATATTTTTGGCACCAGGAACGCAACAGACCACGTTGAAGCTACTTTCACGCTTGACCCTTTTACAACGTAATGGCTATATTTACGGAAAACCCTTGGAAGTAGTTGCAATAAGTATCAGTATAAATAGAGCTTTTTGGAAAGCTCTCGGTTCCACACTTTTTCCAGCTTTCTTTGCCGTTTTCGCTTTTTCGCATTTTTTCTTTTCTAGTAGCTTAAGCATATTTTTACAGCAATACTTGTACGAGTTTTATATTGTTTTCCCTTGCAATTTCTATTTTCCTTTTTAGCATTTAGTTAATTCTTTTTCGCACAATAGTTTCTACACCGGAAACTATTGTGTACCTTTTACCGGATCTAACCTTACGTTAGAATCTAGTTTTTTTATTCCTTCGCTTTTATTTTATTTTCCTGCCTGATTGAAGAATTCAAGAACAGATCCAACCGACCTGTGGTGGAGTGTTCAAGACTGCTATTTAATTTCTCAGGTTCTTTAATTATTGTTTGAATTTATATATGCCCTGTTTTACTGTGTATTTATATTATTTGCCTGAGATGAATTTGTTTATGCATGATAATTATTTAAGTCTGTTTAGCATGTCTGGCTGATTCACTTAGGTATCGGTATGTAGAGTAAGCGGAATGAAGGAATCAAAACCAAATTGGTTTAATTAAGTTTAAAACTAAAATCACTCTTTTTACGGTCTCAATTTACAGTTTTAATAACAAGGTTTTTGTACGAAAGTAAAAGACATAAAGAAGTTAAAAGCAATAGAGCGAGAGTTTGAGTTTTTGACTGGACAGTGTAAATTGGACATTAATTCTAGATCAGGGCGAGAGCAATTTTTAGAGTTAATTAAATTCTAACCTTTTTCAAAAAGTATTTTTAAAGATTGAATGTGAGGACGAGAGTTAAGCATTTGAATTTAATTATATAACCTAAGTCAACAGAGCGAGAGTTTGAGATAAGGGTGTTTAAAGGATTAGTGTTTTCTTAAAAAGAGTTTCTACGGATCCTATTGTTTTCAAAAAGTGGTTTTTGACTTAACTATAAGTGACAGCTACGTTAATATAAAATCATAGTTTATTCAACAGAGCGAGAGTTTGAGATAAAACTTTTAATCAATAGCGTCAACTGAAAAGATTTATTTTAAAACCAAGAAACCAACAAATAATTGATTCCCTAATTACGACGAACTACATACCGATATCCACTTATTAAATATTTATTTTAGATCTTATTTTAGTTTTAGCTTTTCCCCCAAACAATCAAAGTATTACCTGCCTTAGCTTTACGAAGTAACCTTAGATAACGGTATATCGATTCATAAGTCCCTGTGGGATTGATATCTTTTAAAACTACGCGATAGAACTGTGCACTTGCAGTTTGTACCCCAAATTCGACTCATAAAGTCGCGATCAAACACGCTTTTGGTGAATTCTATTATCGTAATAGAATCAGTGTCGACAACGTAGACGATAACGTAAAATGATAACTCAAACGTAAATGAAATTAAAATAAAGTGTTCAACGGGAACAATTGAAAAATAAGGAAGTTACATTGAAATAAATGTGGTGATTCACGTACATAGCACTCTTAAAAACTCTTGCTTCCTCGCGCTGGGAATGAGAAGTTTTTTACAAGTGATTTTGGTACAAAGTGAACACCCCGAGTCCTCTGTGGGATCTCCTATTTATAATAAACTAAAGAAACTGCCTACAAGCAAAACTTCTAAAAATAACAGACGTCGTGCCACACGATCTACAAACTGCTCCATACACGATCTACAAACTGCTCCATAATCTGGTGCTTATTCTCCCTGTAACTGCTAGTCATTTTGAAGTTCAAACTTCTCCCGCTCAGGTATTTAAGTCGACACCGTCTCCTGTGTGTTTGACACAACCAATAATTTCTTAAGTCCCAATCTTCAGTTCAGTCGACAAAATAGATTTCGACCAAACATGATTCTTCTGTCGATTGCATCTTCTAGTAACTTGTGGTTTTCGCAGGTCTTGTTTATCTTTGGGCTTTCAAACCTCCCCTTGGTGGGGTATAATCCTTAAATCTATAAGGCACTTTCATTGATTACGCCTTCAACATGTCCTATCAATTTCTTGTGGTAACACATATCTACTCAAATAATCAGTAAATGTGATGAAGTACTGAAAACCTCCTCTGACAGATATGTTCAATGGTCCATATGCATCAGTATGTATGAGGGACAAAAGATCATTAGCTCTTTCACCTTTTCCTGTGAATGGATACTTTGTCATCTTTCTAATTAAACAAGATCTACATGTCTCATATGATTCATAATCAAAAGAGTCCAAGAGTCCATCTTTATGGAGTTTGGAAATGCGTTTCTCATTTATGTGGCCTAATCGGCAATGCCAAAGGTAAGTTGGATTTAACTCATTAGGTTTCATCCTTTTAGTATTAATGTTATAATAGTCATTTCAAGATCAAGGACATATAGTCCATTGTTCATTTGTGCAGTAGCATAAAATATATCATTCAAATAAATGGAGCAACAATTTTTCTTTATGATAAATGAAAAACCAAACTTGTCTAAACAAGAAACAAAAATAATATTCCTGCTAATTGCAGGTACATAATAACAGTTCTCTAACTGAATTATTAAACCACTAGGTAAAGTCAATACATAAGTTCCTACGGCTAAGGCAACAACCTTTGCTCCATTGCCAACTCGTAGGTCAACTTCACCTTTTGCCAAATCTCCACTCCTTTTTAGCCCCTGCACATTGGTACAAATGTGAGAACCGCATCCAGTATCTAATACCCATTATGCATAAGTAGATAAATTAATTTCAATAACAAAAGCACCTGAAGTTGAAGTCTCTACTCCGTTCTTCTTATCTTCCAAGTACTTTGGACAGTTTCTCTTCCAGTGTCCGGTCTTACCGCAATGAAAGCAGGTGCCTTCCTTTGCTATGCCTCCACTAGGCTTCAAAGCAGGAGAAGTGGGTTTGGGTTTGGAAACTTCCTTGCCTTTCCCTTTATCACCCTGCTTGGTGAGTCTTTTGTTCTGTCTCTTTCCATTTCTGATCATCAGAATGGACTTCCATTTTGACTTCAGATTCTGCTCAACAGTTCTTAACATGGCTAGCAGTTCAGGAAGAGATTTTTCCATATCATTCATATTGAGATTAAGGATGAATTGACTGAATCTATCTAGCAACGATTGTAAGATCAAATCAGTCGCAAGTTCCTTTCCGAGGGGAAAACCCAACCTCTCAAGGTTCTCCATATACCCAATCATCTTGAGCACATGGGGACCTACAGGGGCTCCCTCAGCTAACTTTCCTTGAAAAAGGGCTTTTGAAACTTCAAACCTTTCATGCCTTTCCTTCTCTTGATAAAGCATCTTCAGGTGTTCGATAATATCGAATGCTGCCATGTTCTCATGTTGATTTTGCGACTCTGAGTTCATAGTAACTAGCATGAGGCAAGCAGTTTCATTGGCATCATCGACATGCTTCTTATAAGCATCTATTTCTGCCTTAGGTGCAGAACTAAGAGGTTCCTCTTCAGGAACAGGTTTCTCCAAGGCATACAACTTTCTATCATGTTTGAGGACAATCCTCAAATTTCGGTGTCAATCCAGAAAATTTGTCCCAGACAATTTTTCCTTGTCAATGATTGATCGCAAAATGTTTTTAGAGGTGTTTGTTGTCATGGTAATCTACATGAAAATAATGAAAATATAAGTATCAATAACATATTTAATTAGGCCTTTAATTAAATATGCTCCCACTATTTCACTCAAAACAAATGACCCTTACCATTTGATTTGGAAAATCCCGTTGGAAGATTTTCTAGTGGGTCGAGATCCACATTTCACTTTGTTTTAAGTCTGCGTAGGTGGATTACACAAAACTAGGTTATTTAGGTAGGAACTCCTTCCAATTGTATCTAATACAACTCTCGAATATTTTAGTTGAGTGAATAACTCCTTATTCCAATCCATCACATGGATCATTTCCAACTCTTACTTCTAAACATATATAATCTTATTATAATTTGTTTAGTTAAGTTTGACCCATTGTTTTAGCAATTGGATATTACAATTATCCCATCGCACCTTACTAATATAAAATATGCACCCCGCGTAGGCGAAACCTACATTATTCGATATTAGTCTTGATGAGTGCTAAAACTTGGAAAGCATAAACTTAATATTTAATTTGAGGGAATTTGCAATTATTCTGATCTCACCGGCTTATTTATCATATAAACCGTCTCTCACATGCATCAACATACATTCACATGCATCAACATACATAATGAAACAATTATGGCCCCTAGCGTAATTGTTCTCCCAAGCCAATGAGAGAACCTAAGCTAACCTAATAACGATCTAAGCTTCTCCAAGCAAGATCTTCAAGGTTGTCCTCCTTTGATATTGTATTCTTCTCTTTCTTCATTACATTACATTACATAAAAGAAACTCGTTTTACATACGAGGGAGTGAGATGAGAAAAGAAGTTACATTAAGAGATTAAAAGAGAGGCACGACACGCAGGTCGTATTTTAAAATCCCAAAACAAAATAAAGGAAAACTAAGGCCATAACCGATCACCACAAGACAATAATAATAAACATATTATTATTAATTTAAATTTTTTGAATTAATTAAAATCAAATTAAATTTCGGAGACCGATCATACTATGCAGAGTTAGCCAGGGGTTCCACTGCCCGATCAGCGGACGGGGGGTTCTGCTGCCCAGTCAGCGGACGGTGGTTCCGCTGACCGGTCACTGGACGGTGGTTCCGCTGACCGATCAGGGGACGGGGGTCAAGGGGGCAGCGCCCCCTTACGGGGTTGTTAGGGGCAGCGCCCCGACGCAAAACTTTAATGAACAATTCATTTGAAATCGACTTCATTTTTTGTATTAACACTTGATACTTTAAAGCACAACTCTTGCGCAGTCACAACCCTAATCGCATAACTCTTTGACAACAGAACCCTTGTGCCGTCATGAACTCTAATGCACCAATTTCAGACCGTCAAACACACCTCGATTGTTAATTCAGTATGATTGATCAACACGTCATTGCTTCACCATACTAATGTCGGATCAAGAAGAAAATGACCATTGATCGCTCAATGGAAAACAACCATTAAGTGTTTGAATGAACGAAACATAAACATTATATCATATATACCGTATTTTGCATCAGGATTACTTATATCATATATATAACTTGATCGATCTCAATTACGTAACCTATAGACGATTGATGTATCGCTGCTTCACCATACTAACGTCGGATTCCGAAGCATAGTCAACATCAATCATCCAGATCATACACACATGATGCCAAATTTAATTACTCGTTTATTCTTTGATTCATTCTGTCTTTTAATCGTATTAATATAGAAAACACAGAAAATAAACAGCTATCAGATGCATGGTTTCGTAAGTGGCTTTGATACCACTGAAGGATAAGAGCGATCCAAAGCGCAACGAAATTTAAAAAATTTCTCCTTTAGTAATCCTTACGAATGGGCATGATCAGTGATAGAATCTTTACCTCTTGTGGCGATTGAAACCTTTGATGCAGATCTTCAGAGCGATCACGAACGTTGAATGGTGACGACGCCTCTACTCAGTCCACACGAACAGATTCCTTCAATCTCAGTGCTAGCTGCAGAAGCGTTGCGAAAAATACAGAGTCGCCACCGGATTTTATTTATTCCAAAGGAAAGGGAAAATAGCGATAAAACCCCAAATGAGAGAAATGGTCTCGCAACCAAGAGCGGATTCGGAAGTCGGTTATGCAAGGGGAAGGTATTAACACCCTTCACATCCATGGTATTCCATGGGAACCACTTGCTCGTATCAAATGCGTATGGATGTTTATTTATCTGTAAGTTGCTTGCTATTGGAAATGAGATGAGAGAAAAAAGTTTTAAGTTAGTGTGCTCGCCAAGGATTTGGGCCCTCGTGCCTACGTATCCCCATACGTGCAATAGGAAAGTCAGAGCTTCGTAGTTCGGCTCAAAAATGGTGTATTTGTTTGGTTGTTTTTACTGAACAGTATTGACATTCACGCGCTACTGTTCGCTGGCTTGTACACTCTGTCATGGGAGCAGAAAGTATTTTCTTGTTTGCGGTAAAGTGGATACGTTTGGTTCGCACTCTAGCAGTTAAACATTACTTGCTCACACATGGAAGCTTAAGCTTCGTTCACGGTAGAACGGAAGTAACACGTCCTTATTGAAAGGTTTTGAAGTGTGCGCTAAGGCAAAAGATGATTTGATTTGTTAGGGTTGATTTTATGCATGGAGACAAGCATTAAACCCTTGGCTAGATACAGTCAACGGTCCAATAACTCGGGAGTTGAGAGGACAACATGGTCCTAACCACTCTTTTTCATCCAAAAAACAGATTTTATTACGAAAGGAGTTTGGCAAGCTTAATCGTTGGAACTTAGAGGGAGACAAGTCTCTAACCCTTTACTAAGTACAGTCAACAATCAAAGTACTTGGGAATCGAGAGAACAATGAAGTTCTAACTATTCTTTTTCTTCGTCATAGCGCCTAGATCTAACTTGTTTGAATCATTAGATGTTTTAGGGGGAAAGTCAAGTGTCGGGTCCTCAGGCTAGGTACGACCGACAACCCAATTACTTGAATGTTATGTACAAACACGTACACCCCATTTGCATTCCAATTTGTTATGAAAATGTTTTGAAAAAGGAACTTGACGTTGAATCAAGTGTTTGAATTTATTATGAAAATAGTGAGTGAGGAATGGAGGTAAGATAGAATGAGATTGAGAAGAGAATGGATAAGAGATAATAGAATGAAGGGACCTTGGAGTGGATGGAGAATGCTTGACGTTGGATCAAGCATTTACATTGCAATGGTGTGAGTTTTATTCCAAAAAACAACTTGACGTTGGATCAAGTTTCTTTTGTTTCTTTTGAAAAATGCTTTGTTTATCATTTTGTGTTTTATCTTTGATTACTAACATGCATAGTAAACTAGCTAGAAAACAATAAATCTAAGCTATTACATGATTAAGGGGAGGGGGAACATTTAACCCACAATGGGGGGAACCCACACAATACAACACCAAGACATGAGAAGAAAACTACACTTTACAAATTATAAAAATAAAAGGAATAACTTGGAGGATGGTTTGGATCTCTCATTCACATGCCACCACAAAAAAACAACTATGGTTAGTATGCATTAACAAAATGGAATTAAAATGCTAATTCAAGTGAATGAGAAATGATATGATGAAATGACATAACAGATATGCTAACACATCGTATCCAATTGAAATATTATTTTCAATTTGGATCGAATAACCACAATCAAAGAAATTGAACAATTAAAATAAACTAAAGGTCACACAATACATGAACATGGCATATGGAATTAAAAGGGAATTAAAATGATTAATCCTAAGCATGAATTAAAAGTCAAGAATTATGGAGAAACTCTAATCAAGAATTAATATGGCTAATCGAGTATTTTTTAGGGAGTTTTCTCAAGGTTAACAAATGGGTTAACACACAAACAAATCCTAATCATGTTAAAGCCTAAATCTACTTAAATTCCTAACATGAAAAAATGGGCAATTAAATGGATCATATTATCAATTATGACAATCAACAATTAAATTCTAAACAAAATCATTAACAATGACCCAAAATAATGTTCTAAACTATATTCCAACATGATCAAACAATTATCAAAAGTCAAGATCAAATGGAATTCTATAATTCGAAACAAATATCAACATCTAAATCAAGATAAACATCCTAAAATCAACAATATTAAAGGTGATTATCTAATTAATCCTAAATTAAATTCTGAAACACTAAGGTCAAAATTAAACTAATTTCTAACCAAACCTAATTAATCCTAATTAGGACTTAATCTAATTACTCCCTAAAATTATGTTAATTCCTAATTATGAAAATCTAAAAACCCTAATTTTAGCAAGATCAAAAAATTAGCAGCATGATTAATCAAGAACAATCAGGACTAACATAAATTAGAGAAAGAGATTAACCCAAATAATGGATTAGCAAAGTTTTAATCAACCAGTAATGGGCCCTAGGGGTATGTGAGATTGATGGAGGGTGTGGACAAGGAAGCGGCTTGTTTCCATGAAAGTCTAGGGCAGCAAAGCCCAACTTCTCAAAATTGGATCTCTACACTAACTCTTAATCTCAGCAATATTCCTAACACTCTTCACAAGTTCATAACGACAAAGAAAACGAAAGAAAGGCTTACCTGGAAAATGGAAAACTCTCACTGTCGGCGTCGCAACCTCGAATCCCTCCGTGTAACAACCGCGCGCTGCTACTCGTAGTCGATTAGTTTTTCCGTGTGTTGATCGAGATGAAAATGAAGCTCCGCGCCCGTGCGTTGCTGATTGTGATGAAGAACGAAGATATGTGTTCATGTGCGTTGCATCGAAGGATGAAGGATGAGGATTCGTGATGAAGATCGAGGTGTCGCGTTCGTGTCGCTGATGGTGAATCTTGATGAAGGTTCAAGAATTATTGTGTGCGACGTCGATGAAAAGTCGATCGTTGACGATCCGTCGCGAGGTTGTCACGATTCGTTTGCATATTACTGCTGCGTGTTGAGGATCATTACGGTTGTTCTGATATAAAGAGTGATGCCGATCGCGAAACTGCTTCCTCCGGCGAAAAAGCGGACATGTGAGTTTTCTTACCTTATTGATATCCTTCAGCTATGAGTTCTTCTTCTTCTTCTTCTTCTGCTTTTGAGTTTTCTTTTTCTGTGGTGTTGCTGTTGTCTTATGGGGTTTGTTTCGGCGAATGTTGGGATGATAGGTCGAAGGAATCTTGCCGGTAGGGTTGTTAGCAGGGTGAGGAGAAGCTATGGAGGCTGGGGTTGTTGGTTATGATGGAGGACTCAGTTAGGTGTGATGGTGGAGACGAATGGTGAGGAAGATGGCTCATGGTTGAGAAAGTGAGAGAGGTTGAAGAATTTGTGAATTCTTGAATTATGGGAAAGATGATGGAGCTTGAATTGAAGATGGAAGATGGTTCTTATAGGAGAGTAAGGTTAGAGAGATGGTTGGAAGGAGTTCGTTCTATAGAAGGATGAAGGTGGAAGATGGTTTGAGGGGATAAGGATGGAGGGTTTTTTGTGTGAGAAGAAATGTGATGAAAGGTGGTATGAAAATTGAACCCCCCTATGAGAGAGTGAAGGTAAGCTTTTATAGATTTCTGAATTTCTTTCTCTTCTCATTCTGTTGTGGACTTTCGGTTAAAAGTCGTTAAGAATTGGTTAGGGATGGTTATGAATCGGTTAGGCTTAATGTGGATTTCTGTTAGAAGTTTTGTTAGAGGGTTGTTGACAGTTGGGGGTTGGTTAGAAATCCTGTTAGAGTTCAAAAGCAGTTAGAAAAATTGGTTACCGTTTGGAGTTAGTTGGTTAGGGGTTGTAGTTGGTTAATAAGCGGTTAGAAGGTTATCACTAATGGTTGAAGAGTGGAGAGGGAGAAGAAGAGGGTGATGGAGTTGTTCGTAGTCCCTTGGATATCGGTTGAAGCCCCTCTTATATCCATTGGAGATTGAACTTGTTATTCTGTTTTGCAGGTTGAGGAAAACAAATCAGAAGAGGGTGGTTCAGTTTGGTTCCTGTTGGAGCAGTTCTCGTTATGGCGGTTGGCCGTTATGAGCGTTTTTTATGCAGGTTTTGTATTGGAGAGGTTCTTATGAAGTTGAAGGTTTGTTAGCAAAATTCAGTTGGGAATTTTGGAAGGTTATTTTCAGGTTTTGTTCGTAATATTCCCATTTTCTTTGGAGTTCTGTTACTCTTTTCCTTTCCCACTTCCATGGTCTGTTTTCTCCTATCATAATCTCCCTTTTTTTATTTCCTGCAGAGTTTCCCTCAGTTTTGATTGTTGTTGCTACGGTTTGATGGTTGCATTGTTCCGAAATGAACCGTGACAAGAGTTCATTTGCCTGAAGCATATCATATGTCCGCAGGTAGGTGGGGAACGTTTCACACCGGTCATGCATAACACCTTTTCTCCTTCACCAGTGCGACATTCAGACCCCCCGTGATTAGATCACATGTCCGTAACATTCCGAATTTGTTCCGTATTGCAATCTAGTATGTGCTAGATGTCCCACTTATACATGATGCAGGCGGCTTACGGTAAGGTCGAACTTCATTCCCTTCCTTAAGTAGTTGAATAGTAGGCTTGGAATTGCTTGAAAATTACATATTCTAGTAATGGCCATATATGATTTTTGGTTTGGACTTTGGACTGAGTTGTTGTCTCTACAGGTTATGAAACTCTTTATTGGTTGCCGTGGTTAATTGAGTTCAATGAAGTGCATCGGCTATGGAACCTTGAAACACATTGGCTGCCATAGTGGAACACTTTGATTTTGATTGCTCGTGTTTTGGACCTTGAAGATGTATGTGAAATTTTGTAATTGGTGTTGAATGGTGAAATTTAATTTGGAAATTGAGATTATCACGAAATTGATGTATTATGGAAATTGAAAGTATTGAACATGATTATTGAATCAAATGGTATATGTATTGTAATTTCACAATGTCGTGATCGTGAATGGATTGAAAAATCAAATTGAAATGAGATTGTTTGTTGTTTGAACTTTGGTTATGGGATTTTGATAGTGATTTTTGGAATTGAAGATTGTATGGACATTGAATAGCCTGGGCAAATAGTTCAATGACGGAAATGAATGTTGGAAATGACATGAACTGAAAAATGGATATGGTTCGGGACCGATTTATGATGCTCGAATGACTTAAATGAATAAAATGGTTTTGGTTCGAAATTGTGAATTGGTTAATTGGTTATGAAATTGGATTTGGTTAATTGGTTAAAAACATGTAACATAGAAATTGGAATAGAACTAAACGGCTTAATGAACATGGTTTTAAAGCATGAATTTGGTTTTGGGCTTAAATGGTTAATGAACAAAAATTGGATTTAAAATGGACAAGGGTTAATGGATATTTGGTTTTAGAATGTGGATATGGGTCATGGGTTAAAAAATGGATAATTGTTGAAATGGGCTTAAAACGGGTTTGTCCCATTAACAAAATGGAGATGGAATTGGATATGAATGTGTATTGAGATTCCATTGAATTGGATATGTATACGAAGTTGGTTAAAAAATATGAAAATAGTTAAAAATGGATTTTGGTTAGATGGTTGACTTTGGTCAACTGGTTGACCAAAAAGTCAAAAGTTTACCAAAAGTCAACTTAGGCTAAAATGTGTATTTTTGGGTGGAAAACAAAAACGAACCATGATGACAATGTAACGCTCAGATGAACTGGGACTACATTGAACCGATTATCCAAGGAACCAAAAACAAACCAAGGTCTTAACCAACTAAATGATACTTAATCGAGCAACAAATTGTAACACCTTGAACGAATTCTAACCAATGAACCAGAACCATGAATCTTAAGCAAACAACTGAGTTATTTATAATGAACCCAACGAATCAGATGCAAACTCCCCCTGAATTAGGATTTCCACTATGTTCCCTGGTGAACATCCCTGAACCCATGATTTTATATTTCTTTCAAAATTCAAGTGGAGTGTGTCATGATGTAATGGATATGTGGATGAGATGAATGTAAATGCTTGGTGTTAGCGACCTAGATGAACTTGTGAAAGGTAGAGTGAATTTTGGGGTATGACAGCTGCTACGAATGAAGGCTTTGAGTGAGAGAGAGAGAGAGAAACGAAATTACAACTGCACTAATGCTTCTGCACAAGGGTTCTATTTATAGAACCACTTGTGTAGGCTGCAAGCTAAAAAGTCCACTTAAGTGTATGTGGCCCATATCTTATAATATGCCAAAATCACTTAAACGCGTGGTACCTTACCATATTTCGTATTCTACTTAAGTACACCGTACCTTACGATGTTCTACAATTTACTTAAGTGCGCCGTACCTTACGGTGTTCCATAGTTACTCTATCTCTCATCAATCCATCCTGTTGTGTGTGACCTTGTAGATTTTCGCGGCATTGACAATTATATTAAATCACGTATTTAACATAATAAATAGTGAGCGATATCTAGCAACACATCACTGCTACCCAAGATACGAAAATATCATGTGATCTGACAAATCCTTTTGTGATAATACTTATGTGTACAATTTATCTTTTTGCCCTTATGTCTATATTGAACACAAGGCATAGGCCGTGTCATCCTTGTCCAGTTCAATATTGGGCCCGTAGACATTTATCCTGTTACGCAAGATGGACAAATTCCACCTAGGTCACTCATGTCCCTAAGCATGCTTCGTGGAGTACGCATCAACTATTTTTATGGTCATCCAGTTGCGGACAATATTTGATCAGCAATAAGGCACTCGTCTCTACATCTAGGGTCCATAGTGGTTTCAGGTCGAAGGGTGGTGTACACCATTATCACCATGAGAATAACTTATGACACTTTGCATAACATTCTATATAGTATTCTCATAGCGGATCAATCCAGTATAAATATTACTCTTAATATTCATACCTATGTTTAAGACTTGGTAACTCCTTATCCATGATCCATGAGATGTGATCATCAGTCTATATATGTAATAGTCTTAATGCTTTAATGTTATCCCACTTCACAATAAAGCTCGACTACGGATAGTTGATACATTAAACGGACTAGCTATTCTAGGGACTTTATTAAATAAACATAATAAAGAAAACGCTTTTTATTATTAATAAATAATTCGATACAAGTACCAAAAGTATTGGCCTCTAGGGCTTACACCAACACAACGACGTCAAAAACTTAGTGACTTTTCGGCAAGTGTACCGATAATGTCGCAGTAATAAATAAGATTGAATCCACATAGACTTATATTTAATAAAACAAACTACTGCAATGCGTAGGGAATAGTAAATTAGGGGGTGGGGTTTCGAGTTTGAAATGAGAAAATAAAATAAAATGTTTAGACAAAATTACGAAAGCGGTCAGTTTGTGTATAAAATCCCATATTTCTCTATTGTTGATTTTCGATGCATTACATGAATGATATTGACACTACAATCACACGTTAAATTAACAAAGCCTTTATAGCCAATCCCTTGCAATATAGCTCACTAATCACTACTCAGAGTTTTCTATCCCTAGTCCACCAGCGTAAGTAGGATTAGGCAATGTAACAGAGCATTAATTCACTAGCCACTACTCGGGGTCTCCTATCTATATTCAACTAGCGTAAGCACAACAATTGCCCTAGGTCCAACATATAGACTAATGGTCAGTATTCCCTATGTGCCCAAAATTAGATTAAAAGAGTACCTTACATAAAAAGCATTACGAACAAAAAGCAATTGAATAGAATTATATGTGAAAATACTCATGCAATATCAAATCAAACATATGTCCCAACAATATCAAAACAAATTCATCAAACACAACCTAACCTAGGAAGATTTAGCTACTCATAATTCAAAATACAATACCAAAAAAAATTAAGAATAATTTCATATGGGATCCCTTGAAGGATTGACCTCAAATGGTCTCAAATGCTCTAAAAAAATCACTTGTGGTGATGTAAAACTCATACTTGTTGTGCCAAATTTTGTAACCCTTGAAAAAGTGTCAAAATCTCCTTTAAAAAGCCTCCAGAATGGACAGAACGCGTCAGCAAAGCCCAGAAAAAGGGATCATCACACGCTCGATGCAACTGACACATCTCTATCATGCGCGCAATGCTGCACGATGTTGCGCGTGATTATTCCAGTAGCTGCACACTTTTTCTCCCTTTTCACCTGATTTTCACCAAGTCCCTATTTCTTCACACTTAGCTATTTTTTCCTCATTCATTCGTCTTCCTTATTCATTTTTGCTCCTCTTTAACTTGTTTTGAACCGTTTCTTCGAACAAATTTATGCAATGACAGACTGTCATCATTATTCTAATTAAGAAAACAATGTTGTAACAATCAAAGACATAAAAGAGGTTTTACAGACTGATGAGGCATCAAATTTAAAGAAAAGGTGTATTGATTCAATTCATACAACATAATACAGGATGTCAGGTAACTGTTACCACGAAATATTCCTAAGGCAGGTTGAAAGCACATGTAATGAAAGAGTCCTATGAATGTAGGGATCATACCCCACCAAAAGGTAAAAGATGTTGAACGCAAGCAAGAAAGAAAAGAAAACCAAAGGACGAGGCCGACAGGGAAAGTTGGCTCCGTCGACAGGCCATTATGTCGACCAGCGAGAGATTTGGGACTTAAAAGAATTCTAATCAAAAGTACAGAAGATAGCTTTGCCCTAACGTCTGGGCGGGAGAATTTTGAGATTTAAAATAAAATAGCAGTTCCAAAGGAAATAAGAGCGCCACAATGTGGAGCAGTTAGCAAGACATGGGTGCAGTGGTTATGCAAATCGTGGGTCATAACATCTGCTAGCTTCTAGGAAGTTAGGTTAGGAGTAGTTCCTCTAGTTTAGTATAAATAGGAGTATCCCACAAGGGGCTAAAGGTGTTCACTTTGTACTACGAAATCACTTGTAAGAAAACTTCCTATTCCCAGCGCGAGGAAGCAAGAGTTTCTCTAAGAGTGTTATGTACGTGAATCACCACATTTATTTCAATGCAACTTCCCTACATTTCAATTGTTCCCGTTGAACATTTTATCTTAATTTCTTTTGCTTTTGATTTATCATTTTACGTTGTCGTTTACGCTGTCGACACTGGCTCTATCACGATCATAGAGTTTACCAAAAGCGTGTTCGTAGTATACATCTTTTGAATGTTATAGCGCTGTCGGTCACGAGTCACCTATAGGAGATAACATTGTCCAAAAACGTTCGTGTGGAAAAACCCTACACTTGTTCGACACTTTGTTGGGAGCCGTTCCTCACAAAGTCATTTCGTCGAAGCTTGAACAAGTCTCACTTGCACTAGCACATGTCCTAGGATCAACTGGTCGATCCTGCAAGTAACCCTTCATTTTAAGACCAGGGAGGACCAGCGGTTGTTTACCAATTTCCACAGTAAACAAAATGGCACGCCCAGTGGGACGGTGCTAGAGCAGTTGTGAAATTGCATGAAACTTAGAAGTGGCAAGTTATATAATAAGCCACAAAGTAGTGTGAAGATGTCCGAAACTAACACTGATGAAGTTCCGCGAGGGACTTTATCCAATACGGAAACAATAGTCTCACAGGTTATCACTTTTTCACCGATGACAAATGCAACCCTAACCATGTCGACTACGGGTGCGGTTGGAACATCAATTCCTCAGCCTCCACTGGGGGGTTCATGATCAACGATAACGACGTTCAAACCTTATGTGCCTCGCTTTGGCACCACAGATCCTCTTTATGGAATGCCGTATTCCTTAATGCCCGGATATCAGTCGACATCCAGTGCAACACTGTTTTCAGAAACAAACCCTCCCTTGCAAGGATCAACGCAAGGGGGAAACATAAGGAACACTACTCAGAACAGAACCATGCCGCTGTCGAACACTTCAGTAGCGGTGTTGAGACAACAAATGGACGATAGTAACCATGAATTGGTTAACATGTTGACCAACCAGATGGGCGCCGTCTTCAATCCACTAATACAAGAATCTGCTGAAACAAACAGACAGGTGGCGAACCAATTGACGCGTTTATGCAATTTTCTAGGGGCACCGGCTCGACAGATAACGCCAACGATTAGACCGATTGCTCCTGTGCAAATAGAAATATGGGCAGCAGAGGAGGAAACAGTCCACGAAGGACAAATCATTAGACCCCTCCAACATCAAGGCGTCGAATCAGGAGTTGTGGGACGTAACCAGGTGGTAATGGTCAACCGACAACAGGATGCTGATCAAATCGTCGATCAACACCGACAAGAAGACTTGGTGGTGGAAAATAATTTGACAACTATTGTCGAAAGGATTATGGCTAGAAATGGCATGGGTGTCACGTTACAAAGGCCATTATACATTTCCCCATTAGCTGAGTTTATTCTCCAAGCTGAGGCACCCAGGGGGATGAAAGTACCTAAGTACACTAAATTTGGGGGAGAGTCTGGTGAATCGACAATAAAGCACGTCGCCAGATACTTAACAGAGTCAGGGGATCTAGCTCATAATGAATGCTTAAGAGTAAAAAACTTTCCTTCTTCTCTGACCAAGGTGGCCTTCGCATGCTTTACTTCGCTGGCCCCAAGTTCCATCGACTCATGGGCCAAATTAGAAAAGAAGTTCCATGAACAGTTTTACGAAGGACACTCCAAAATTAGTCTTACGAAATTGTCTAGTATTAAGAGAAGGTTCGTTGAGAGTATAAATGATTATCTAAATCGTTTTAGGTCTTTAAAGGCTAGGTGCTTCACACAAGTGCTAGAACATGAACTAGTTCAAATGGCCGCAGGGGGTTTAGATTATTCCATTAGGAAGAAGATAGATCCAACTTTTCTGAAAAGTATGTCACAACTGGATGACAGAGTCCGACATCTAGAACGATTGAGGCTAGAAAAAATTAGGCACAATAAGTCTAAGAAAGAAAAGGTAGCGTTTGTCGAATACGACGCGACATACCCAATACGTGAGGCCGATTATGCCTCATCGACCGAATTAGAAATCGACGTGGCCGAACTAAAGCCAGGATCCGCCTATGAGTATCGCTCATTTTTGCCTGCACAAGGAAAGAATCCTACTGAAAACAACCCAAAATTTCCTGTGAAAACTTACACTTTCGACGTGTCGAAGTGTGAGGAAATTTTTGACTTATTGGTCAAAGATGGGCAAATGGTGGTGCCGCCGGGTACTAAAATACCACCGTTGGAACAAAGACAGAAAAGAGGGTTTTGTAAATATCACAACTATCTTGGTCATAACACCTCTAATTGTTACCTTTTCAGGGATTTGGTTCAAAAAGCGATTCAAGAAGGCAGGCTGAAGTTTGCTGGCCGCAGGATGAAGATCGACACTAATCCTCTTCACCAGGAGGAAGCCCTGTTCGTTGAACCAGTCGAGATCAACATGGTCGAGATCAGCGAGTATGATGAGGCCAATATGTTGGAACAAACTGGGGAAAGCCCAGATGTCGATATAGCTGAAGTTTACCCAAGGGCTGATGAAGACTTGGTGGATTTTCTGTATCGCTGCAAAAACAAGGGTTCACAGGTGTGCCTGTGCCCAAGGTGTGGTGCTGTCACCGACAAGATAACGGCGGAGAACTTCCAGAAGCTACAGCTGGGTAAGAGCAAAAGGAATGTGCCAACCCAGGGTTACCAGAATGAGGGAGGCTCAAAAAGGGCTGTGGGACATCACCCAACAAGGCCCAAAAGCTACGTGTCGTCGGCCAGGGCTCCTAGAGGTACTTGGATTAAGCCTCAGGAAAGACAAGATACCCCACAAGGGGTTGCTGCTGATACTAGAGGAGGTCTAGCAGTAAACTATAGGCGTGAATTCAAGTCTGAAAAGAGGACTCATATCTCTGAAAATTATTTGGGAAAGAACCCCATGACACGGACTCAATGGAGACGATTTTAGAGGCGTAAACAGGCTGAAAAAGACGCTGCAAGAGGCATGACCAGCAAGGCGAGTACTGAGAAGAAAATTGTGAAGGTCGACACAACGACGAAAGAACGGATAAGAAAGTATGTCCGTCGACCAGCTGAAAATTATTCTGATGAAGTGACTGATGACTTCAATTCAGAATCCGAAGCAAGCCTCGACATCCTGGTCAACATGGTATCAATCCTACCACATGAATACAAGTGTGTGACTGAAGTCAAAGGATCAGGGGACAATGCTGATGCTGAAGAAATGGCTTTACACCAACCAAGATGCTATTTTGTGCTGAACGATGGTGCGGCTGAAAGCCAAGAGGCAGTGTTCGAAAGACCAACGATGAACATGAAAAACCACTTGAAACCATTGTTGATCAGGGCAAAGGTAGAAGGCGTGACCGTCAACAAAATTTTGGTCGACTGTGGTGCCACGGTTAACATCATGCCACACCATATGCTGAGGAAGATTGGCAAGTACGACACCGACATCAGGTCTAATAACGTGGTTTTGTCGAACTATGGAGGGAAGAAGAAAAGCACCATGGGAGTGATTATGGTGAATGTTACAGTAGGTTCCGTGACCAGACCGACACTATTCATGGTGATAGACGCAAGGCCAAGTTACAACTTGCTACTTGGCAGAGAGTGGCTACATGGCGTCAGAGTTGTGCCCTCTTCAGCACACCAAAGGCTGGTGATTTGGAGAGAGGATGGGGTGGGCGAAAACATTGAGGCCGACCAAGGATATTTTATGGCCGATGTGAATAATGTCGGCAAGAAGGAGTTTGAAAGAAAGCTGGCCAACATCTCTCCTTGCTTCCCAACTGAGGATGTTTATGCTAATCTAAGTGAAGCTTTTGTCTCTCTAACTCTACATGAGACTCACGACTTTATTTGGGATATGGAACGCCTAGATGATCCACCATACACATGTATCCGACCGACAGGCTGGAGGGATGCCAATGATGATGTCTGAGTTAGAAGCTTTAAGAAAGATTTCGGCATACGTTGCCGAAAACAAAATAAAGTCGGCCATAGAGGATGAAGAAAACATGGCTGCTGAGGCCTATGCGTTGAATGAAGGGGACTTCAACATGCAGCGTCTAGATTGCATCTACGACAGTGAACCTTTAGGGTTCAAAAAAGACCCAAAGGCACTAGAGAGAATCCGACCAAAGGACCCCTTGGAAGAAGTCGACCTTGGCGAGAATGGCGAGAAAAGGCCAACATATATAAGCGCCAACATTGACAACAAACTAAAGTCTGAGGTAATATCCATACTCAAAGAATTTAGAGATTGTTTTGCTTGGGACTATAATGAAATGCCTGGTTTGAGTAGAGATTTGGCCGAGTTAAAGCTGCCCATAAAAGCTGGAAGAAAGCCAGTGAAGCAGACGCCCAGGCGTTTCGCCCCAGAGATTATGGTAAAGATAAAAACAGAAGTAGAAAGACTCCTAAAAAGCAAGTTTATACGGACTGCAAGGTATGTCGAATGGTTGGCCAATATTGTGCCAGTCATAAAGAAAAATGAGTCTTTAAGAGTATGCATTGATTTTAGAGATCTAAATGCTGCCACCCCAAAAGATGAATATGCCATGCCCGTGGCTGAGATGCTAGTCGATTCGGCCGTTGGTTTTGAATATTTAAGCATGTTAGATGGTTATGCTGGATATAACCAAATCTTTATTGCAGAAGAAGACGTGCCGAAGACGGCGTTTCGATGTCCAGGAGCCTTAGGGACATATGAGTGGGTCGTCATGCCATTCAGCCTAAAAAATGCCGGAGCAACATACTAGAGGGTAATGAACTCAATGTTCCATGACTTCATTGAAGATTTCATGCAAGTCTACATTGATGACATCGTGATAAAATCAAATGGATAACATACTCATGTCGACCATCTACGAAAAGCTTTCCTAAGGATGAGGAAATATGGATTAAAAATGAATCCATTAAAATGCGCTTTTTGTGTGCAGGCAGGCGACTTCCTTGGTTTTGTGGTGCATAAAAAGGGCATTGAAGTAAATCAAAGCAAAACAAAAGCCATTATGGACGTCAAACCTCCGTCGACCAAAAAGGAGCTGCAATCTTTTTTGGGAAAAATAAATTTTCTTAGAAGATTCATATCAAATCTAAGTGGAAAAACAAAAGCGTTCTCCCCATTACTTCGACTGAAGAACGAAGAGTTCAAATGGCAGGACGCACACCAAGAGGCTTTCGATAAAATCAAAGAGTATTTGACTAAGCCTCCAGTATTGGCCCCTTATGTTAGGCATAAGCCAATGAGATTGTATATTGCAGCCTCACAATCGACTATAGGAAGTATGTTAGTCCAAGAGGATGAAAATTGTGTTGAAAGACCTGTGTATTACCTTAGTCGAATGTTTAATGATCCTGAAACTAGGTATAGTGACATTGAAAAACTATGTCTATGCCTGTATTTCTCTTGTACGAAATTAAAGCAATATATCAAGCCTGTTGATGTTTACGTATCTTCTCATTTTGATATTATTAAACATATGCTATCTAAACCAATTTTGGATAGTCGAATTGGAAAATGGGATTTAGCGTTAACAAAATACTCCCTGACATACGCACCCTTAAAAGCGATGAAAGGGCAGGTAGTAGCAGACTTCCTGGTCGACCATTCAATGATCGAAATGGCACAGAATTACGTAGATTTAGCACCATGGAGGCTATACTTCGATGGATGAAGACATAAGCATGGAGCTGGGATAGGAGGAGTCATAATTTCTCTAGATGGAATTCCAACAGAGTTCAAATACAAAATCGAAGGGGTATACACCAATAATGAAGCAGAATATGAATCACTGATCACCGGACTTGAACTACTGCTGGAATTGGGGGCAAGGAATGTCGAAATTAGGGGAGATTCAGAGGTAGTTATTAAACAAGTATCAAAAGAGTATAGGTGTGTTAAAGAAAATCTGATCATGTACTTCGTGGTTACCATTAGACTGCTCAAGAGGTTCGAGCAAGTCAATCTCCAACACATACCACGACAAGAAAACCAAAGAGCAAATGATTTGGCATAGGAAGCCTCAGAGTATAAAACGTCGAAAGACCAGGACGAAGAGATCCAAGTAAATGAGAAAGTACGAGCGACAGTGTTGTCACCGTCAGATCTGGCAATCATGAAGCTAGGGGCAGTAGATAAAAATCACTTTGAAATTTTGGCTGTCAACGACGAGAGAGAGAGTGATTGGCGTAAACCGCTAGTCGATTACTTACGTAATCCCGTGGGGTCGACAGAGCGAAAGATAAAGTATAGGGCCCTTAGTTACGTCTTGGTGAATGATGAATTATTCAAGAAGACAGTCGAAGGAGTGTTATTAAAATTCCTGGGGGAAAGTGAAGCATACGTGGCTGTATCAAGCATACATAGCGGGGCGTGCGGGGAACATCAAGCAGGTTTGAAGATGAAATGGCTCTTGATGCGTTCAGGACTTTATTGGCCTTCAATGTTGAAAGATTGCATTGAATTTGCCAAAGGTTGTCAGGAATGCCAATTGCATGGGGGCATACAGCATATGCCTGCAAGCGAGTTACACACAATTGTGAAACCCTGGCCTTTTCGAGGATGGGCGTTGGACGTTATAGGAGAAATAAAGCCAGCCTCGTCGAAACAACAAAAGTATGTGTTAGTCGGGATCGACTATTTCACAAAATGGGTCGAAGCCATAGCATTACCAAACGTAAACAAGAAGTGGTGATAGACTTTGTCCAGAGTTACATCATCTGCATCCCAGAAACTATTACAACCGACCAGGGGTCAGTCTTCACTGGTCGAAAAATGCAGGAGTTTACAAAAGAAATGGGAATCAAGTTGCTGACATCTACTCCCTATTACGCACAAGCGAATGGCCAAGTCGAAGCTGCTAATAAGGTGATCATCAGCCTAATAAAGAAACACATAGGCAAGAAGCCAAGGAACTGGCACAAGACATTACACCAAGCCTTGTGGGCATGTCGAACGTCGCCAAAGGAAGCGACTGGAACAACCCCATTTCGACTGACTTATGGGCATGACGCAGTACTGCCGGTAGAAATTCAGGTCCAGGCGGTCAGGACCCAAAGGCAATATGAAATTCCTTCTGAAGATTACTGGAGCATCATGACAGACGAATTAGTTGACGTAGACGAAGAAAAAATGCTAGCATTAGACTCTCTACACAGACAAAAAGAGAAAGTCGCCCGAGCCTACAACAAAAGGGTGAAAGGGAAAGTGTTTGATGTCGACGATTTGGTTTGGAGGGTGATCTTGCCTATGGACAAAAATGATAAAACGTTGGGCAAGTGGTCCCCAAATTGGGAAGGACCGTTTAAGGTTCTGCAGGTTTTTTCTAATAATGCCTACTGTAACACCCTTCTAAAATACCCCAAAAGTTTAATTAAAATAACAACATATATCAATCAGAGTAAATATGCAATTAAGGGTGTCACACAATTACTTCACACCATTCACCATGATAACTGTCATGCTCTTTTATTAATTCAAAACATAAAGCATTTGCACAATACGCAGCGGATAGAGATTAAATCAATCATGCAAAACATGTAGCATATTACATGTAAACTGGTTCACAACCAACAATAAAACATTTAAAACATCCCATCCCGATGTTACATCTACCAGAGCATGACCCACTAAGGAACTACACTAGACTCCAAGCACTAGCTCCTACTCAATCACTGCTCGTTACCTGAAAAATAGTTGTAAGGGTGAGTTCCTCAATCGATATAATAAGCATTATAAAATATCATGCAATGTTAAGTAATTTAACACATTTCATCACCCTAATCATAACACACATTCAGTAACGGCACATCAACTCAAACATCATACTCAACACCAACATAAAGCACACGTATAATCTCAATTCATACTCAACACCAACACAAAACACACGTATAATATTGGAATACATCCATTCATATTATACGCCATACATACATTATGCAATGAGACTCCATGCATGCGGTACCGACTATTCGTGAACATATAGTTCAACTTCACCGACCAAATCCAGGTACGGCTACCAAGCTCACTAGTCCCACTCATTTGAGACCTAGTGACTCACATCACTAATTCCTCACCATGGGAATTAGCTACCACCCCAAGGGCCATGCTATGCACGCTAATCACCTAGCATGCAAACATCAACAACAGTCCAAAATGACTAACATCACTAATTCCTCACCATGGGAATTAGCTACCACCATAAAGGCCACATTATGCTATGCCAAATCACCTAGCATGCAACATCAACAACAATCCACAATAGACATATGCTCACACTCTAAGCCATAAAACAGTCCATCCACAATTACATACATAATATATACATTCACAACATTATGCATATTTTCACACATCATCAGCATATTTATCACATAATCATATCATGTCATGCCAAATAATTCAGTCACAGTATTAGCACACTCTACTAATACATATCCTACTCAAAACAACGGGAAATAATCCCTACTATATCACACACCGATATAGGCCAATCACCAATTATGTTCACAACATTAAAATATCAATTTTTCCAATTTCCAACAGTGTTAACCGGTTAACGCCCTGGGTTAACCGGTTAACGCAACACAGAACACGCTTTCTGGCAAAACTCAACAGTGTTAACCGGTTAACGCCCTGGGTTAACCGGTTAACGCAAACAGAACAACAATTTTCACAAATCACAACAGTGTTAACCGGTTAACGCCCTGGGTTAACCGGTTAACGCAAGCAAAACAACAATACTTCACAATTCCTAACAGTGTTAACCGGTTAACACCCTGGGTTAACCGGTTAACGCAAGACAGAAAGCTGTTCCTGCGCTAACACGAAGCAGAATGCAGAATTCTCCGCATTTTCCGCCGTTGGAGGACTTCCGGACCTCCGATTTCAATTCCGTAAAAAGCTACACTTTCGGGAAATCAAGACTCATCCAATTACAGAGTCAATTACAGCTTTAACACAACTTATCCAACACAATTTTCAGCATTCAACATCCCAATTAGGGTCAAATCAACGGTTCATCACTACCCATTACATGTTAACCCATAATACCCATTAAACGACGATAAACCCCCCTTACCTGAGTTAATCCGGCGAATCTTTAAGCTTCAAGCTTTTCTCTTCTCCAACCTTCTTCCTCTTGCTCTGTCTCTTTGCCCTTTTCCTCTTTTCAGCCGCTTCTCTGCTTTTCACGTGAAACCCTTTCTTTACCAAATGGGACTCTTTTTCTTATTTCCAACTTATATATATTTTCCAATAATTATTATTCCAATAATAATAATAATAATAATAATCCAATAATTCCAATTATTTAATTAAATTAATAAATATAATATTAACTTAAATTAAATAATTATCTTATTTTTATCGGGGTGTTACAACTCTCCCCCACTAAAAGAGTTTTCGTCCTCGAAAACATACCTCAAGCGAATAACTCCGGATAAGACTCCTTCATCTGACTCTCAAGTTCCCAAGTCACATTGCCACCTGCTGGTCCTCCCCAAGCTACCTTTACCAAAGCAATCTCTTTACCCCGCAACTGCTTCAACTCTCGATCCTCGATCCTCATAGGTGATGTTTCAACAGTCAGGTTATCTCTCACCTGTACATCATCTATTTGGACTACATGCGACGGATCAGGAATGTACCTCCTCAACTGAGACACATGAAAAACCTCATGCAAATTCGCAAGTGACGGCGGTAAAGCGATACGATAGGCTACCTCCCCTATCCTCTCCAAAATCTGATAAGGACCAATAAATCGAGGTGTCAACTTCTTCGACTTCAAAGCTCGACCAACTCCAGTTATCGGAGTAACACGGAGAAACACATGATCCCCCTCTTGAAACTCAAGTGACTTCCTTCTCTTGTCGTGATAACTCTTCTGACGACTCTGAGCAATTCTCATCTTCTCCTGAATCATCTTAATCTTTTCCGTAGTCTGTTGAACAATCTCCGGTCCAACCACCGCACTCTCACCGGACTCATACCAACATAAAGGCGTCCGACATCTCCTACCATACAAAGCTTCAAACGGTGCCATACCAATGCTCGAATGAAAACTATTGTTGTAGGTAAACTCAATCAAAGGTAAGTAACAATCCCAAGCACCTCCCTTTTCCAAAACACAAGCCCTCAAAAGATCCTCTAGTGACTGAATCGTCCTCTCAGTCTGACCATCAGTCTGCGGATGATATGCAGAACTCAATCTCAGCTTAGTTCCCAAAGCCCTCTGCAAACCTTCCCAGAACTTCGATGTAAATCTAGGATCTCTGTCCGAAACAATACTCGACGGAATACCATGCAAACTTACAATCTTCTCAATATACAACTCGGCTAATCTCTCTAACGGATAATCCATTCTGATCGGAATGAAATGAGCCGATTTTGTCAATCTGTCGACAATCACCCAAATAGCTTCAAAATTCTTAATTGTCCTCGGTAAACCAGAAACAAAATCCATACTGATATTATCCCACTTCCACTCTGGAATAGCCAACGGTTGCATTAGCCTAGACGGCTCCTGATGCTCAATCTTTGACTTCTGACAAGTCAAACAAGAATAAACAAAACTCGCAATTTCTCTTTTCATTCCCGGCCACCAAAATAACTTTTTCAAATCATGATACATCTTCGTAGCTCCAGGATGAATACTCAGGCCACTACGATGTCCTTCCTCAAGAATACTCTTCTTAAGTTCGATAACATCCGGAATACACACCCGATTACCAAATTTCAAAACACCATTCTCATCAACTCTGAATTCACCACCTTGACCTTGATTTACTAAAGTCAACTTATCAACCAAAAGCACATCGGATTTCTGACCCTCTCTAATCTCATCCAGAATACCACTCGTTAACTTCAACATTCCCAATTTAACACTATTGTGAGTACTCTCACACACCAAACTCAAGTCTCTAAACTGCTCAATTAAATCCAATTCCTTAACCATTAACATAGACATATGCAATGATTTCCGACTCAATGCATCAGCCACTACGTTTGCTTTACCCGGATGGTAATTCAAACCAAAGTCATAATCCTTCAGAAACTCTAACCATCTCCTCTGTCTCATATTCAGCTCTTTCTGATCAAACAAATACTTTAAACTTTTATGGTCACTGAAAACCTCAAATCTTGACCCATACAAGTAATGCCTCCACAACTTCAGAACAAAAACCACAGCTGCCAACTCTAAATCGTGTGTCGGATAGTTCTTCTCATGAACCTTCAGTTGTCTCGAAGCATAAGCTACAACCTGCTTATTCTGCATCAAAACACCACCCAAACCCAACAATGAAGCATCACAGTAAACCTCAAATGGTTCCGATGGACTCGGTAATATCAGAATAGGAGCAGTAGTTAACCTTATCTTTAACTCTTGAAAACCTTCTTCACATTTTGAGTCCCAAACAAACGCTTGCCCCTTTCTAGTCAACATCGTCAACGGTAACGCCAACTTAGAAAATCCCTCAATGAATTTCCTATAATAGCCTGCAAGTCCAAGAAAACTCCTTATCTCAGAAACTGACTTCGGAGCTTCCCACCTAGATACCGCTTCTATCTTAGAAGGATCAACAACAATACCACCTCTTGAAATCACATGACCAAGAAAACTAACCTCTTCTAACCAAAATTCACACTTGGACAGTTTAGCAAATAACTTCTTTTCTCGTAGAACTCCTAAAACCACTCTCAAATGTTCAGCATGCTCTTCTTCAGATTTCGAATACACCAAAATATCGTCAATAAACACCACAACAAACTTGTCTAGGTACGGATGGAAAATCCTATTCATATACTCCATGAATACTCCAGGCGCATTAGTCACACCAAAAGGCATTACAGAATACTCATAATGTCCATACCTTGTTCTGAAAGCAGTCTTCTAAATATCCTCAGTTTTCACACGTATCTGATGATACCCTGATCTCAAATCTATTTTGCTGAACACACTCGCACCAACCAACTGATCCATCAAATCATCAATCCTCGGCAAAGGATACCGATTCTTGATCGTCACTTTATTCAGTTGCCTGTAGTCCACACACAACCTCATAGTACCTTCTTTCTTCTTAACCAATAACACTGGTGCACCCCACGGTGACACACTCGGACAAATAAATTTCTTATCCAACAGATCTTCCAGCTGACTCTTCAATTCAGCTAACTCAACAGCAGACATACGGTACGGAGCCATCGATATCGGCCTAGTACCAGGTACCAAATCAATCGAGAACTCAACTTCACGCTCTGGCGGTAATTCATTCACTTCTTCAGGAAACACATCAGGAAAATCACACACCACGGCCAGATCGCAAATCACCAGTCTATCTTTAGCTTCCAAAGTCGCTAACAGCATAAACAACTCTGCCCCATCTGCTACTGCCTCATTCACCTGCCTTGCTGATAGAAACAAACTCTTTCCTTCCTCAATCTCAGGAAAGATCACAGTCTTATCAAAACAGTTGATATAAACTCGGTTAAACACCAACCAGTTCATACCCAGGATAACATCAATCTGCACTAGTGGAAGACACACGAGGTCCATCCCAAAGTCTCTACCAAAAATACTCAAAGGACACTTTAAACAAACTGACGTAGTAGTCACTGAACCCTTCGCAGGAGTATCAATCACCATACTACCATGCATCTCAGATATCTCTAATTTAAGTTTCACAGCACAATCCAAAGATATAAAGGAATGAGTCGCACCTGTGTCAATAATAGCTACAAGAGGAAAGCCATTAATATAACACGTACCTCGGATCAAACGATCATCTGCAGAAGTCTCAGAACCCGATAAAGCGAAGACCTTGCCTCCCGACTGGTTCTCTTTCTTCGGCTTAGGACACTGTGGACTTATATGACCCACCTCTCCACAGTTGAAACAAGTCACAGTCTTCAACCGGCACTCTGCAGCCAAGTGACCACCTTGTCCACACTTGAAACACTTCTTCTCAGCACTGGTACACTCATGGAAACGATGTCCAGCCTGACCACATCTATAACACTTAGCAGGGGCACTGGAGTCTCCCCCACTAGGTCTCCTCATCCCACTCTGTCTCTGGAAACCTTTGCCAGCTGCATACGGTTTCCCACGATCATTCTGATTCTTGCCTTTCCTATCAACCCTCTGCTGATAGCTCTCCGCTCTGGCCTTGGTATCCTGTTCAAAAATCCTGCAGCAGTCAACCAAGTCAGAGAACACTCTAATCCGTTGATACCCAATAGCCTGCTTGATCTCGGGACGCAACCCGTTCTCAAACTTCACACATTTTGAAAATTCTCCAGTAGCCTCATCATAGGGAGTGTAATACTTCGACAGCTCTGTGAACTTAGCAGCGTACTCAGCAACAGACCGATTGCCCTGCTTCAATTCTAAGAACTCTATCTCTTTCTTTCCTCTGACATCCTCCGGAAAGTACTTCCTCAGGAATCTCTCTCTGAACACCGCCCAAGTGATCTCAGCACTCCCAGCAGCTCCCAACTCAGTGCGGGTAGCAACCCACCAATCATCTGCTTCCTCTGACAGCATATGCGTACCGAACCTGACCTTCTGGTTATCGGCACACTCAGTCACTCGGAAGATCCTCTCGATCTCCTTCAACCACTTCTGAGCACCATCTGGATCGTATGCTCCCTTGAACATTGGAGGATTGTTCTTCTGGAACTCACTCAGTTGACGAGCAGCTCCCATTCCCACAACATTCGGATTCCCTCCAAGTACTCCAGCTAGCATACCCAGAGCCTCAGCAATCGCAGCATCATCTCTACCTCTTCCAGCCATCTCTATTCTGAAAACCCAACAAGCTAAAACAATAAGTACTGATAGGGTTACACAACACCTATCACGTACAGGGAAACAGAATAATTACGACTCGACTCGACCGACTATGCTCTGATACCACTAATGTAACACCCTTCTAAAATACCCCAAAAGTTTAATTAAAATAACAACATATATCAATCAGAGTAAATATGCAATTAAGGGTGTCACACAATTACTTCACACCATTCACCATGATAACTGTCATGCTCTTTTATTAATTCAAAACATAAAGCATTTGCACAATACGCAGCGGATAGAGATTAAATCAATCATGCAAAACATGTAGCATATTACATGTAAACTGGTTCACAACCAACAATAAAACATTTAAAACATCCCATCCCGATGTTACATCTACCAGAGCATGACCCACTAAGGAACTACACTAGACTCCAAGCACTAGCTCCTACTCAATCACTGCTCGTTACCTGAAAAATAGTTGTAAGGGTGAGTTCCTCAATCGATATAATAAGCATTATAAAATATCATGCAATGTTAAGTAATTTAACACATTTCATCACCCTAATCATAACACACATTCAGTAACGGCACATCAACTCAAACATCATACTCAACACCAACATAAAGCACACGTATAATCTCAATTCATACTCAACACCAACACAAAACACACGTATAATATTGGAATACATCCATTCATATTGTACGCCATACATACATTATGCAATGAGACTCCATGCATGCGGTACCGACTATTCGTGAACATATAGTTCAACTTCACCGACCAAATCCAGGTACGGCTACCAAGCTCACTAGTCCCACTCATTTGAGACCTAGTGACTCACATCACTAATTCCTCACCATGGGAATTAGCTACCACCCCAAGGGCCATGCTATGCACGCTAATCACCTAGCATGCAAACATCAACAACAGTCCAAAATGACTAACATCACTAATTCCTCACCATGGGAATTAGCTACCACCATAAAGGCCACATTATGCTATGCCAAATCACCTAGCATGCAACATCAACAACAATCCACAATGGACATATGCTCACACTCTAAGCCATAAAACAGTCCATCCACAATTACATACATAATATATACATTCACAACATTATGCATATTTTCACACATCATCAGCATATTTATCACATAATCATATCATGTCATGCCAAATAATTCAGTCACAGTATTAGCACACTCTACTAATACATATCCTACTCAAAACAACGGGAAATAATCCCTACTATATCACACACCGATATAGGCCAATCACCAATTATGTTCACAACATTAAAATATCAATTTTTCCAATTTCCAACAGTGTTAACCGGTTAACGCCCTGGGTTAACCGGTTAACGCAACACAGAACACGCTTTCTGGCAAAACTCAACAGTGTTAACCGGTTAACGCCCTGGGTTAACCGGTTAACGCAAACAGAACAACAATTTTCACAAATCACAACAGTGTTAACCGGTTAACGCCCTGGGTTAACCGGTTAACGCAAGCAAAACAACAATACTTCACAATTCCTAACAGTGTTAACCGGTTAACACCCTGGGTTAACCGGTTAACGCAAGACAGAAAGCTGTTCCTGCGCTAACACGAAGCAAAATGCAGAATTCTCCGCATTTTCCGCCGTTGGAGGACTTCCGGACCTCCGATTTCAATTCCGTAAAAAGCTACACTTTCGGGAAATCAAGACTCATCCAATTACAGAGTCAATTACAGCTTTAACACAACTTATCCAACACAATTTTTCAGCATTCAACATCCCAATTAGGGTCAAATCAACGGTTCATCACTACCCATTACATGTTAACCCATAATACCCATTAAACGACGATAAACCCCCCTTACCTGAGTTAATCCGGCGAATCTTTAAGCTTCAAGCTTTTCTCTTCTCCAACCTTCTTCCTCTTGCTCTGTCTCTTTGCCCTTTTCCTCTTTTCAGCCGCTTCTCTGCTTTTCACGTGAAACCCTTTCTTTACCAAATGGGACTCTTTTTCTTATTTCCAACTTATATATATTTTCCAATAATTATTATTCCAATAATAATAATAATAATAATCCAATAATTCCAATTATTTAATTAAATTAATAAATATAATATTAACTTAAATTAAATAATTATCTTATTTTTATCGGGGTGTTACAACTCTCCCCCACTAAAAGAGTTTTCGTCCTCGAAAACATACCTCAAGCGAATAACTCCGGATAAGACTCCTTCATCTGACTCTCAAGTTCCCAAGTCACATTGCCACCTGCTGGTCCTCCCCAAGCTACCTTTACCAAAGCAATCTCTTTACCCCGCAACTGCTTCAACTCTCGATCCTCGATCCTCATAGGTGATGTTTCAACAGTCAGGTTATCTCTCACCTGTACATCATCTATTTGGACTACATGCGACGGATCAGGAATGTACCTCCTCAACTGAGACACATGAAAAACCTCATGCAAATTCGCAAGTGACGGCGGTAAAGCGATACGATAGGCTACCTCCCCTATCCTCTCCAAAATCTGATAAGGACCAATAAATCGAGGTGTCAACTTCTTCGACTTCAAAGCTCGACCAACTCCAGTTATCGGAGTAACACGGAGAAACACATGATCCCCCTCTTGAAACTCAAGTGACTTCCTTCTCTTGTCGTGATAACTCTTCTGACGACTCTGAGCAATTCTCATCTTCTCCTGAATCATCTTAATCTTTTCCGTAGTCTGTTGAACAATCTCCGGTCCAACCACCGCACTCTCACCGGACTCATACCAACATAAAGGCGTCCGACATCTCCTACCATACAAAGCTTCAAACGGTGCCATACCAATGCTCGAATGAAAACTATTGTTGTAGGTAAACTCAATCAAAGGTAAGTAACAATCCCAAGCACCTCCCTTTTCCAAAACACAAGCCCTCAAAAGATCCTCTAGTGACTGAATCGTCCTCTCAGTCTGACCATCAGTCTGCGGATGATATGCAGAACTCAATCTCAGCTTAGTTCCCAAAGCCCTCTGCAAACCTTCCCAGAACTTCGATGTAAATCTAGGATCTCTGTCTGAAACAATACTCGACGGAATACCATGCAAACTTACAATCTTCTCAATATACAACTCGGCTAATCTCTCTAACGGATAATCCATTCTGATCGGAATGAAATGAGCCGATTTTGTCAATCTGTCGACAATCACCCAAATAGCTTCAAAATTCTTAATTGTCCTCGGTAAACCAGAAACAAAATCCATACTGATATTATCCCACTTCCACTCTGGAATAGCCAACGGTTGCATTAGCCCAGACGGCTCCTGATGCTCAATCTTTGACTTCTGACAAGTCAAACAAGAATAAACAAAACTCGCAATTTCTCTTTTCATTCCCGGCCACCAAAATAACTTTTTCAAATCATGATACATCTTCGTAGCTCCAGGATGAATACTCAGGCCACTACGATGTCCTTCCTCAAGAATACTCTTCTTAAGTTCGGTAACATCCGGAATACACACCCGATTACCAAATTTCAAAACACCATTCTCATCAACTCTGAATTCACCACCTTGACCTTGATTTACTAAAGTCAACTTATCAACCAAAAGCACATCGGATTTCTGACCCTCTCTAATCTCATCCAGAATACCACTCGTTAACTTCAACATTCCCAATTTAACACTATTGTGAGTACTCTCACACACCAAACTCAAGTCTCTAAACTGCTCAATTAAATCCAATTCCTTAACCATTAACATAGACATATGCAATGATTTCCGACTCAATGCATCAGCCACTACGTTTGCTTTACCCGGATGGTAATTCAAACCAAAGTCATAATCCTTCAGAAACTCTAACCATCTCCTCTGCCTCATGTCGCATCGCGCGAAAAACCGGCGGGAAAAGAAAGAACAACAGAGCCGCCACCGTGCGTTATTTATCCCAAAAGAGGGAAAGGAAATGCTCAGAGTAAACCTGGAAAGAACATGGTCACGCGACCAAAGAGAATGGGTTCGGGAGTCGGTTATGCGAAGGGAAGGTATTAGCACCCCTACGCATCCGTAGTACTCTACGGGATCCACGCACACTTAGAAAGGAAATTTGGTTGCTAAACACTGCTTAAACTCACACACACACTGGCTGAAAGAGACAAAAGAGACTGACTGAAACTGACTCGGCAGGATACCGCATCCTGGGCCTACTTAGTCTATCGGGCATAGACATCAGAGTCGAAGTAGTTCGGACTGGGGAGACAACACATGCTCGCTAGGATATCGCATCCTATGCATACGTATCTTCTCGGACGAGAGAAGAATCAGAGCATTCGTAGCTCGGCTGACACGCACACAAACCAAACACTGGCAAAGGCAAACGTGGAGCCTGAATGCCAATCACTGGACTTACATCAGCATCCGAACCTAAACACACACAAGAAGGCAAACATGGAGCCTGACTGCCAATCGCTGGACTTATGTCAGCATCCGAACCAAAACAACACTACAGATAGATAGGGAGTCGGGGACTCAGCCTATAACTGTCAAACACACACAAACAGACAGACAGCAAATGCTAAGGAGTCACGGACTCGAGCCTAGCAAAGGTCGGACAACACACACAAAAGAAAGAAAAGGCGCCCGGAGAGATCAGCTCAATCTCCTGCCTACATACTTCATCTGGTGTGAAGATCAGGGCGATGTAGTTCCCCTACGCAGGGATAAAGGACCTAGCCTAACCAGATAACAGAGGGAGACACAACACTAGGGAGACTACGACTCGAGCCTAGATGTTGTCATGCAAAGTCAACCCTAAGTTAAGGTTTCTAGCTAAATGGCACAAGGGCCAACCTATCCTAAGCATGGCTCACACAGGAAGCAAGCCACACACACTTAACTTGCACAGGAAGCAAGCCAAGCAAAACCTAACATGCACAGGAAGCAAGTCTAAACTAATCCTAACTTGCACAGGAAGCAAGTCAAACAATCCTAACTTGCACAGGAAGCAAGTCAAACAATCCTACAAGCACAGATAGCACACACTATACACAAGCAAGTGGCTCAAACAAGGGTTAGGTTTTAGTCGAGGGGTCATATCAACCTCAACAAACAAACCTCTGGAACTGGGTGAATGTGCTCTTAACCTTGCCATTGAGGGGCTAAGGTGAAGCAGATGAAAGGTGAGTGAAGGTAAGACTTCACAGCTCTTATCCCTGGCCTGGGAGAGCTCAAGACAAGAATGTGTGGGTTCAGAAAGTGGGAACCCTTCTACACATTTAAAACTGACTCAACTGTACAATTGTACAAGATCTTGGGTTTGTATCTGCAATGCATCAACACAGTGGTGTGAGCAAAGCAGATGACACACTGAATAGTGGGGGATAGATTGCATATCCCTACCTTCCACCAATTGCCTCTTCACTTAGGAGGACTTTGACTCTATGCAAGGACAAAAGTAAACAATCACAAACATTGCCTCTTAAGGAGGACTTCAGACAATTGCCTGGCCAAGTAACAGGCCAGGTCTTCCAGACTACATGAAGTAAAAGAGACATACCTCAATGCAACTTGCTTATACAAGCAAAGCAAAGCAAAAAGTTCACAAGGAACTAAGCAACTAAAGTACCTGAAACAGTCAAGCAGATGTTAGTATGCAACTTCAAACAAAACAAACAGAAACAGACACCAACAGTCAATTAGAAGTAGATGAATGTGCAAGGCACAAAGCTCAAGGCATGTGAGCCAAGCCACCTACAAAACAAACAAGTTAGACAATGATATTTGAGTAAACTCAATCAAAAAGAATTGGTCTCATTGGCCATTTGGTGTTTAACCTGAAAACATAAGCTCAAAAGTGAGTACCAGGACCACTAGGGCAAGCCTAGGGTCAAAAGAGAATAAGAAAGTTAAAACAGCAAAGGGCAAGTATCCAAAATCATTTTCAAACAATCAAGAAACAAAACCAATTGGGTTCACACTCATATCAATCACTATCATCATTTCATGAACCAATTAGGTCGAAACATGGCATTTAGAAGCTCACAGAAGTCAACAGCAAGACTTAACTCAAAAGAAATCTTAAACATTCCCAAAAATCATCAAATAAATCATGATAAACCAAAACCCATAGCATGGTAAGCATGTCAAATTTCATCTCATTTGGACAAGTGGAAGGCAGTCAATGAAAATCAGAAAGTCAAAGCAATTTTGAACATGCTCAAGGAAGTCAACCAAACATGCATCAACTTAGAAAAATCATAAGTCAGAGATGGTGTATGATAAATGAATGGGATCAAAACCATGGCAAAGATGAGGGTGTCTAGTTATCTCATGTAAAATTTCATGTCCATCTAATGAAGTATGAGAATTTCACAAATGAAGTGGGAACATGTGTCACACAAAGTCAACAATTGACTAGGCAGGGGATAAAATCTCAAACAATTAGGAAAATAGTTCAAATAAATCCAAGAAAATTCACAAGTCAACTAGACATACAAGAGTAGGCTCATGCAAAATTTCAATCCATTTAGAGGTCAAGAAGCATGGTAATGAAAATCATGAAGTTGGACATCAATGGTGTGACACAAATTGTCACACCCTAATTCAAAAAATCATATCTCACAAACTACAAATGATAAATTCACAAACTCTACACCAAAATCACCATGAGTGTGTCTAGTTTAAGAACAAAAAATTTGGGAGCCATTGGATACATTCTCATCATTTCACAATTGATTTGGCAAAGTGTACAAAATTTGGTCACATGTCACAAACCCTAGCACCATTTAAAATTCGACCATGAAAAAATTCTGGAAAATATATGACAAAAAACTAGAGATCAAGATGGACACAACACAAAAAATCCCATTAAATTTGGATTAAAAATGAACAAGTTATGATTTTTGTAAGTTTGAGTGATTAAATGAAATAAAAATTGAAAATTAAATGGATTAATGGAATAAATAAAGAAACAATGGGGGGGGGGGGGGGGGGGGGTCAACGCCCCGGTCAACGCGCCCAGTAGCAGCGTTCCTTTTTAAATATATATTTTAGAAGGCATTTAATAATTGAATTGGCATCGCGCCCCAGTGGTAAAACACTTGGTATTTGAAGCAGGGGTCTGGGGTTCGAATCCCCCTCGCCCCAGGCCTTTTGACATTTAGGCAAGGCAATTTACACACACCAGTAAACATATTACAGTAAACACATTGCAGGAAAAAAAATACTTACAGTATGTCATCCAAGAAAAAAAGAAAAAATACTTACAGTAAACAAGATTTTTTTTTTTTTGTTAACCAAATTCAACAAACAACATATCAATGCGTTCCTCTTGCCTTGCTCATCAACATTATGTCATCCATTTTCATCAAATCAAGTTAAACAAAGAGAAATAATCAAAAACAAGTTTGGATGTGAAACTTCAACTCAACATAACTTGCAAAATACCAAACCATTTTTAGTGATCTAAAGCTCTTTGAACTCAGCATTAAGAGACCTTTTTAAAGCATGTATTTATTTCACAAAATAGGGAGATCGAATTTTTACCAAATTTGATGGACAGTTGTGGTACAGTTGTTGTTTGATGTTGTTGGCCTAAAACAGATGCTCCATAAGCCTTCCAATGATGAATGAATGAAAGAGTTTGGCTTGAAACGACTTGAAAAGGTCTAGAACTCGGACTGCCATTGTTGAGTTCATGTAGAAAACAGTCGGGAATGAAGCTTTACAGTTGAAGAAACCATGTTTGAATGAGCTCCATATGTTGTTTTGATGATGTTTCATGCAAGGCCAAGTTTTGTTCTTTGAAGTTCTTTGACTGTTTTGTAAAAATGCTAAGAGTGTGATTTTTGAGAGAATGAGAGAACAATGGTTTTTTTTTTTGCTATCCAAAGTGTGGCTGCTATTAGTGGTTTTCAAATGATGAATGGATAGTCAAAATAACAATGCAAGGCTTTGTTCTCTTTGAGTTCTTGGACAGAAAATTGGAAAATGCAAGAATGAAGTGTTTTTTGAGAATGAGAGCACACTGGTTTTTTTGCTGTGTTAGAGGCTCTAATTCTGGTTCACAATGACAGAAAATCATGTAAAAATCTTCTGTTTTGATGTACAAGGTATGGCCCATGGATTTGTGGAGAGATATGGTTGCAAAGTGTACTTTTTCTCCAAAATCAAGCAAGCAAGCATGGCCTTTTTTTACTGGTTTTTTAGGCTGCAAATGAGGCTCTAAATGACAGAGAATGGCCTCTAAAAACTCTGTTTTGATGAGTACAAGGCATGGCTAAAATGCAAGTATGGATGGCATGGTGTAATTGTACTTTTATCCAAATTTCAAGCAAGTTGAAGAATGGCTTCATGTACTGCATAATTGAGCTTGCAAACACACTTAAAATGATATTTATGAGCTGTCCCAATTGGCCAAATGTTGAAAAAATGTTTAAATCAAAAAGTCAACTCTTGGTCAAACTTTCATTTAAATGAAAAAGGTCAAAATATGCCATTTTGATTGGTGAAGTTTTGGCTCATGAAATTTATATTTTTGGAAAGAGGGGATCAAATGTGACTTGTAGGAAAAAACCCCATCAAAATTGGCCAAACGGTTTGGGAGATATGGCCCTTTGAAGTTCAAGATTTTCTGAAATCGATTCGATCATAACTTGCCAACCACACATGGGAATTGAGAGTTCTAGGACTTTTTGGAAATGGGAGAACAAGATCTTCAACTTTCATGTTGGGCAAAAATTCATTTGAGGCTTGTATCACAATGTAAGTTTGAGGATCAAGACTTTCCATTTATGGCAGGTTTCAGTTACAGGCCCAGTTTCCATTTTGGGAAATTTTGATCTGGCTTCAAATTCTTCCATGATGGTGTTTGGCATGATGTATGAGGACTATTTGGACATGAATGAACTCTCACAAACCCATTCCAGTCACCCAGTCATTGATTAAATGGACAGTTGACCAACAGTTGACTTTTAGGGTTTTTGACTGTCTGTGCATTGACTGATGACTTCAAAACCCTAATTCCTTGACAACTTGACTTCAAATGATGTCCCAAGTTATATGAACTCTTGATTATTGACCATGGTGCCCTAATTCCACAAGAATGACCACCATCCACTGCTTTGACTGACAGTTGACTTTTTTTAGGATTTTTGACTGTCTGGGCATGAACTGCTGACCTCTGAGTCTTCAACCCTTGTACAAAACACTTCAAATAGACCTCCAAGCCATGTGAACTTGTTGGACAAACCCCAAGGCCTTGATTCAATGAGAAATTCCTTTGCTTGCTTGGTTGACTGATCAGGAGATTAGTTTGACCTAATTCTTGATTGCTTGCTCTTGAGGCAACTGAGGGACAATGCAATGCTATGCAATGGACTATGATATGCCATGACCTAACATGAAAATGTATGTATAATGACAGGTGCAAATTTGAGGTGCTACAGCTGCCCCTATTCAATCAGCTGGGAACCCGAATGGATGAGAGCAACGGCTGTCAGACTTTCAGGGTAAACAGGGATTGAATACCAAGAACCGTAGAATTTGCACAATACAGGGATCCACCAATGGAAACGTCCACTGGGATTTGATATTTATTACTGGGTATTTTGTTTTGTTTTTTTGGTTTTCAAAGGGTATGGCCACATCCAGACATCACAACGATGGTGAATGGGAACAACAAATCACAACTAGATGCCAACGGACAACTAGGAAAAACTCGACGTTTATCGGGACCAACGGAGAGGTAACCAGACGCTATTGAATAACTGGGAGGGATACAACCATACGTCAACGGACGAAATGGGAAAAACTCAACGTTTACCAAGACCAACGGAGAGGTAACCAAACATTAATGAATGAATGGAAGGGATACAACCATACGTCAACGGACGAAATGGGAAAAACTCAACGTTTACCAAGACCAACGGAGAGGTAACCGAACATTAATGAATGAATGGAAGGGATACAACCATACGTCAACGGACGAAATGGGAAAAACTCAACGTTTACCAAGACCAACGGAGAGGTAACCAAACATTAATGAATGAATGGAAGGGATACAACCATACGTCAACGGACGAAATGGGAAAAACTCAACGTTTACCAAGACCAACGGAGAGGTAAATCCACATGGGGACAGGTACAACTAGACGTCATAGGACGAATAGGAAAAACTCGACGTTTATCGACACCAACGGAGAGGAGAAAACTCTACTGGGGAGAGTGAACACAACCAAATCATCAACGGATGATCGGGAAAAACTCGACGTTTATCGACACCAACGGAGAGGAGGATACTTCTTCGGTCTGAATACCGGTAAATTGGCCTTGTGCCATGAGTACATCGACCTGATCGTCGGAAACTCCTTCGGTCTGAATACCGGTAAATTGGCCTTGTGCCATGAGTACATCGACCTGATCGTCGGAAACTCCTTCGGTCTGAATACCGGAAAATTGGCCTTGTGCCATGAGTACATCGACCTGATCGTCGGAAACTCCTTCGGTCTGAATACCGGAAAATTGGCCTTGTGCCATGAGTACATCGACCTGATCGTCGGAAACTCCTTCGGTCTGAATACCGGAAAATCATAAGTACATATTATCTATAGCCGTCAAAACGTAGATAATACACTCGCATGGAAGATTATCCATAACCGGGTTGTAGGTTGTTAAATGAATAATCGACCGAAAAGAAAGGCATCTGGGTACCAGACTAGGTATGCAAAAGATGACCAATCAAAAGGGGATAAAGCTGCTTACTCGGAGCAAATATCCAAAAAGAAGGGGAAGACCCAATGGGGACAATACTGCTTGATCAAGACAAGTATCCAGAGGGGAAAAGAATATCAACACCGCAAACCGGATACTGATAACTGCAAAGAGGGGATTACATCTACCGGTTAGTAGGCAGAAAACCACAGAAAGGTAACCAGTCATCGATAGGATGAGCACAAACGGTTAACTTCAACAAGGGGTGAAAGTGGGATTTTACAACTACCGATTAGTAGGTAGAAAACCACAAAGATAGGACTTACAACTACCGGTTTGGTGGTAGAGGCCAAACAAATTCCGCTGAGGATAAGATGAATGAGTGTCGGTTAGTGAGCGACTATTCATTTATGCCCCAGGGAAGTACAGGAGACAGCCAACAGGAAGCCAATTTAGGATCGATCCAAAAAGGCAGACTGAAACAAGACTCATCCTAATGAGGAAAGAACTCAATAGGGAAAACCCATCCCAATGTGTGTTGGGAGGGAACGGAAGCAACCGTCATCCACGAGGACGTATCTCAGTGGGGAAATGGCAGGAAAAGATTGACACTTTCTGCTTAAGGGGTAGACTCTACATGGAGAGATCGGACACACCCATATCTGCTTAAGGAAAAAAGACCCAAGCTGGCAAGATGCCAACAATTGGGGAGTAACATTGCTGGGGATACCCACTCGACTGAGGAGTCACTCGTTGGGAAAACACCAACCTCTCAACCATGCTGATGAACCCGATTCTGAAGCCGATCCAGTGGCGCGATGCTAAACTCTTTCCAACAACCCAACCTCGGCTGGTCACCACGGCCTAGGGCTAATGGATATGCTTGCTATGTTGATGCATGAGTTTTTCCTTGTTTTACACAATGCCCCATGATCATGGAACTGCTATGCACTAATGATGCAATATGCTATGCTTATCTAAATGATGAATGCATAAACACACGTCTCCTTCAGAGACAACACCGGGGAATTCCAGGAACTGTGCTGGGGAATGGTAAAGCGACTTCACTGGGAGGAAGACTCAACCAATCTTCAGATAGGATAAACCCTGCTTTGGAGAATGTCTGTTACTCCGCTAGGGATAACCCACGCGATCCATGGGTAGAATCAACTCAGCTGGGGATGCAGATATCAGTCTTTTACAGAAACTCATCCAATCCACTGGTAGGATGACCTCTGCTGGAGAAATAAATGCTACTCCATTAGGGACGACCCAACCAATCCATATGTAGGAGAATCACTGCTGGAGATGTATTTCATGATACCCGCTCCACTCGGGGAACTTGCTGAGGAAAAACCACGCCATTCTGCTGAGGAGAACAAACCTAGTGGAGAGGACAACCATAGAGTAACAACTCTGTTGAGGATGATGGCACGTCATATCATACTGGAGATGAATTCCCACAAACCTGCTTGGGATAAGCACTCACGGCCACACTGGAGATGATAGCATCACAAAACCATTTGTTGGGGAACACACCAACGGTCTACAGATAAACTCCACTGGGGTGCTCCTGAGTAAAATAACTGCCAGGCGCTCAGCGGGAGCTCTTAACTGGGGAAATCTGCAAGCATAGGCCTGCTGGGGGGAAGCAATCCTTAGATCTGCTGAGGAAAGAAGGTACTGTCTACAGGCATCTCTGCAGGGGAAATAACTCTGATAACTTCAATACTGACTTGGGCTGGGGACGTGATAACCTTCAGGCTTGCTGAGGAGACAACGATCTCGAATCTGCCAGGGAGATCACACTTTTAATCCTCTGGGGAGATACAGCTTGTTTGACAGGGATATCGGTCGACTCGTCGAACACTGGTATCCATCATCCACCCATAGTGTTGACTCTCCACTTTTAAGAACTCCCAGACTCTTCTGGATTTTTCTGCTCCACCATCTTGTATTTCCAACTCGTTCGTACTTCACGGAGGTTGAACCCTTGGGATTTATACATACTTTCCAATCACCAGACTTTGAAGAGTCTTCTTGATTAACTTTCCAGGATCGTTGTCGTAACTTTCATCGTCTTTTCACCGCTCAACTATCCGTTGCCCCTAATCAGGCTCTGCACAAGAGATCGTCAGATAAAAACGTGCCCCAGGTATGCCCCAGGTGTTCTGATATTTCAACACTTAGGTCACTCAGACTTCCAAGTAAGATTTCCAGATTTCAATCTCACAAGCATGCATCAGAAGGGACCTCTATGTTTCAAAAATGCAAATATTCTTATCAAAATGAATAGATGTTTTCGTAATCAAAACAGTAATGACACAAAAACGAAATTTATTTGACCGAACACACGCTTTATTTGACTGGAATAAAAGATGGCTCACAATTGAGCAACACACGGGAAGCAAACCCTGGAAAGAGGTGATTGCACATAAAAGAAAAAAATCTATCCTAATGGCAACGTGAAACTGTGATCTCATCGGGTTCCAACTCAGTTACACCTCATATGTCCTCAGGACTTTCCGCACCTTCTGTCTTCTGAACAAGACGCTTCCGATCGGTCTCTGTCGGAGATTATCCAAGTCATCATGTGCACAAATGATCATGCTAGACGCAGTTGTTCGTTTCATTCCCTCTTTTGCCTGGACCGCCCTTTCGGGTTTCAGTCCACCGGGATACCCTTTTTTGCCCAAGTCGCCCTTGCGGGTTTTCAACTTGCCGGGTGTACAGTTCTTTTCTTTTATTTTTATCCCTAACTTTTGCCCGAACCTTTCTCTTTTTCTTGGTTCGCCGGGATGCCCATTTTTTGCCTGGACTCCTTATTCTTTTTTTTTGTCCAGCGGGTTTCTTTCACGAAGTATTTTCTAACTGCGTCCGCATTCACAGGGAATGGAAAATCGTCGTCATCCGTGGTCATAAACAACAAGGTTCTGTCAGATGGGACCCTCTTGACCACGAATGGACATTCATAACTGTTTGTCCATTTGCCCCACAATCGTCTTGAGGAGGAAGGATCCTTTTCAACCAATTTTCTCATATAGTATGCACGAGGTCACACTTCTCGGTCAACAACACGTTTCATTCCCTGGGTACAACCGTCCCATAGCAAGTAATTGTCAGCCCTCTTCCTCAGTTGGACTCAACGTGTCATTCTGAGTCCTTATCCATTCAGGCTTCTCTGATTTCTCATATTTCTCGAGGAAGACACTGCCCCAGGTAGATACACATCCCTAGGTTCAATATCCAGGATACAGACTTTATGTTCAGCCACCATTGTTGGTGCAACCAACTGTGATCCGGGAAGCACTACCTTGTTCACCTCATCTCCTTCCCCCTCAGACATCGGAATCCGTTCGGATTCGGGGTCAAACCCCTCCTCCGGGATCAGTCACTCTTAATCTTTCGATTTGAGTACCTCAAGATGTCCTCATCGGGGACCTCAAACTTCCTTGGTTGATAACCTTTCCATGGGTTGTTACTGGCTTCTTAAACACATATCTGATCAGATCCGTTTTGGACATCCACAAAGTGGTATGAATCAGCATACACTGTCTCAGTCGGCGAGCAGCCTATGCCAAAGTACATCAAGTTTTTTCGAACAGTGAGTGTATTGTTTCACAGTCGATAAACTTTTTGCTTAGGTAAATTGCATACTCTTTTCGACAAGACTAGCCATGCTGACTCAATACGCACCTCGTAGACCCCTCGAGGGTTATCAAGTACCGGATTAACAGTTATCTCTTTCACTGAGGTATCAGAATCAGAGGTTCCTGCAATTTATCTCTTCTTCTTTTTTTTTTTTTTTTTTTTTTTTTTTTTTTATAGCAGGATTGACCTCGATTCCTCTGATTCGCTCACAACAAGCCTCAGTAGCTTGATGGACAACACTCCATAAGTGCACTGATTCAGACTTAAAAGTATGAGTTATCTCAACTGGTCAAACAACTTGCCCCAAGTCTACCGGATGCCCCTGTTCTGCTTGGGACTTTGCCATCATGTCATCAACATGGCTTTTGCTTTCACGATGAATCATCTCATGAAACGAAGTCACCGTAGATCTCTGATACGTGGCACCGGCCTCATGTGACGGAACGACATTAACTTAGAACAAGAAGGTGCCCCTTGTGTGATGGACCTGGTTTACTTCATATCATCTGGCAACAATTCAATCTGGTCTTGGCCAAGAAGTCATCCATGAAGATAAACACTGAGACCTGAGCCATATGATCAACCAATACCTCATTGTGATGTACCGGGAATCCATCTTTCAGATTAGCTCTGCTCGCATCTTGATAGTCTATTCACACCTTCTCTCTTTCTCATCCTTTGTCGGCCTCAGCTTTTGCTTTCTAACCTCGGCGGAGCTTGGAGTAACAATCTTGAATCGCTCCTCGTGTAGTTGAATCACCTTCTCCTCTTGTTTCAATGACCTGGCTAATTCCAGCAAATCACAATCTTCTGCGCCTTCTTCCTCGGCATGATAGCTTGGATCGTCGAAGTCATATAGAGGTGTAACCAAATCGTTATCGGTGAGATCAGGAGAGTAATCACTTTGGAACGAGACAAAATCAAAAGGAAAGAGAATAAAAAACGTTGCCATTTTTATTTGTTTTTTTTTTTTTTTTTAAATTGCAAAATTAAATGAAAAACAGGGAACACCGCTTTTAACTACAAAAACATCCATTCATTACTGATGCAAAATGTTGCATAATGAAACACATGAGATGGCCCTTACAATGGACCATTACGTTTCGGGCAAAACGTATGGCTTTCATGCAAACAAAAATTGAAAAACAGAAATACTACTCTTCAGAATGAGTGGCAATGATGCTTTTGGAGGCCTTCCAGTTGCCTGGTACGCACGACTTTATCCACGCCTCAAGCTCGCGGTTGCTGTCAACATCTTCACCCACTGAACGGGCATGACCAGGATCCAACATCCCTGCACTGACGAAGGTGTATGGTGGGCGACATCCTCTATTTGGTCTAGACGACTCTTGACCCGGCTGATAACCGACCCCAAACATGTCTGCTTTTATCACGATGTCAATAATCCTTCCCCAGCCTTGCGCACCTTTGTTTTTCACCACTTCCAGAGCTTGTTTATAAGAAGAAATGGACAACTTCTTCTCTTTCTCAGCAACAAGGGCCTTCTCTACCTGGGCGGTTCCAACTGCCAGACGGGGTACTTTGCATTTTTCATTGTCCATTTCTGCTTTCTTCATCTTCTGGGTCGTGTCTTTCATCAACACACGCTCTTCTGTAGTGACAGTCGCACAAGCATTATCAACAGCAGGGAAGGCTCCATCCCGTAGCAGAAGTTTTGGGACCACGGGCATTGGAACCTTTAGCCGATCCTCCTCAGTCATCTCCAATCCTTTCTTGGCCTTCTTCACCATCTTGACTTTTACAGGACCCCTTCTGGGCGCAGGGTTGACATCCCCCTTCATAATCTGGGCCAAGTTAATGGTCTCGGAGTCCACCATGTCCTGGACGACATGCTTAAAAGCTCTACAGCCCTCAATGTTGTGTCCGGGTGCCCCAGAGTGAAACTCGCACTTGGCATTCTCATCATAGTTTGGTGGCCTCTTCTGCTGTTCTATGGGAATCAATATCCTTGGCCGTACTAAAGCAAGATCCATCAACCTTTGGAACAGAAGGGCGTAAGTCACGGGTGGTTCCTCAAACCGACGATCCTCTTTCTTCTTCTTCACCTGGCTCTTAACTCCCGGTGGCTTCTGTTGAGGTGGCAGTTGTTGCTGTTGAGCAGGTGGATTGCTGACAGGAGTGGTTACAGTGGCAGCATAAGGATGATAACGATCTTTGCTACGTTCTTTCTTTGCGGGCACACCAACTGGCTCAACCTTCTTCTTGAATGGACCACTGTCGGAGGGTTTCTCTGCTACAGTACCAGAAGGTTTGTTTACTTCGGAGGACGGAGCCTTCTCCTGAACTTTCTCCACTATCAGCCATTTCTCGATCCTTTCCAATCTCTCAGACATGGCTTTCTGTCCCAAGGCAAGCCCTTGCACAACACTGAACAACTCCCTCATCATCCCTTTCAGCTCAAGGATGTCGGCGTTGGGAAGATCCATCAGCTTGGATTTGTTGACCCTCAGCAGGTTATCTGAACAGACGAGCTATGCGTACCGGTTGAATACTGAAACCTACAAAACAGCAAATGGGTTAGTATGACTCACACATGCAATGTCTGTCCATACTAGGAACATTCAGTCCTCTTTTTTTTTTTGGTTTCATCGAGACAGATAAAATTTCATCAACAACATTTTGACATCTGGATGTCTCTCAACCGGGGTTTTTAATTTAAAAAATAATGGACCCCGAGTACGGACAGACATGAGTTGAATGCAGATGAATGCGAGATGATATGATGCAAATGCATGAATGCAGGCCTTTGTGCCACCAAGTCATCTGAAAGCCCAACACTTCTCTGAACCAGTCATATCTGTGGGATCAAGTCACCATAAATCCGACTTGGGGGGTTCCGAAATAAACGGAACCGGAGATTATATCACTTATCTTTGCAGGAACAACCACTAAACGGGTGACAAACGGATCCTCTGAACAAGTACTCTCAACTCAGCCCGGGGATCCGAAATAAACGGAACCCGCTGATAAACCATGGACAGAACTCTGGCGTCCCAGAAATAAATGCCCCCATAATTCACAGTCATCATCAGTACCAAGAGTCACCAACAAATCACCAATCAATCAGCAACTGTACCTGTTAAAATGATCAACCCTCCCCACTCACGGGTGTAGTCTAGGCCAGGGTAAGGTCGAAAAGAAACGCAGCATAAATAACCTTTCGCAGAATATCACCCTGTGCACACCCGATGTATGCACCGATAATATCCCACCAGGGTCTGAACTGCTCGTGATATCAATGTTCCGCTAAGTGGCGCCATACCACCCGCTTCCCATGAATCACTCTATTCCTAGGTTTCCTAGATTTCACTCATAGCCTGGGCATTGGGCCTTTTACCTCATAGAACTCCCACCCCCAACAGAGAGAAACAGACAGCACAGCAGATGAATATGAATGAAATGCAAACATTAATGCACATAATAAATGCAAACAGTAAATGCAAATATATACAAATGAATGCAATAATAAACACAACACAAAGCAACCAAAACCCTAACCTAGAGAGCGCTAGGAGAGACTCGCTCAGGGAAGATGGACCAGCATAGGTCAACTTCTCCGCATCCCCAGCAGAGTCGCCAGCTGTCGCATCGCGCGAAAAACCGGCGGGAAAAGAAAGAACAACAGAGCCGCCACCGTGCGTTATTTATCCCAAAAGAGGGAAAGGAAACGCTCAGAGTAAACCTGGAAAGAACATGGTCACGCGACCAAAGAGAATGGGTTCGGGAGTCGGTTATGCGAAGGGAAGGTATTAGCACCCCTACGCATCCGTAGTACTCTACGGGATCCACGCACACTTAGAAAGGAAATTTGGTTGCTAAACACTGCTTAAACTCACACACACACTGGCTGAAAGAGACAAAAGAGACTGACTGAAACTGACTCGGCAGGATACCGCATCCTGGGCCTACTTAGTCTATCGGGCATAGACATCAGAGTCGAAGTAGTTCGGACTGGGGAGACAACACATGCTCGCTAGGATATCGCATCCTATGCATACGTATCTTCTCGGACGAGAGAAGAATCAGAGCATTCGTAGCTCGGCTGACACGCACACAAACCAAACACTGGCAAAGGCAAACGTGGAGCCTGAATGCCAATCACTGGACTTACATCAGCATCCGAACCTAAACACACACAAGAAGGCAAACATGGAGCCTGACTGCCAATCGCTGGACTTATGTCAGCATCCGAACCAAAACAACACTACAGATAGATAGGGAGTCGGGGACTCATCCTATAACTGTCAAACACACACAAACAGACAGACAGCAAATGCTAAGGAGTCACGGACTCGAGCCTAGCAAAGGTCGGACAACACACACAAAAGAAAGAAAAGGCGCCCGGAGAGATCAGCTCAATCTCCTGCCTACATACTTCATCTGGTGTGAAGATCAGGGCGATGTAGTTCCCCTACGCAGGGATAAAGGACCTAGCCTAACCAGATAACAGAGGGAGACACAACACTAGGGAGACTACGACTCGAGCCTAGATGTTGTCATGCAAAGTCAACCCTAAGTTAAGGTTTCTAGCTAAATGGCACAAGGGCCAACCTATCCTAAGCATGGCTCACACAGGAAGCAAGCCACACACACTTAACTTGCACAGGAAGCAAGCCAAGCAAAACCTAACATGCACAGGAAGCAAGTCTAAACTAATCCTAACTTGCACAGGAAGCAAGTCAAACAATCCTAACTTGCACAGGAAGCAAGTCAAACAATCCTACAAGCACAGATAGCACACACTATACACAAGCAAGTGGCTCAAACAAGGGTTAGGTTTTAGTCGAGGGGTCATATCAACCTCAACAAACAAACCTCTGGAACTGGGTGAATGTGCTCTTAACCTTGCCATTGAGGGGCTAAGGTGAAGCAGATGAAAGGTGAGTGAAGGTAAGACTTCACAGCTCTTATCCCTGGCCTGGGAGAGCTCAAGACAAGAATGTGTGGGTTCAGAAAGTGGGAACCCTTCTACACATTTAAAACTGACTCAACTGTACAATTGTACAAGATCTTGGGTTTGTATCTGCAATGCATCAACACAGTGGTGTGAGCAAAGCAGATGACACACTGAATAGTGGGGGATAGATTGCATATCCCTACCTTCCACCAATTGCCTCTTCACTTAGGAGGACTTTGACTCTATGCAAGGACAAAAGTAAACAATCACAAACATTGCCTCTTAAGGAGGACTTCAGACAATTGCCTGGCCAAGTAACAGGCCAGGTCTTCCAGACTACATGAAGTAAAAGAGACATACCTCAATGCAACTTGCTTATACAAGCAAAGCAAAGCAAAAAGTTCACAAGGAACTAAGCAACTAAAGTACCTGAAACAGTCAAGCAGATGTTAGTATGCAACTTCAAACAAAACAAACAGAAACAGACACCAACAGTCAATTAGAAGTAGATGAATGTGCAAGGCACAAAGCTCAAGGCATGTGAGCCAAGACACCTACAAAACAAACAAGTTAGACAATGATATTTGAGTAAACTCAATCAAAAAGAATTGGTCTCATTGGCCATTTGGTGTTTAACCTGAAAACATAAGCTCAAAAGTGAGTACCAGGACCACTAGGGCAAGCCTAGGGTCAAAAGAGAATAAGAAAGTTAAAACAGCAAAGGGAAAGTATCCAAAATCATTTTCAAACAATCAAGAAACAAAACCAATTGGGTTCACACTCATATCAATCACTATCATCATTTCATGAACCAATTAGGTCGAAACATGGCATTTAGAAGCTCACAGAAGTCAACAGCAAGACTTAACTCAAAAGAAATCTTAAACATTCCCAAAAATCATCAAATAAATCATGATAAACCAAAACCCATAGCATGGTAAGCATGTCAAATTTCATCTCATTTGGACAAGTGGAAGGCAGTCAATGAAAATCAGAAAGTCAAAGCAATTTTGAACATGCTCAAGGAAGTCAACCAAACATGCATCAACTTAGAAAAATCATAAGTCAGAGATGGTGTATGATAAATGAATGGGATCAAAACCATGGCAAAGATGAGGGTGTCTAGTTATCTCATGTAAAATTTCATGTCCATCTAATGAAGTATGAGAATTTCACAAATGAAGTGGGAACATGTGTCACACAAAGTCAACAATTGACTAGGCAGGGGATAAAATCTCAAACAATTAGGAAAATAGTTCAAATAAATCCAAGAAAATTCACAAGTCAACTAGACATACAAGAGTAGGCTCATGCAAAATTTCAATCCATTTAGAGGTCAAGAAGCATGGTAATGAAAATCATGAAGTTGGACATCAATGGTGTGACACAAATTGTCACACCCTAATTCAAAAAATCATATCTCACAAACTACAAATGATAAATTCACAAACTCTACACCAAAATCACCATGAGTGTGTCTAGTTTAAGAACAAAAAATTTGGGAGCCATTGGATACATTCTCATCATTTCACAATTGATTTGGCAAAGTGTACAAAATTTGGTCACATGTCACAAACCCTAGCACCATTTAAAATTCGACCATGAAAAAATTCTGGAAAATATATGACAAAAAACTAGAGATCAAGATGGACACAACACAAAAAATCCCATTAAATTTGGATTAAAAATGAACAAGTTATGATTTTTGTAAGTTTGAGTGATTAAATGAAATAAAAATTGAAAATTAAATGGATTAATGGAATAAATAAAGAAACAATGGGGGGGGGGTCAACGCCCCGGTCAACGCGCCCAGTAGCAGCGTTCCTTTTTAAATATATATTTTAGAAGGCATTTAATAATTGAATTGGCATCGCGCCCCAGTGGTAAAACACTTGGTATTTGAAGCAGGGGTCTGGGGTTCGAATCCCCCTCGCCCCAGGCCTTTTGACATTTAGGCAAGGCAATTTACACACACCAGTAAACATATTACAGTAAACACATTGCAGGAAAAAAAATACTTACAGTATGTCATCCAAGAAAAAAAGAAAAAATACTTACAGTAAACAAGATTTTTTTTTTTTGTTAACCAAATTCAACAAACAACATATCAATGCGTTCCTCTTGCCTTGCTCATCAACATTATGTCATCCATTTTCATCAAATCAAGTTAAACAAAGAGAAATAATCAAAAACAAGTTTGGATGTGAAACTTCAACTCAACATAACTTGCAAAATACCAAACCATTTTTAGTGATCTAAAGCTCTTTGAACTCAGCATTAAGAGACCTTTTTAAAGCATGTATTTATTTCACAAAATAGGGAGATCGAATTTTTACCAAATTTGATGGACAGTTGTGGTACAGTTGTTGTTTGATGTTGTTGGCCTAAAACAGATGCTCCATAAGCCTTCCAATGATGAATGAATGAAAGAGTTTGGCTTGAAACGACTTGAAAAGGTCTAGAACTCGGACTGCCATTGTTGAGTTCATGTAGAAAACAGTCGGGAATGAAGCTTTACAGTTGAAGAAACCATGTTTGAATGAGCTCCATATGTTGTTTTGATGATGTTTCATGCAAGGCCAAGTTTTGTTCTTTGAAGTTCTTTGACTGTTTTGTAAAAATGCTAAGAGTGTGATTTTTGAGAGAATGAGAGAACAATGGTTTTTTTTTTTGCTATCCAAAGTGTGGCTGCTATTAGTGGTTTTCAAATGATGAATGGATAGTCAAAATAACAATGCAAGGCTTTGTTCTCTTTGAGTTCTTGGACAGAAAATTGGAAAATGCAAGAATGAAGTGTTTTTTGAGAATGAGAGCACACTGGTTTTTTTGCTGTGTTAGAGGCTCTAATTCTGGTTCACAATGACAGAAAATCATGTAAAAATCTTCTGTTTTGATGTACAAGGTATGGCCCATGGATTTGTGGAGAGATATGGTTGCAAAGTGTACTTTTTCTCCAAAATCAAGCAAGCAAGCATGGCCTTTTTTTACTGGTTTTTTAGGCTGCAAATGAGGCTCTAAATGACAGAGAATGGCCTCTAAAAACTCTGTTTTGATGAGTACAAGGCATGGCTAAAATGCAAGTATGGATGGCATGGTGTAATTGTACTTTTATCCAAATTTCAAGCAAGTTGAAGAATGGCTTCATGTACTGCATAATTGAGCTTGCAAACACACTTAAAATGATATTTATGAGCTGTCCCAATTGGCCAAATGTTGAAAAAATGTTTAAATCAAAAAGTCAACTCTTGGTCAAACTTTCATTTAAATGAAAAAGGTCAAAATATGCCATTTTGATTGGTGAAGTTTTGGCTCATGAAATTTATATTTTTGGAAAGAGGGGATCAAATGTGACTTGTAGGAAAAAACCCCATCAAAATTGGCCAAACGGTTTGGGAGATATGGCCCTTTGAAGTTCAAGATTTTCTGAAATCGATTCGATCATAACTTGCCAACCACACATGGGAATTGAGAGTTCTAGGACTTTTTGGAAATGGGAGAACAAGATCTTCAACTTTCATGTTGGGCAAAAATTCATTTGAGGCTTGTATCACAATGTAAGTTTGAGGATCAAGACTTTCCATTTATGGCAGGTTTCAGTTACAGGCCCAGTTTCCATTTTGGGAAATTTTGATCTGGCTTCAAATTCTTCCATGATGGTGTTTGGCATGATGTATGAGGACTATTTGGACATGAATGAACTCTCACAAACCCATTCCAGTCACCCAGTCATTGATTAAATGGACAGTTGACCAACAGTTGACTTTTAGGGTTTTTGACTGTCTGTGCATTGACTGATGACTTCAAAACCCTAATTCCTTGACAACTTGACTTCAAATGATGTCCCAAGTTATATGAACTCTTGATTATTGACCATGGTGCCCTAATTCCACAAGAATGACCACCATCCACTGCTTTGACTGACAGTTGACTTTTTTTAGGATTTTTGACTGTCTGGGCATGAACTGCTGACCTCTGAGTCTTCAACCCTTGTACAAAACACTTCAAATAGACCTCCAAGCCATGTGAACTTGTTGGACAAACCCCAAGGCCTTGATTCAATGAGAAATTCCTTTGCTTGCTTGGTTGACTGATCAGGAGATTAGTTTGACCTAATTCTTGATTGCTTGCTCTTGAGGCAACTGAGGGACAATGCAATGCTATGCAATGGACTATGATATGCCATGACCTAACATGAAAATGTATGTATAATGACAGGTGCAAATTTGAGGTGCTACACCTCATATTCAGCTCTTTCTGATCAAACAAATACTTTAAACTTTTATGGTCACTGAAAACCTCAAATCTTGACCCATACAAGTAATGCCTCCACAACTTCAGAACAAAAACCACAGCTACCAACTCTAAATCGTGTGTCGGATAGTTCTTCTCATGAACCTTCAGTTGTCTCGAAGCATAAGCTACAACCTGCTTATTCTGCATCAAAACACCACCCAAACCCAACAATGAAGCATCACAGTAAACCTCAAATGGTTCCGATGGACTCGGTAATATCAGAATAGGAGCAGTAGTTAACCTTATCTTTAACTCTTGAAAACCTTCTTCACATTTTGAGTCCCAAACAAACGCTTGCCCCTTTCTAGTCAACATCGTCAACGGTAACGCCAACTTAGAAAATCCCTCAATGAATTTCCTATAATAGCCTGCAAGTCCAAGAAAACTCCTTATCTCAGAAACTGACTTCGGAGCTTCCCACCTAGATACCGCTTCTATCTTAGAAGGATCAACAACAATACCACCTCTTGAAATCACATGACCAAGAAAACTAACCTCTTCTAACCAAAATTCACACTTGGACAGTTTAGCAAATAACTTCTTTTCTCGTAGAACTCCTAAAACCACTCTCAAATGTTCAGCATGCTCTTCTTCAGATTTCGAATACACCAAAATATCGTCAATAAACACCACAACAAACTTGTCTAGGTACGGATGGAAAATCCTATTCATATACTCCATGAATACTCCAGGCACATTAGTCACACCAAAAGGCATTACAGAATACTCATAATGTCCATACCTTGTTCTGAAAGCAGTCTTCTGAATATCCTCAGTTTTCACACGTATCTGATGATACCCTGATCTCAAATCTATTTTGCTGAACACACTCGCACCAACCAACTGATCCATCAAATCATCAATCCTCGGCAAAGGATACCGATTCTTGATCGTCACTTTATTCAGTTGCCTGTAGTCCACACACAACCTCATAGTACCTTCTTTCTTCTTAACCAATAACACTGGTGCACCCCACGGTGACACACTCGGACAAATAAATTTCTTATCCAACAGATCTTCCAGCTGACTCTTCAATTCAGCTAACTCAACAGCAGACATACGGTACGAAGCCATCGATATCGGCCTAGTACCAGGTACCAAATCAATCGAGAACTCAACTTCACGCTCTGGCGGTAATTCATTCACTTCTTCAGGAAACACATCAGGAAAATCACACACCACGGCCAGATCGCAAATCACCAGTCTATCTTTAGCTTCCAAAGTCGCTAACAGCATAAACAACTCTGCCCCATCTGCTACTGCCTCATTCACCTGCCTTGCTGATAGAAACAAACTCTTTCCTTCCTCAATCTCAGGAAAGATCACAGTCTTATCAAAACAGTTGATATAAACTCGGTTAAACACCAACCAGTTCATACCCAGGATAACATCAATCTGCACTAGTGGAAGACACACGAGGTCCATCCCAAAGTCTCTACCAAAAATACTCAAAGGACACTTTAAACAAACTGACGTAGTAGTCACTGAACCCTTCGCAGGAGTATCAATCACCATACTACCATGCATCTCAGATATCTCTAATTTAAGTTTCACAGCACAATCCAAAGATATAAAGGAATGAGTCGCACCTGTGTCAATAATAGCTACAAGAGGAAAGCCATTAATATAACACGTACCTCGGATCAAACGATCATCTGCAGAAGTCTCAGAACCCGATAAAGCGAAGACCTTGCCTCCCGACTGGTTCTCTTTCTTCGGCTTAGGACACTGTGGACTTATATGACCCACCTCTCCACAGTTGAAACAAGTCACAGTCTTCAACCGGCACTCTGCAGCCAAGTGACCACCTTGTCCACACTTGAAACACTTCTTCTCAGCACTGGTACACTCATGGAAACGATGTCCAGCCTGGCCACATCTATAACACTTAGCAGGGGCACTGGAGTCTCCCCCACTAGGTCTCCTCATCCCACTCTGTCTCTGGAAACCTTTGCCAGCTGCATACGGTTTCCCACGATCATTCTGATTCTTGCCTTTCCTATCAACCCTCTGCTGATAGCTCTCCGCTCTGGCCTTGGTATCCTGTTCAAAAATCCTGCAGCAGTCAACCAAGTCAGAGAACACTCTAATCCGTTGATACCCAATAGCCTGCTTGATCTCGGGACGCAACCCGTTCTCAAACTTCACACATTTTGAAAATTCTCCAGTAGCCTCATCATAGGGAGTGTAATACTTCGACAGCTCTGTGAACTTAGCAGCGTACTCAGCAACAGACCGATTGCCCTGCTTCAATTCTAAGAACTCTATCTCTTTCTTTCCTCTGACATCCTCCGGAAAGTACTTCCTCAGGAATCTCTCTCTGAACACCGCCCAAGTGATCTCAGCACTCCCAGCAGCTCCCAACTCAGTGCGGGTAGCAACCCACCAATCATCTGCTTCCTCTGACAGCATATGCGTACCGAACCTGACCTTCTGGTTATCGGCACACTCAGTCACTCGGAAGATCCTCTCGATCTCCTTCAACCACTTCTGAGCACCATCTGGATCGTATGCTCCCTTGAACATTGGAGGATTGTTCTTCTGGAACTCACTCAGTTGACGAGCAGCTCCCATTCCCACAACATTCGGATTCCCTCCAAGTACTCCAGCTAGCATACCCAGAGCCTCAGCAATCGCAGCATCATCTCTACCTCTTCCAGCCATCTCTATTCTGAAAACCCAACAAGCTAAAACAATAAGTACTGATAGGGTTACACAACACCTATCACGTACAGGGAAACAGAATAATTACGACTCGACTCGACCGACTATGCTCTGATACCACTAATGTAACACCCTTCTAAAATACCCCAAAAGTTTAATTAAAATAACAACATATATCAATCAGAGTAAATATGCAATTAAGGGTGTCACACAATTACTTCACACCATTCACCATGATAACTGTCATGCTCTTTTATTAATTCAAAACATAAAGCATTTGCACAATACGCAGCGGATAGAGATTAAATCAATCATGCAAAACATGTAGCATATTACATGTAAACTGGTTCACAACCAACAATAAAACATTTAAAACATCCCATCCCGATGTTACATCTACCAGAGCATGACCCACTAAGGAACTACACTAGACTCCAAGCACTAGCTCCTACTCAATCACTGCTCGTTACCTGAAAAATAGTTGTAAGGGTGAGTTCCTCAATCGATATAATAAGCATTATAAAATATCATGCAATGTTAAGTAATTTAACACATTTCATCACCCTAATCATAACACACATTCAGTAACGGCACATCAACTCAAACATCATACTCAACACCAACATAAAGCACACGTATAATCTCAATTCATACTCAACACCAACACAAAACACACGTATAATATTGGAATACATCCATTCATATTGTACGCCATACATACATTATGCAATGAGACTCCATGCATGCGGTACCGACTATTCGTGAACATATAGTTCAACTTCACCGACCAAATCCAGGTACGGCTACCAAGCTCACTAGTCCCACTCATTTGAGACCTAGTGACTCACATCACTAATTCCTCACCATGGGAATTAGCTACCACCCCAAGGGCCATGCTATGCACGCTAATCACCTAGCATGCAAACATCAACAACAGTCCAAAATGACTAACATCACTAATTCCTCACCATGGGAATTAGCTACCACCATAAAGGCCACATTATGCTATGCCAAATCACCTAGCATGCAACATCAACAACAATCCACAATGGACATATGCTCACACTCTAAGCCATAAAACAGTCCATCCACAATTACATACATAATATATACATTCACAACATTATGCATATTTTCACACATCATCAGCATATTTATCACATAATCATATCATGTCATGCCAAATAATTCAGTCACAGTATTAGCACACTCTACTAATACATATCCTACTCAAAACAACGGGAAATAATCCCTACTATATCACACACCGATATAGGCCAATCACCAATTATGTTCACAACATTAAAATATCAATTTTTCCAATTTCCAACAGTGTTAACCAGTTAACGCCCTGGGTTAACCGGTTAACGCAACACAGAACACGCTTTCTGGAAAAACTCAACAGTGTTAACCGGTTAACGCCCTGGGTTAACCGGTTAACGCAAACAGAACAACAATTTTCACAAATCACAACAGTGTTAACCGGTTAACGCCCTGGGTTAACCGGTTAACGCAAGCAAAACAACAATACTTCACAATTCCTAACAGTGTTAACCGGTTAACACCCTGGGTTAATCGGTTAACGCAAGACAGAAAGCTGTTCCTGCGCTAACACGAAGCAAAATGCAGAATTCTCCGCATTTTCCGCCGTTGGAGGACTTCCGGACCTCCGATTTCAATTCCGTAAAAAGCTACACTTTCGGGAAATCAAGACTCATCCAATTACAGAGTCAATTACAGCTTTAACACAACTTATCCAACACAATTTTTCAGCATTCAACATCCCAATTAGGGTCAAATCAACGGTTCATCACTACCCATTACATGTTAACCCATAATACCCATTAAACGACGATAAACCCCCCTTACCTGAGTTAATCCGGCGAATCTTTAAGCTTCAAGCTTTTCTCTTCTCCAACCTTCTTCCTCTTGCTCTGTCTCTTTGCCCTTTTCCTCTTTTCAGCCGCTTCTCTGCTTTTCACGTGAAACCCTTTCTTTACCAAATGGGACTCTTTTTCTTATTTCCAACTTATATATATTTTCCAATAATTATTATTTCAATAATAATAATAATAATAATAATCCAATAATTCCAATTATTTAATTAAATTAATAAATATAATATTAACTTAAATTAAATAATTATCTTATTTTTATCGGGGTGTTACACCTACGAGGTCAAAGAGCTGGCACCAGACAGGCGAATTTTAAGGTTAAATGGAAAGTACTTGAAAAACTATAGGCCTCTCCTTCAAGAGGTCAAAATTTTGGCAAACTAAAACAAATGTCAAAAATAAAAGTTGGAGATAATTATGTTAGATACCAACGACAAAGGCACAGAAATGAAGTATACAGTGCTAAAGTCAAAATAACATTGATGTGGCAAGAAGCCATTGTTTAATATTACAAAAGATAAACTAATACAATCGATAGAAACGGTCAAAGTTGGCCGAATTTGGATTGGAAAGATTTAAGTTCAAAATTATAGTGCAAAGACATTGGCTCCAAAGTGTCGGCATGGGCTTTGAGTTTTTCAAGCGTTCCTTCGACGTTCATAAGCTCGTCGGCAACCTCCAAAGCATCACTGGTGGTCTGCTCCACAGTTGCCTGGGCAGGTTTTAGCACTTCATCGACGAAACGCGACTCCTCCTGGGTAATGGCCTCCAACTCACCGTCCAAAATGGCAATTTGACGCCGGAGGGCATCAATTTGTTGACGTATCTCAGCGGCCCGTGTTTGTTTAGAGTTCAATTCTGTCTTCCGCTCCTCTATAGCCTTCAACATACTGGCAACTTCCGCATCGGCATGCGTCACCAACTCCCATTTCTCTTTTACAGACGCCTCAGTTTCAGCAATTTGACGCTCAGTGTCCCGAACGCTGTCGATATGACGCAACATAGGCGCCAAAAGCTGTTCTAAAGCCGCCATCGCACGTTTGGCGTAATCAGAGAGTTGGAGATCCTTCAGCTGGGCAATTGCACTCAGAAGCTCTGGACCGACAGTAGGTTCATGCATGAGCACGAAAGGAAGGTCAGAGTTCAAGGCATGCACGCGGATTTTGTCCATGCGAGCCTTAGTTTTTGTCTCCTCAGGGCCCATTTTGCCAAAATGGAGTGACTCAGAGTTGGACGAAACATCACGCGACTTCACCAGATTGCGGAGTCTGGAAATTGCCTCTAGAGCAAAAGGTTTAATCACCAGCCCTGGGAAGGTCGAAGGAGAAGCTGCCGGCGGAGAATTGGCCTGAGGAGAAGCAGTCGGCAATGGAGTAGCCTGGGAAAATGGTTGTTTGTTGGTGTCGACACCGAATGGCTCCCGTGGATCCTGCAAGGAAGCTGAAGAGAGACTCGAGTCAGAACTAGTCGAACTGGAGTCCAGATACGTCGCAGTACTAGTGACCGAATCAGAGTCACTGTCATTGATTTGGAGTGGAAATTCAATGGACTCACCAGCGGTGTCGACAGATTGAAAGGGGCGAGCCAAGGAAGACACCGGCGACGCGGGAGAATAGTCAGCCACAGGCTGAGTCGGCTCAGTAGAAGCATCAGCCTGCAGAAAGAAAATTGTGTAAGAGAAGCGCAACAAAAAATCCAAAGAGATAAATAGGGATACAAGTAAATACCTCTGCAGATGCAGGGGAAACTACATCCTTATGTGTGTCCCCCAAGGCAGTAGCAGGGGAAGGACCAATCGACGGCGAAGCTCCCACGACTGGAGCAGGGGCCGCACCAAGGGTGGGAGCGTCGACTGCAGGAGTGTCGGCATCTGCGACAAGGACCTCTGAAGGAGGCGTTGTAAGATGCCTCTTCTTTTTATTGTCACCACTCTTGGAAGGAGAGTCATGTTTCTTCCTTTTGTGGCCATGATGGCTTTTAGATTTATCGTGGGAGGTGTGCTGGAGACACGAAGAGAGGTTATAAGTAATTAGTCTAGCCAAAAGAGCAGACAAGCCGACAAGAAATACCTCAGTGCCTGCGGGAGAAGAGCGTTTGTGTTTTTTGGATTTTTTGGAGACGGAAGAGCCAGTAGGCTCTGTCGAGCGTGGTTGACCCTGCACATAAGTGAAAAATTAGCAACCACATAGTGTTCCCCTTTAGAAAACAAAAGAGAATGGAGATGCTTCAAAGAGGAGCATATAAAAGAGCTGGTTTTCTTCAAGACTTGAGATATGGGGCGCCTATCATCATCAGAAGATTGCTCAGGAGCAACCTGCAGGAGAAGAAAGGATGGCTAAGAATAAAGAAAAAATCAAAGGAGATAGTGAGGCAGCCAGAGTCGAACCTGAGCCTTTTGTGTCGAGGGAGCAATTTGGTCAGCAGATACAGAACCTGCAGGATTTAGTGGGAGCGCTGCAAATAAATAAAGGAAACGCAAGTAAGTGACAAGATTCAGCTAAACGAGAGTATTAAAATTTCCATAGAAATGTTACCAAGTTGCGTGGTTTCAAACACGCTAACATATTGAGGGTCAATATGAAGCGGTCCTGAGTACTCAGGTAGATAATACTTCGTGGGGACCACTCTGTCGGCTTTTCTCTTTTTAGACACATTATGTATGTACTAAATGGGACAATAGAACCACACTGGAACCAAATGGCCAAAGGCCAAAGCCAGTGGACTAGATGGCAGAGGAGGGAATTTGACTTTTCCGGAGTGAAAAGCGTTAAGATATTTGTCTTTCACGTAAGCAGGAATTTTGAGTCTAGAAAGTTGATCGGTTACTTTCACTTTTAGTTCGACCGTAGCTTCCCAGATGGTCCCACGAAGATTATCTGGTTGATACACAACTTGGAAATAATTCTGGAAAGCACGAATTTGTTTGACACGAAGAGCCTTACATTTAGTCGACTTCGCCTGCAAACAAACAAAAGCCTCAGTTAATTCAGAAAGTTTTGCATCAGGATCTCCAACATAAAGGGCAAAATAGGAATGCCACCAATCATGGAATTCCTTGGTACAATAGTGGGCTGGTCGAAAAGAGAGAGAGGGAAGACGCGGTCGGTTTTTCCAAATATTTTCAAGTTCCTCATCGACCTTGCTCCAAGGTTGGCCGCAAAGGATATTGGCAAGTAGCTCTTGCGAAGAAAACAGAGGTTTGGGGATGAATTGGCAGAGACCAAATTGCCTGGCCACAAGGTTAGGCTGGTAAGCTACCAGACCAGGATTGCTACTAGCAGTCTCCGCCGACAAGAAGCGGGGGACCAAAAACCGCCTCCAAATGAGGAAAGATTCAGTCCTTAGTTCCCCATCATCCAGAGGGAAAGGTCTGGTAAGCTACTCAGGACCCTCAGTTCGACGGCAGAAGGGTGCCATAGAGGGTAGGAAGTCAACACGGGTCAACATGATGTCGAAGATGAGGCGAAACACTCGAAGGTCTGGGAAGTTCTTGTCGATATGTGTCAGGGGGATCAACCGTTTCCAGATAATGTGTCGTTCCTCTGGAGGACACGCAACCCTCCTCATCCCATAGGGGGCTACCTCTTTGGAGAAGGTGGCATTGAGCAACAATTGCAGGAACCAGAAAGGGCCATGAACCAGTACATTCTTCTTCCTGGAGTTCTCAGGGTCGAAGAGCCTGATCTGGCAGACAACCTCAGATAGAGACTCATAGAGAGAGGCTAGTAGCAGCTGGCCCAAAGCAACGTCACGCTCTTGATGCAATTGGGTTGCCCGGAGAGCAAAGTGTTTGGCTACCTGCTGTAGCGGTGTATTCATCACTTTATGATTTATTGATTAAATCAAAAGCAAAGCATACAAAGATAGAGTCGCCACCGCACTTCTATTTATCCAAAGGAATGGCTAGAAAGTGAACAAAAGCCTAAGAAGTTTTACACATAGAAAACTAATAAAAGGTCAGAGATCTGGGTAAGGGGGTAATTATGTTGTGGGAAGGTGTTAGGCACCCACAACATCCTTAGTACTCTAAGGGAACCCCTTTTCACAACTTGTTGTATCAATTTATTTGTTTATGAAATTATTTTGTGCAAACATCGATTGAAGGGATGAGAGAAGAATATACAATTTTATTATTTTTGTGTTTGGATGGATGAAACCCATTGCCTACGTACCTTTCATGAAAGATAAGGATCAAAACGCCGTAGTTCGGCTAAAAGATTTCCAAACAGTGAGTGGATTGATTTTAAACAAAAGCCTTTAAGGTCTTTCATTATCAACGGGAGAAAACTCAACCTGAACCAACAATCCACCATGTGAGAACAGCTTCAACACGCTAGTGAGGGGTTAACCCTATAATAAGCATGGAAGTCTTACAATTCAATCACTAAGGATGTGGTGAGATTTACATCAACCACTGTGATAATTCAGATCTATAGCTAATGCATGAAAACATTGATTAACAAGTGGACAAAGGCTACAAAAGCAATTGAGTGGGTTGAATTATTCATTTGGAATTATTCACAAAATGAAGTCAAAGTTGACATTAGAGTTTATTCACAATGAATATTAATGAAAATGAAGTTTGAAAATCAAAGGCTTAAGGCCTAGGTTTCTAGTTTTGAAAACAAGTGAGAATGTTTGCACAAAAGTTTTCTGGTTTTTGGTTAAGAATGAAAACAAGGTTCAAAGTTTAATCACAAAAGGGTGAGGGTTAAGGGACACAATAGGAGTTGCTTTCTCAAGACCATAGAAATGATCCAAGGAAGTTCCTTTGGAATAGGCGACACAAAGGCAAAACAAGATAAAGCATGTATCATAGACAATAAGCAAGAGGAAACAAGATGCCAATAGATGGTCTTACTCTCGACTCCAAGGAAATGGAATGCCAATCAATGGTCTTAAATCCAACTCCTAATAACACAAATGCAACAAATGCAATAAGCAAGAGGAAATAAGTTGCCAATATATGGTCTTACACTCAACTCCAAGGAAATGGAATGCCAATCAATGGTCTTAGTTCCAACTCCTACCAGATCACATGAAACAAATGCCAATAGCTGGACTTACAATTGACTCCTCAATGGACAAAACAAAATGTCACAAAGTATGAACAATGATCATGAAATGATATACAATTAATGCTCAAAGATGAAAACAATGCACAGAGGCACACACAAACAATTATGCACAGATGGACAAACAAGCACACACTATACACAAGCAATGGGCTCAATACAAGATTGGGCTTTAGTCAAAGGGTCATATTGACCTTGACAAACAAGCCAAATACTGGAAGGGTGGTTAGGCTCTTAACCTCTAACATTGAGAGTTAGGGTGAGCAGATGAAATTTCGATGAGGGTTATGCCTCATAACTCTTAACCCGGCCTGGGTGAGCTTGAATCAAAGAATGTGTGGGAGTCCAGAATGAGGAACTCTATTCCACAATGACTGACTCTATATACAAGATTTTGGGTTTTTATTCTAAGTGCGTCAACACGTAGTGTGAGCAAGATGAAAGACTCAACTGAATAGCAGGGGATGGATTGCACATCCCTTTTATCTGCCAATGCCTCTTCACTTAGGAGGTCTTTATGTAACCATGCCTCATTGAGGTCTTTAGCACAAAATTAAACAAGCAAAAACATGGCCTCTTAAGGAGGGCTTCAGACAGGTGCCTGCCAAAATAACATGACAGGTCTTCCAGACTACATGGAGAGTAGGAATTTACCTAAGTGGTATGCCAACCACAAGCAAAGCAAAGCAACTCAAATAATGAGTTAAAGCGGCTAAAGTACCTGTAAGAAAAGCTAAACCAGTCAATATTTACATTCAGACAAATCAAATAATCAACAACAGTCAGACAACCAATATACACAATGAGTAAGCCATAGAACTCAAATGAGTTAGCCACCCAAGGACCTACAACACAATCAACATTATTTAAACAAAGCAAATTGTGTCTCAAGCAAGAGGATCACATCATCCATTAGGACTTCTTGCTTGAACCTGAAATGCACACCTCAAAATGTGAGTCCAAACCCCTAAGGCAAAGCCTAGGGTCAAAGGTGAAGTAAAAAGCCAAAACAGAAGCTAAAACTCAACATGAATCACATTAAACAATCATGAACATGTCCTAAAAAGGACCAAATCAAAATCATCAAGCAAAACCATGTAGTAAGCAAGAGAAGTCAATGGCAATTTCAAAGCATTCAATTGATCATTAAGAATCAAAATTCTATATCAAAACAGAAATGAGTCAAACAATTCTGGAAATTTTTATGTGTGACACACATTGTCACACCATACAATCATGTGTATAGAAGAGTTCATTTGATATGGATATGAAAATGCACAAGTTAAACATCCAATTGTGTGACACACATTGTCACACCATACAATCATGTGTATAAAACAGAAATGGAAAATGAGAAAAATGCACAATCAAGCCTCATATGTCAAGCATCATGTTAGGAATCAATCATGCAAAATTTCATGGCAATTGGAGCATTATTGAGCATTTCATGATAGAAAGAATGAAGCAATGTCACAAATGCATACATGCTCACATAGTCTAACACAATTAAAATTCCAGCCAGGCACAATTCCAGAAATTCACATCAAAAAATAGAAGACATTCATATGATCATGTAGAAAAAAATCTGGAATTAATTGGATCATTTTTCAATTTGATATGAATTTTTGAAGTTGGCAAAAAAATATGAAATAAAATGTGACATGTACATGAAATTATGGAGGGAAATGGAAAATGATTGATCAATTTGAAAAATGGAACCGGCCAGAATCGAACCAAGTACGTGCGCTGGAAACAAATAATATTCAGAAATGATGGAGCCAAGGATCAAAGCGAAGCGCGTCCTAAAACGCTGTAGTTTCATTAAACAGGTGGCGCGTCCAGTCACTGAGTCAAACATACATGGACGAGGTCAAGCGAAGCGTATCCAATCGCTTGGACATGTAAGCGCTTGCGTGGACACACAGTCACAAAACCCTAGCGCCAGCAACATAAGTTGCAGACGGCGGTCTTCACGGCGGAAACCACCGTCTTCCTCGTGAAGACGGTAGAGGAACAGTGCACACGTGAATTTTTTTTTTTCAGAATTAAGAAAATTTTATATCATTTGAAAGCTTATGCAACGTACATTACAGTTCAATCAATAACTAAACCTAATTCATCACCAATCATGAGAATCGAGCAAAATAAGTTTGGTATTCAAAACTTCAATCAAGCATAACTCAGCCAATAATCCACCAAATCACATGAATTTATATCAAATTAATCAGCATGAGAAGATCTATAAATCTATGGCAATTATTTGAATAATTAAGAGACTCGAGTTCTTACCTCTTGAAGAGCAGAACAATGAAATCTGGTGATTCAAGACTTGGCACGTGTGCAAATCCACTCCTGAGCACTTGTTATGAAGCTTTATGAAGAAATTGAGGCTTTGAACAGCTTAGATCTTGCTCAAATCTGAACTTCCATGCTTGTGTTCTTGAGCTTGCACCACACGAATCTTGGCCAAATGCTGCAATCAAAAGCTTGATCTATACCTAATGATGCTCAGAGAACCACAATATGCAATAAAATCAAAGGTTTATGTGGAAGAAATTGAATTTTCAAAGTGGAGCAAAAATGGAGGGAACTTGAATTTGAGATCTAGAAATGGTGAATCCTCCACAACTCTGTTAGGATTATGTATTTATATGACATGTTAATCCTACTGAAAATGTTAATTAGCATTGGTTAATTGTGATTAGCAAAAACAAGGTGTGTGACCAAAAATTGAAAATGGAGGGTGCATGGCAAATCCAAACGTGAACAGTACCATGTGCATGGTCAAATTCACTCAAAATCATTTTATCAACACAATGGTAATGGTATTTTGTCCATACAATGCACCAATTTTGAATTTGCCATTTTCCCTCCAAAATTGACATGAAAGAACAAATGATCATATGATGAGATTTCATGCAATGTGATGAATGATTTGGAAAGTTCATGTCATGAGAAGAATTTTGCAAAAAGGAGCACTCAATTTGGAATTATGAGTCAAAAGTTATGGCTTTTGGAAGTTCCATGCACACTTGGCAATGATTTGATCATATCTCCTCAACCATTCATTAGATGCTCATGATCTTGGACTTTTTGGAAATGGGAGAGAGAGATCTTCAACTTTCATGTTGGACAAAATTTCATTTGAAGCTTCTTTGATGTTGGAAAGTTGAGTTGAAGTTGGTCCAAAAACTTTCCATTTTTGGAAACTTGAAATTACAGGTCACTTTCCATTTTTGGAAACTTTTGTACTGGCTTCAAATTCTCCAATGTAGATGTTTGACATGATAAATAAGCCTTGTTTGAACATGAATGAGATGAAGAAACTCAATCTCACATTTCAAAGCCCTCAGTTGACTTTCAGTTGACTGCATTGGCCCTTAGATGACCTGAAAATGATCTCATGAACTTGGGCCTCAACCACTTGGGGAATTTGCTCCAAAATGAACCTATAGCTCATATAAGCTCCATATAATGATCACATGATTCATATCTCAATGGAAACTTCATCTCTTGCACAAAGGATTCACTTGAATGCCTTGACCTGTTGACTGCTTATGCTGCAAGACAAATGTTAGATGACATATTTTTGTACATTTTTGGTTAGTGATTAAAAGAAAAGCAATGATATACAAATGCAAGCAATGATTGGTGATCAAGAATCACTCTAAAAAAGATCTTACTCACAGGGAAGGAAGCAAGGTGTCCAATGATCCTTGAGGCTATGCAATGCTATGATATGATGCCATGAGGGATCTTAGGGACAAAATTGGGGTCTTACACCTGTATAGACCTTGAACAGAAAACAAAACGTGACAGCCAAAGAGTCAAGAATGCCACATGTTCCTCGTCGGTCACGGGGCCTGCAGAGGTGGAGTGATGGTCAATAAAATTGTTGTATGTTGGTTTGTGTGAGTCACCAACGTCGAACCGCAAGGAGACTGGGGCCACGACCTCGCAGTCAAAAACTTCGCCAGTCGGTTTCAGTCCAGTGATCACAGCAACATCTAGGAGTGTCGGCGTGATCATGCCACATCTAGTATGGAAGGAGTTGGTCGAACTCTCCCAGAATTGAAGAGCGGCTAATAACATGCCACAAGACTGGGGAGGGCCACAACAGGCAATCTACAAGAGGGTATAAATGCCTGTCCTTTTCCAATGGTCGATTTTCTCCGTTTCCAATCGGTCCATCCAAGCACAAAACTTAGGACAATTCCTGGGGGAGCGGTTCTGAAGTTCCTGTCGACGTATCGAAGGGAGAAGGGTTGTTGAGCAGATATCACAGGTTCAGAAATGTGACTGGCGGGAAAAAGGGAAGAGTCATTTTTGGTGATCCCTGAGTGTCGGTTTTCTGGGAGAGGACCTAGAAACTCTAAGGGTTCATTAGCCAGAGAGAAAGGAATCAATACCTGAGAACGCCAGATTTTCTCCTTTTCTTCTACCAATGGAGGCTCAGGGACATATTCCCTGCCATCGATGTTGATAGGGCGCGAGAGTTCAGCAACTGAAGGTTTGTTGGAGGTGGCCATGGAGATAACAAGAGGGTTCTTCATTATGGAGTAGAAGATGGTTTCACAGAAAAAGCAGAAGACAAGTGAAGACAAGGGAATGCTGAATCAAGAATGCCAAAAAATAGAAGAAGAAAGAAGAATGAGGGTTTTATAGCCCTTAAACCCTGAGAAAAGAAGAGGGAGCGGTTACACTTCCATGGCCGACACGTATACTCACGTTCCCACGCCTACAGACACGTGGAGGAGAGGGGGTAAACGAAAAGACAAACATGTTCAGTCTTGAGGACGTGAAGTGATGTAGACGCAATTCTGTGCGTCTCAAGGAGAAGTAGAAACACTCGCCATGATTTTCTGACGTCACCCACGTGGGATACACAGAGGTCCCACTAAGTAGAAGCGGGAACAGTAAAGGGTAAGTCGACAGTTTCAGAGATGCCATCATCTTATCATCATCTACAGTCGAAAATGGCATCTCTGGAGGGCATTTTGTTACCACGAAATATTCCTAACGCAGGTTGAAAGCACATGTAATGAAAGAGTCCTATGAATGTAGGGATCATACCCCACCAAAAGGTAAAAGATGTTGAACGCAAGCAAGAAAGAAAAGCAAACCAAAGGACGAGGCCGACAGGGAAAGCTGGCTTCGTCGACAGGCCATTATGTCGACCAGCGAGAGATTTGGGACTTAAAAGAATTCTAATCAAAAGTACAGAAGATAGCTTCGCCCTAACGTCTGGGCGGGAGAAATTTGAGATTTAAAATAAAATAGCAATTCCAAAGGAAATAAGAGCGCCACAACGTGGAGCAGTTAGCAAGACATGGGTGCGGCGGTTATGCAAATCGTGGGTCATAACATCTGCTAGCTTCTAGGAAGTTAGGTTAGGAGTAGTTCCTCTAGTTTAGTATAAATAGGAGTATCCCACAAGGGGCTAAAGGTGTTCACTTTGTACTACGAAATCACTTGTAAGAAAACTTCCCATTCCCAGCGCGAGGAAGCAAGAGTTTCTCTGAGAGTGTTATGTACGTGAATCACCACATTTATTTCAATGCAACTTCCCTACTTTTCAATTGTTCCCTTTGAACATTTTATCTTAATTTCTTTTGCTTTTGATTTATCATTTTACGTTGTCGTTTACGCTGTCGACACTGGCTCTATCACGATCATAGAGTTTACCAAAAGCGTGTTCGTAGTATACATCTTTTGAATGTTATAGCACTGTCGGTCACGAGTCACCTATAGGCGATTACATTGTCCAAAAACGTTCGTGTGGAAAAACCCTACACTTGTTCGACACTTTGTTGGGAGCCGTTCCTCAGAAAGTCATTTCGTCAAAGCTTGAACAAGTCTTACTTGCACTAGCACATGTCCTAGGATCAACTGGTCGATCCTGCAAGTAACCCTTCGTTTTAAGACCAGGGAGGACCAGCGGTTGTTTACCAATTTCCACAGTAAACAGTAACATGTCTCAATATTTGGTCAAACACGATTACCAGTTCATTAATTGTGGCTCATACATTGCCATGTACTACTATAAGGTATATGGTAGACAACCACACCATCAACAATTGTATCCTCAGTGGAATGAGAAGTTTCAAAGGCAACATCAACAAGTTTGGCTTGGAAAGCCTAATATCCTTGTTGCATGTTTCTCATACGAGAAGTTCTCTTGTGAAGATTGGTATCTTGAAAGTAGCTGCATTAGACAAATGATAAGAGAAAAAAACTTTGATGCACCTTGTGATAGTCATAAGAGAAATAAATCTGTAAAGATGAAGATGGTGGCTTCCAATAGAAAGCAAAGTGTTGAAGACCATGTTTCAAACATCATGGAAGACATGTTAGAAACTGAACTATGGTACAAAAATCTTGAGAGTTGTTAAAAAAAATTATCACATGTGTACTGATCTCAATGCTGAATAAGGAATCATTTATGAAGATTTCCAACCTGAGAAGCAAACTATGATGGTTCAACATCTTAATCATACTTCTGAATCACCACATATGGAATTTATGAGACTTAAATAAGGAGTTGTCATTGAAGGGAAGGCTGATGGTCAAGCTGGAGGTCCTCCCAACATTGAACAACCAATAATGGTTCATAAGAAGGATCTAAAGAAGAACAATGAATATATAATAACTCTCCCTATTGGAGTTCCTTCTCATATGTATGGAGTTTAGATTAACCAAAAACATGATAGTGTGTTTGGTGAAGCTGGGATTAATGGTAACTTAGTATATTGATGTCCATCTACAGGATGTATGTCAAGAAATATATTCCAGATCTTGCTTTCCATAACATTTTACATGTTGATAATGTCACGTCGCAAAAAATACAGAGTCGCCACCGAACTTTATTTATTTCGAAGGAAAGAGAAAATATAGATAAAACCCAAAAAGTAAAAAAATGGTTGTCGCAACCAAATTCGTGTTCAAAAGTCAGTTATTCAAAGGGAAGGTATTAACACCCCTCACATATGTTGTACTCAATGAGAACCGTTTTTATTTTTTTGAATGGATGAGTGTTATTATCTAAAGGTTACTTATGATTGATTTTAATTAAGGGGAAAATAAGTTTTTAATTAATGTGCTCGCCAAGATTTTGAAATCCCGTGCCTACGTATTACCATAGTGCAATAAGAAAATTAGATCCCCGTAGTTCATGGGGTAGAAAATAAGTATTTGTTGATTGTTTTTATTCAACGATGTTAACGTTCATATTTTAGCAGTTAAACGTTGCTTGTATACTCACGCACGGGAGGTTTAAGCATTATTTGTATTGCGGTAGAACAGAAATAACATGTCCTTTATGAAAAGCTTTAGAATTCCCTAAGGTGGAAAACTGAATTTGATTGGTTGTGATTGATTTTAGTCTGAAGATGGATATTCAAATAGCAAGCTCTACAACAATGTTTGAAGATTTGAGGAGAAAGAGTCTACATCCTCCTCCTTTTTCTTCCTTTTATTATGAAAATTTGCCTTTATTTGAATTGCACAAAAGTCTATGAATGAAGGTGAATACTTTGAACAACTGGGACATGCGTCCCGTATCAAAAGACATTTAGAATAAGGATAAGAATACATTATCTCATTCTTCTCCATTTCTTAAGGCTCATGATGCACAATTCACATCGTATTTTTTTTTAAGTATTTTGGTTTATTTGCAAAAAGAAATATTAATCTTATTGTGACATAAATAAAAGAAATGAATAATGCCATGGATCATATGAAATACCAAGATAGTTGCAAATTCATTTTATGCAATACCAAAAGGGTATTAAAATCATATAGCTCTATCCGAAATTAACCCTTAGTTTCAAAATCTACAGAAATTCATTGAGCTCTGCACCTGTATTGTGCCAGGGTCTTGTGTTTATGATGATTGTATGGATGATCATGGTCTTAAGTCGTGGTACTCGACATGATGGATTTAGCTATGCACCTGCATTGTGCTATGGTATGCACATGACATGAACTATTTAAAATTAGAGCTGAAAGTTTGTATTTTCTTTGAATGATGATAAGATAGATAATGATTTATGCTTGTTTATTGGCTATGATTCTGATGTGAATATGAATTTCAATTGAATTTATGAATGAAGTTGGAATGTGTTTAAAGTGGTGGATGTTTGATTTGTTTCTTTGATTTTCATGGTGAGTTGTTATGGCATGTGAAATTTAAATGGCTAATGTATGATCATGACTTAAATTTATGGGTTTGAGATCAAGTTTTGAAGTGTGGTTTGTATTTTTGTGATGATTCTGACTTCCATACTTGAGCCTTGAACGCATTGCTAGTTTTTTTTGCTGAAGTGTATTGGTGATGAATTGTATGTTTATCACCTTGATGTGAATTTGTTCTTTAGTATGCTTTTGATAGATTATGATGGGTTGTGCATAACTTGACATGGTATTGATATACTTTGGATGATGCTAAATATATGCAGATTTTGGTTTGCATGATTTGTCTCTTTTTTGCATTGCCCTCTTTGATTTTGCATTGAATTGAATAACACTGCATTCTAACTTGGAGTGTGTTATTTACATGTTTTTGGTGATGTTGATGGAAATTGGATGTGATTACAATATTTTCATTATGGGTTATGGCATGAATTGTATTGGATGTACTGAAATTGTTTTGAGGTTGAATGGCCTTGCAGGTTATTGCTGCTATTGCAGGTACTTGTAGGCATTGATGTTTGGTGGTGCAGCTTTAGGCACGACACATGGCATACATGGAGATTTTGCAACATGAAGGAAACATGAAGGCATGGTGAAGCTGGAGATTAGAGAAAGATCAGACTTTGGTCAACTGTTTGACCAAAAAGTCAATAATTGATCATAAGTCAATTGTGGGTCAAACATTAACTTTCCATGTAGTTTTCAATTGTGCAATGTTTTTTTGGTATATTTGGATGTTGATATGTATTTTTGACTTTTGAAATGTAGTGTTGACTTATGCCTTGTACTTCAAGTGATAAAATACTTTACCTTTTCCCTTGAATTTTGTAATTTGAAAGAATCCAATTGAATGAAGCACTTTGATAAAAAAATTGATAGCCCAAGTTAAAGTAAGAACTCCAAAAGAATTGGTTAACTATTTGACCAAAAGTCAACAATTAAGTAAAATTCAACTAGGTCATGAATGAGTTCTAATCCCTTTCTTTTTATGTTGGACTTCATAACAAAGATCTTTGCCGCCTCACGAGACGATACATTATGCTTGACTTCATAACGAAGATCCTTTCACCCCTCAAGGTGATACCTTATGTTGGACTTCATGATGAAGATCCCTTCCGCCACTCGAGGCGATACTTTATGTTGGACTTCATGACGAAGATCCTTGTCACCCCTTAAGAAGATACCTTACATTGGACTTCATAACGAAGATCCTTGTCGCCCCTCGTGCCAATACTTTATGCTGGACTTCACGATAAAGGTTATTGCCGTTCCTCGAGGAAATTCAAATAGATAGACCTTCACCTGAGGATCCTTGTCGTCCTCCAGGCTATGTTAACTTGGCCAAAATATACTCGCCTAAGGGACTTAGTGTCTTCTCAGGTGGGATTATCTCTAATAAATAACGCCTAAGAGGCGCAACCCATGTCAAGCCGCGAAGACTGGACTTTAGTCTTGCTAGAGGGCACAATGGAAGTACCTCCTAAAAGGTTAAATGCCCCGTCTTAGGTACTCAGTGTCTCATCATCCGAGATATGCATTTAAGCGTATGAGGAACTTATATTTCCTAAAACCAATTAGATTCTCGCCTAAGAGACTTAGTATCTCCTCAGGCAATATTATCTCCAATATATCATGCCTAAGAGGCACGACCCATGTAAAGCCCCAAAGACTGGACTTCAGTCTTGCTAGAGGGCTTGATGAATGTCCCACCTGAAATGTCAAACACCTCGCCCGAGGGACTCAATGTCTCATCAGCCGAGTTATGCATTGCAATGTGTGTGGAACTTATATTTCCTAAAAAAATCTGATTCTTGCCTAAGGGACTTAGTGTCTCCTCGGGAGGGATTACTAAAAAAAAATCACGCCTAATAGGCCTGACCCATGTCAAGCCTCAGAGATTGGACTTAAGTCATGCTAAAGGGATCGCTGGAAGTCTTACCTGAAAGGCTAAACATCTCGCCTAAGGGACTTGGCGTCCCACCAGTCAGGCTGTACATTACAGTGTTTAAGGAACTTAGATTTCCTCATACCAATTAGATTCTCACCTAAGGGAATTAGTATCTCATCCGGTGGGATTATTTCCAATAAATCATGCCTAAGAGGCACGACCAATGTGAAGCTCCGAAGACTGGATTCTAGTCTTGCTAGAGGGCTCGATGGAGACTCCACCTGAAAGGTCAAAATGCCTCTCCTGAGGGACTTGGCATCCTACCGGCCAACCTAATCATTATTGTGTCTAGAAGATCCTAAAATCCCAAGGTTAACTAAAACCTTGCAAGGGGAAACCAATTCTCGAGATACTCCTATTAGACACAGGTAAGAAACATTTTGCCTTCTATCGAAGGTCTCGTGCCTGAGGGATCATGTAATGTTATATTAGCAAAAAGCCTTGCCAAGGGCGATGCCTTAGGACCTCCCTAGGAGAGGGAAATAACATGAGGTCGCTCGAATGGATGTATCTCCTCACCCTTAAGTCTTCCTCCACCATGGAGGAAAATATGTGGGATAAGACGTGTCTTGGATGAAGAGAAATTCAGATTCGTTACTGACGTAAGTTTCCCTTGGAAATAGGGATTCAACTATCCACTATTTGACTAGATGGGCAATGGCATTTCATGAGGAAACCCTAGGTTCTAGAAACTTCTATAAATACATTATACCTCAAGGGAATGAGGGGACGCTAAGTCATACACACTCTCCACTACTCGAAGAGAACTACATTGTAAACAATTATAACACACATTTAACCTAACCACCCTTCTGCAACCCAACAACGTCGGCCACCAACATGACCTCTCACCTCACGTGAGGTGGTCCCTTAAGTAGCCTCAAAAACCACCGTACAAGGCTTCACCTCCTTTAGAAAGCTCTGACTATCCAAATTCTAATATACATACTAAGGCATCTGATTGTTCCTGCCCTTGCAGGGGGAACACGAACACCCTGTACTTTCTGACTAGTACATGGTTATATTTAGCTTCGCTTGAAGACCTATATTTGTGAACCCATCGATGTTGAAGTGAAAGCTCACTTGGATCTTCAAGATGAACCAAATTAGGTGGAGTACGACTAGGTGGGCACAAAAATAGCGAGCACTTCATCGGTTCTGAGAACTAAGGCTGCTATAGAAGCGGATGGAATTATGGTCGGTGATCCCTTAAAATGGTTGACTATTCTAGTGGAGCCAGAAAAGAGGATATGCAGTTATTTTGACGATTGTGTGATCCTGTTCTATGAGTGTATATTCACAAGAATGGGTTTTGGTTGCCTTTTTCTGATTTTAAGATAGTCGTACTGAAGTACTTAAAAGTTTCTCCATCCCAGGTTCACCTGGGGTCTTGGGAGTTCATGAAGGTATTCTAGTTATGTACCGAGCATAATCATTGGAAACCTTCCCATAGATTATTCCTTGATATGTTCCACCTAAGGTGCACCTCCCTTCACAATTTCCCTAATTAGGGGCTCATTAGCTTCCACCAAGGCAATCCTTGGTTCGACCCCTTTACTCTGGATTATGATGATTTTATGTGGCACTTCGTGCTAGAAAAACCCCTCACACCTGCTACCCATCTCATTTTTTTCTACCTCACTATTGATTCTCCTCTCTTATGCCGAATTTTATATTCAAAGTACTGGTCTAAAATCCACTTTAACTGGGATGCTTATTCATACTGTACTAAATCAGGCTTTCTTTCTCCATACGAGGTGACAATTAAGAAGGAAATGTGATCTCGTTTCTAGGGGATTGACTATGAGGAAGGGTTCGTCCCCGGTGAGGTGCCCCATACTTAGGTGAGATAATGTGGATTGACACTTATGCCATTGTGAGTGCAGTTAGCCAGGAGGAAAGGAAAAATATTTTTGGTGAGAGCAAAGTCCTCGTGGTTTTTTTTACATGCGTGATTGCGCTTTGCAACTGGGATGAAAAGGTAAAAAAGGTGAAGCTATTCTATAACCTTGCAAATCCTTATGGTATTCAAGAAGTGGTGAATATTTTGACTACTACTTCAATGCCTGCTCCTCCGGTGACCACTGCTCTTGCTTCAGCCTTTTCTCTTATCCCTACTACATAGGCTTGACCCATTTCAGTCTTCTCCCTGAGTGACTCAAGAGGGTGATCATGGTACCTCAACTCTAAATGCTCCAGCATGATCTTTCTTTTCCTTTGTATTATTTCGTTTGTTGTAATGTTTCCCATGATTTTGTGAATGGTTGTAACAATTATAAATATTTATGAAAATGCTATTACCTCAAGGAGTTGAGTATGTTTAGCTTAGATCTTTCCATTTGCTCTATTTTATTATTATTTGTATGTTTCATCTTTGATTGTTCTTTCACCATGCTTAGCAAAGTTTGTTTGCTTAGGCCAGATCGCCGACATCTATTGGTTGTGACAAAATACTTGTTTGGGATGTGAGAACCCCCACTGCTTGCTTTACAAGGGAACCAATGCATTTTATTTAAATAAATTGGAAGATATGCCTCTTGAACTTTCCTACTTTTGTCGCAGTAGTGTATTTATCTGTGCGATGTATTTGGCGAGTTTCCCGTGTCCCCTAGGGCGAAGCCTGGGACCAGAGAATTCAACGTGACATGGTCGTATCTTTTTATTGTGCACTGCATCACCGACGACCCTTCCCCATGCAAGGGTAGGATCCATGCCCCTGACTCGAGGCTTGGCTCAGATCGAGGTGGATGTCTTCATACTGCACCACCTATGCCTTTGGATTCGCTAGATTCGAAGGGGTGGGTGGGCCAACCATGCATAAATGCATGTAGTATGCCTCATAAGAGAATTCATGTGAGAGAAGTGTTTAAGCCATATCAGAATCACAAAAATCCATTTAGTCTGTGTCGGATATGCAGTTACGTAAGGAATGCATTTAAGCTGTGTCGGAATCGCAGAAATGCATTTACTTTGTATCAGATACACAACCATGCAAGGAATGCATTAAGTCATATAAGAATCATAGAAATTCATTTATTTTGTATTAGATACACGATTATGCATATCATCCTTGTTACCCCAGTCTTGAGCACTCTAAAATAAAGAGAGATAAAGAAGCACATAAAGAGGAAGAAATAGGAGATGTATATATATATATATCACTACTACAAATTACACCTAACATAACATGTTATTAACTCAACTGTTATGCCAACCAAAGTAATAGCTCTTAATTAGGCGCCTGTAATTTTTATTTCTTTGATTAAACGATATTTCACTACGGTCCATATTAATAATCTTAGTGATATGATAAGACTTACAGACTTCGAATCCCAACACCAACATTTTCCTTTTTTGGTTACAAAATGGGCGTGTCACTAATAATCTTAACATTTATATTAAAATAAAAATACCTTTTACCACGGTCTAAAATAATAACCATTATGAAATATACCTATATTTAATCATGACCATTTTTATTAACCGTGGTGAAAAGTATAACCTATATTTAAGCAAAAGTTTTCTCTTTCACGACAGAACCACCGTCTCTCTCATAAAACAAAATCCTAACTCTCTCTCATGCCTTACCTTTACTCCATGAATGGTTGCATACCACTTATTCACAAAACTCCAACATTTCTTCTTCAACTCTTATGGAACAAGGAAATGTGTTACATAAAACTCATTTCATTCACTTCCTCTTCATATTTCAGGTACGTAAACATTTCCACCTTTCGTTTCCTCTTCCCATTTTTGTTGTTGATGATAAAAGTTCTATGTTGTATGTTTATGATGATAAAAGTTATATGTTGTTTAGGATATGTTTTTGATGATAAAAGTTGTAAGTTGTTGATGATTTTGTTTTTGTTAAGCAATGATGTATGTTGTTTATGATATGTCGTTGTTGATAAAAGTTCTATATGTGTTGTTAATGATTTTGTTGTTGTTAATAAAAGTTCTATATTGTTTAGGTATGTTGTTGATGATAAAAGTTGTATGTTCTTGATAATTTTGTTTTTGTTGAGCTATGTTGTATGTTGTTTAAGGTATATTGTTGTTGATAAAAGTTCTATGTTGTTTAAGGTATGTTGTTGATGATTTTGTTTTTGTTGAGTTGTGTTATATGTTTTTTATTTAGCAAAGTTGTATGTTGGTTCAGGTATGTTTTTTTTTTAATAAAAGTTCTATGTTGTTGATGTTTTTGTTGATAAAATATGTATGTTGTTTAGGGTATGATGTTGTTGATAAAAGTTGTATGTTGTTAATGGTGTAGTTTTTATTAATAAAAGTTTAATGTTGTTTAATTTATGTTATTGATGATGATTTCATTTTTTTTATCTATGTTGTATATTGTTTAAGGTATGTTTCCGTTGATAAAAGTTCTATGTTGTTGTACATCTATGTTGTATATTGTTTAAGGTATGTTTCCGTTGATAAAAGTTCTATGTTGTTGTACATTGCAACTTTCGTTAATGGATAAAAGTTCTATGTTTCCGTTTACATTGCAGCCTATTATTCGCATCTTGATCTTTAATGGTTAAAACTTGATTCAATGCTTCTAGTTCTTCAACTATCACTTCCTTCACCTATAATTTTGTCTACAAAGTAAATAATATTTTGAAAAATGAACTAGAGGTAAAGGAAGTGTTAGTAGAAGAGCGAAATGCGGATAATGGGTTGTAAAACATTCGTACAACACTGATTAGTGTAACTTGTTCTTCAAATATATAACTTAGATCTCTAACTCAGATTGAAAGGTTATATGTTTAATCAGCTGTTGGTGAAAGACACACTCCACGTAAGTTATAATAAACTCATCTTAGTGAAATGTTGTGTGCTAAGTCTTTCACCATAGTTTGGATATATAACCGTTGTGAAATGTATTGAAATCTTCAAAAATCTAGCATTGGGTATCAAACCCCTTACCTCAACCTTTTATTATAATTGTCTAATACATCCATAATAGTATGTTACACGCTATTGTGTTTTTTACCATGGCTAGTATCCCGTGGTGGTAAAGAGGGCACATATGACCACACCTTACTTTACCATGCTCCACCCTCTATAGTAGAATCTTTCTCTCAACTATGGTAAGATATGTATTACGTAGTTGTGCGTGTCTGTGTGTGTGTGTGTGTGTGTATATATATATATATATATATATATATATATATATATATATATATATATATATATATATATATATATATATATATATATATATATATATATATATATATATATAACTATGGTAAGATATGTATTCCGTAGTTGTGCGTGTGTGTGTGTGTGTGTGTGTGTGTGTATATATATATATATATATATATATATATATATATATATATATATATATATATATATATATATATATATATATATATATATATTAAAAATGAATTGAATTCTTTACGAAGAAACGATAAAATTACTAGATAGATAGGCCTTCAACGGTGACTTTGTTATTGAAGGACGTCATCTTGAGTCTTGGTCGCTGGCCTTCCTCGGGGGTCCAGTAGGGGTGAACTTATCTTCTTTAAGATGTATTTGTTGGTCGAACGAGATATCATATTGTCCCGCTTTGTATTGTCTCACCAATGTGTTATTGAGTGGTTAGCTTTCTTGAGGATGTAGTTTAAGGATGATCGCTAGAGCCTTAGGACCCTAGAGTTTCGTTCGTTGAATGTTCCGATGAGGTGTTGTTGATCATTGGGGTCGAAACCTTCTGACTTGTTTCTTACTCTGGAATGTATATCTACCTCAGGTAGTCCAGAACTGGCCAACAATCTGCCTTTGGGCAGTTCAGCTAGGTGGTTAGTTTCTCCTAGACATGGTACAATAGTCAGATGCAGACAAATTTACTAGAGAGACTCGCCTCCTTGATCTCTAGTTAGGGCACATATTATTCTTCATGTCCACTATTTTCTTTGGATATCCTAAGTTGGGTGATGGTCGAAGGTAGTTTCTAGAATCTGGGATGTCTTTTCCTGAGCTTATACCCAGTGAGTCTCATTCACCTATGTTGGTCCAATTACAGGGATGTGCTCGTCAGCTTATCTGTGTTGGGTGATGCCGCTCGGGAGATGTTATTTATGCACTGAAATGTATATGTTCCTTATATGATTCCCCTGGGCCGACTCTCATGGAGAGGACTGGACCAAGCTATAAGGAGAATGTTGAATCTATCCCGAGGAAGGCCTATCCACTAGTAGGAGATTCTTTGGTACCTATAGAAGGTACCTTGAAATTCAATCTACATCCAATGTTATCTATGAACTCTCTGTATCTCGACGTCATTAATTATGAACTCGTTATATCTATGTCTTGTGACGTCGCCCTGATAAGTACCAGTTAGCGAAGAAAAGTACGATTTACATTAGATTGGTAGGTGGATTGTCAAACTTCGGCACGATATTTAGGAAAATTGTCTTTATCCCGCGGTGTAAACCTAAATCTGGATCTAGGATTCTTCCTTCTATTGCATTTATGGAGTTCTTGAGAGAATCAGAGATCTATACTTTTGAGGAATTGAAGCGAAAATCATGATTGATTGGATTGACAATGACATATCTCTATGTTCTCTTATAAATGCTCTTGATTCGGTGACCTGAAGAGGTTACAATCTAGTAAATCAAATATTTGGATCAAAATCGTAGGAATCCATATTTAGAACTTCTATGTTCTCTTTATAGAGTTAGAAAGCGAACTTGAATTCGTGGAAATCATAGGAATCTTAAGTCGTTTCCCAAAGATGGCACCACTGCTAGCGTTAGACCTCTGTTGTCTGATACTGAACTGGTTGATATTTTCAAGGGTACACTTTAGGGATCATACTTTGAGAAAATGGTTGGTAGCATGTCCTTAAATTTATTCAATGTGGTAACACTTGGAAAACTAATTGAAAATGGCTTGAAAACTAGGAAGATTGCTGGCGATGTTAATCAATAGGCAGTGGCCAAGAAACCACAAGGTAGCTTTGCTAAGAAAAAGGAAGGGGAGACCAGTGTTATCCTGGTAAATGTCCGCCCTCAACTTCAAGCTCCTATGGCCCATATGCCAGACTTCCCCTATCCATATGTTGTTGTTGTCCAATACCAACAACCACCGCTCCAATATCAGCCACAACCTCAGTACTAACAACCTCCACAAGCTCAAGCTCCCCAAAATCAAGAATTACACCAGAACAACAGAAACCCAAGTCAAATGAAGAATATACATGGGAATTATAATCAGAATGACCGTAGGCATGCCAATTTTGATAAGATCCATGTACCGTACAGTCAGATGCTACCTTATCTTGTGCATGTAGGGGAAATTGTGCTAAGGGAGATACCACCTGCATCTTTCCCCTACCACCTAAACGCGTCATGTGCGTCTCATGCTGGATACATAAGGCATTCTAGTGAAGATTGTCTGGTCTTCAAGAACAAGGTATAAGACCTCATTGACCAAAATATTTTATCTTTCTCTGAAGAACAACCTAATGTGAAAGCTAATCCATTTCCTATTACAATGGGTCGGTGGTTAATGTGATTCAGGAGGAAGAATGCATTGAATTAGTTAGAGAAGTTGCTAAGGTGAAGAATCATATGACATTTGTGGTAAAGAAGCTGCAAGAAAATGGGTTCTTAGAAGGTCTCCATGATGGTTGTATGGTTTGTGAAGCAAATCCTGATGAATGTGTTGAACTGAAAAGAAGATTCAACCTATCAATATTTGTGTCCTTAGCCCATTCCCTTATCAGAGTACCAAGGCAGTGCCTTGGGCGGAAAATTAATACAATTCCTAAGGCGGGGATAATGAATATAGCTGGAACAGGGGGCATGACCTGTAGTGGTCGTGTATTTCCTCCAAGATACACTCCAAAGACAGTTTCATCACAAATAGTTCCTCATCTGAAAGAGAAGTTTGTTTCAACAACCCCTACTCAACAAAAAGGGGCATCAACATCATCAACATCTATTATGCCAACTGTTCCACCTGTAGCAAATGATACCACAAGAAAGTCAGCAGAAGTTGTCAATTCCATATGCAAAGAAGGTAATGAATGAGCAAGATCATATTGAAAAGTATAAGAAATATGTGTCTCTAGAAGAGGGTCAAGAGTTCCTTAAGTTGATCAGAAAGAGTGACTTTAAAATTATGGATCAACTAGGGCAGACACCGTCGAAGATTTTAATCTTATCCATGCTGCTGATCTCTAAGGCTCACATAAAATCTCTAATGAAAGTCATGAATGTTGCGCATGTGATGCACAAAATTATTGTTGATAAATTTTATGATGTAGTGGCAAACATCACAACAAGCCGATATTTGGGTTTTAATGAAGCTAAGTTGCCTGCTGAGGGGACTTCCAATAACAAATCTCTGCACATATCTGTTACATGCATGGACACCTTACTGTTTCGAGTCCTGGTAGATACCAGTTTTTTGCTTAATGTGTTGCCTAAGAATATATTAAGTCAATTACTGGTAGAAGGGTCTAAGATGAGGGACAATGTTTTGGTCATGAGAACCTTAGATGGTTCTAGGAGAAAAGTCATTGGTGAGGTAGACCCACATATCAGTATTAGACCATATTTGTTTACCATTACTTTCCAAGTGATAGACATCAATCCAATATACAACTGCTTGTTGGGAAGCCTGTAGATTCTTGTTGCTAGGGCAGTAACCTGTACACCGAACCAAAAGCTTAAGTTCATGTTCGAAGATAAATTGATCATTATTTATGGTGAAGAGGATCTACTCGTCAGTGAACTATCATCCTTTTGGTATGTGGAGACTCAAGAAGGCATAACTGAATTTCCCCTTCATTGTTTAGAATTTGAAGAAGTTAGTTTTGCTACCTCAAATCAAGACAAGTCATCAGAGGTGGTTCTATCATCTCTAAAGAGCGCCAAGGAAACACTAGAGAGAGGCACTCTATAAGACCCCATTATTGTCCCTAAGATCCCTCATGGCATCATAACATTGCATTTGCATTACCTCAAGGATCATAAGCATCTTGTTCCCCTTTACCTTTGGGTGGGTTTTATTGTGAGTGGTTTGAGATCACCAAGCATGCTTGAATTGTATATTATTTCTTTTCTTATCTTGTTTACTAACCAAAAGCACAAAAATATGTCACTAACATCTTTTGTTTGTAGCTTGAGCAATCACAAGGTCCAAAGCATCTAGGAGATCTTCTGTGCAATGATAAGGTCAAGAGGAGATGAAAGCAAGCATGGTAATGGTTCCCAAAGATATCCTCCATCAAATATGCCTCCCTAGCATCTCAATTCATCATTTTGATCAAAGCAAGTCAAAGGGTTTGAGGTTTGTTTCCCAAGGAAACCCTAATTCATCTGATCATCCATAATGCCTTGCTCATGAAGCAACCTCAACCCATGATCAAATACAATCAAGGGAAGTTCTTTAACTCATCATTTCATGCATATTGGAACTTATTTGAGTGTCCTCAATCATCAATTAATCAAGATATGAGTCATGGACTTGAGAAGTTGATCAGTCAATTCATCTAACTATTTTGAAATGCACTGAGACCTAACTTTTCATGTGTTGGTCAAATGGAGATTATTCCAAAAGAAAACATGTTCTTAAGGACAATATGAACAACTTTCATGTTCATTAAAAATTTATTTGAATCTTGGAAGGTCATCTCCCATTCCAATACATTATAGGTCATTTTGACTGAAACCCTAATTTTGGATCAACTTCCCAAGGATATAACTCATTCATTTTTTATAATTTTGAGGTGGGATAAAATGAATTGGAAAGCTTAAGATGTCTATTTCAAATGTTATGTTGAACAAAATTTCAAAATCTCAAAGCAAATACATGTGATAATGCAAGACATTATAGGTCATTTTGGGCCAAATGCATTGAAAGACAAAAAAGTCCAACTTCAAATGCCCATAACTTCTTCATCAAAAATCCAAATGATGCAAAATTTAAGTCCAAATTGATTTTATTGAAACGATCTACAACTTTGATGTTGGAGGTTTTCCCATTTGGAGCTTGCATCATCAAAATATAAGGGCTTGAAGATGGTTCATTTTGACAAATTTCTCAAAGGCATATTTTGTGCATTGAACTTCATGGCCTGTTTTCACAAATTTCCACATTCCAAATGAGTTTTTGTCCAACATAACATTTGTTCCTTATACAAAGACCTTTCCAACCATTACTCACATGCCTATGTTGCATTTTTTCAAGTGGCATTTTCGAAGAGATGAAGTTTTAGGCACAATTGTGGAATTCATGTTGAAACTTCATGCACAAGCAAATTCAAAGCAAATTACACGTTCATTTCATTCCAGACTGAGCTCAGCTTGCATTTGGCATTGATTTTGGGCCTTGTGCATGATCATGCAAGCCCATGCAAGGATTGCCCAATTTCATGCACACGACTTTGATCACATTCTCCTTGCCATTCCCTCTATAAATAGAAGCTCTATTCCATTCAAATCTCATCCCTGATTCAATCTGAAATGCTGCAGAAATCAAAACCTAGCCATCACTAAAGGAATTTCCACTTTCTTCTAAAAAATTCATATCTGAATTTCAACTACCTTGGTTGATTTTCAGACCTATAATTCCTCAGCCTTGCTTCCTCTTCCTCACTAGATCTTACTGCAAGCTTTGGTTGTGAAGAATTATGCTCTCCACACCTGCATTTCAAAGGTGGATATCAGAATTTTTTCTCTTCAAAACTCTTTGATCCTTGCTTATTTCTTGAGTTCCTTGGTTTGGTTGAAGTCCTCTCAATAGAGGCATCTGATTTGTGCTTTCAATTTTGTAAAAACATGAAGTTCATGATGAACACCATCAAGCTTCCATCTCTGATTTCTCCCTTAATAGAAATCTATAGTGTAAGTGAGTGGTATAGGAGTGATGTACATCATTTCCTCTTTCAATTGATGCCTAGATCGTTCATTTTGGTTTCCATTTTTTGTTCTGCAATTTTTTGAAGTGGCCGGAGGTTGGCCGGAGAAGACGGTGGCGCTGGCCACCGTCTGGTCTCCAGATTGGATCTGAGCCGTCCATCTCAGTTTCCAGATCTAATCTCATCCACACATTGTTATGACTTCCAATAATGCACCATGTGATTCAGTTGACTAAAGATCTTGGTGGAAGCGCGCTCAGAGGCCGTGTGATGTGCCAGCTCAATTAATGAGCCATCATCCAACGCTTCTCCTTTTTTCCAATTTTTAATTTCTGATTTCCATTTTCTTTATTTCTTTTAATTCCCTTTTGTTTCAAAAATCAATATCTTCTTCATTTTAAATCCAAAAAATATGGGACCAATTGCATTCTTCTCCAAATAATTTCTAGTTTCTAATTCTGATTTTTAATATTTTTTATTTCATCATGTGATATTTTTTGTGAATTTTCTCTTTTCTGGTTATTTTTAATTCATTTTAAATAGTTTTTGATATTCAAAAAATACAAAAATATTTTCCTAACCTATTTGAATGATGATGGATCTATGAAAAATATTCTCATCAATTTTTTAATTGATTTGAGATTTATTTGAGATTTTAGTTCAATTAGGTTATTTTTATTCATTTTTAATTGATTAAAAATAGTTTCTTACTTTTAAAAATGCTGAAATTTTTTGTCAAACTTAGTTTGACCTTGTTGAGCTTGGGATAAATCACTTGGACCTCTCAAGGTTGATTTGAAGTGATTTTGAAGTTTGACCTTTCTTTTATTTTTAATTCAAGTTTATTTTAATATTAAAAAATGCCAAAAATATTTTGCTTGTTGTTTGATCTCCAATCTTCATCTCACTTCTGATTTCTCATTGTTTGACTTTGACTTTCAATGTCATTTGGTCAATACATATGGATTGGTACATCTTTTTTTATCTTATGCATTTTGATCTTTCCATTTCCTTATCCATTCTCCATCTCCTTCTTCTTCTTCTTTCTCTTTGATCAATGAGTTCAAGGTTGATAAATTAGCATTGATTAGGGAGACTTAATCTTCCTTGATTCAAATCTAATTCATCTTGATCAATTGATCAAGTGAATGGCTTTGCATTAAGGATAGGTTGTTTTCTAAATCATGCAAAAGGCTTAAACCAATACAAGATCAATTCTCTTTTTTCTTTTTTGGCATGGCAAGTTGTTGGAACTTGGTTCACTAATCAAGACTTCTAACTTGTGTTGTTGCCTACATTATTATTGACCGGCCTCAGATAGTTGTGACTTCTACATAAGTCCAATTACGATTGCTTAACATAACGCTAAATTTGCCTTACGGCACACTAACTATTAACACTAACCATTAACAATTAACATTTACTCATTGCTCTTTACTTTTATGCAATTTACTATTCTTGCACATATTATCCATTTGCTTTTTTTTTCCTTTGCTCACTTGAGCACATGTTTATGTTAATGCCATTTGGCTTGGGTTAGAGTGGAGGGAAGAAGAATAATTGTGTATATATTATTGTGCTTATGTTTTGTTTTGATTGTTGAGAACCAAATGCAAAGGAATGGACAAATGGACTTAGTTTTTAGGACATTCCCTATGCAAAAAATTGGAGTAAAAGGACCTTAATGTTGAAGATGACCATGAAGGACCCAAAACCTCTAAACTCACTCTTGTCCATTCTTGATTTGTTCCATAAAACTCTTTGATGTGTGTGTTCTTGTGCTAGGGATTCCACCTTGATCCAAATTTGAGGAACCATTGCCATGTTCATCCAAAATGGAAGAGACAGATGCATTGAGGATCTCTTAAGAGACTTGTTTGATGATTGCTTGAATTTATGCTTTGTGTGATTGCTTATTCCAAAGGATGGGAGCTACTTGGATCATCAATATGATCTCAAGAGAGGAACTCCATTGTGGTTTTGTTTCTTTATCCCTCACCTTTTTGCTTTACTTAGGACTTAGCCATTCTTCTTCTTCCCTCCACTCTAACCCAAGCCAAAACTTTTGTGCAAACATTTAACATTTGTTTTCAAACATTAGAAACCTAAGCCTTAGGCTTTTGATTTTCAAACCTTCTTTTAATAACACTTATTTTGAATTGAATCTTTAAGTCAACTTTGACCATTTTTGTATATACTTCTAATTGGTAAATATAACCCATTCAAATGTCTTTTTGTGGTTCCAATGGCCACTTTCTTAATCAAGTTTTCCATAACCTTTAGCTATTAGGTTTGAGTTATCCTTGAGGTAGATGTAATACTCACCTATATCCTTAGTGATGGACAATGAGTCTTCCATGCTTATTATAGGGTTAACCCCTCACTAGCATGCTAAAGCTATCCTCACATGGTGGATTTGTGGTTTTAGGTTGAGTTTTCTCCCTTGGATAACAAAAGACCTTAAGGCTTTTGGACCAATCAATTCACCAACTCATTTTGAGATTTTTACCCCGAACTACGAGGTTTTGATCCTAATCTTTTTTTAAGATGGTACGTAGGCAATGGGTTTATCCATCCAAACACAAAATGTAAATAAACTTGTATATTATCCTCTCATTTCTTCAATCATATTTGCACAAACAAATTTTTTCAAAAAAACAACAACCTTTACAACAAGTGTGAAAAGGGCTCCCTAGGAGTACCTAGGATGTTTTGGGTGCCTAACACCTTCCCATTGCATAACCAACCCCCTTACCCAGATCTCTGTTTCTCTTTTACTAGTTTTTGTTAAAACTTTTAGGTTTTTTGTTCGCTTTCTAACCATTCCTTTGGATAAATAGAAGTGCGGTGGCGACTCGACTTGTATGATTTACCTTGGATTTAGTCAATATCTCTAATGGTAACGAATACCCCGCTACAGAAAAGTGGCGACTCTGCTGGGGACACATTTGCCTAGTGGGTTTTGCCTACTTTTCACATTTGTTGTGTTGTATTGTATTGTTTTGTGACATGTTTTTTTGTGCAATTTGGGATTACTGTATTGTATGTAATGATTGAATTGTTTGAATATTAATTACTTGTATGCTTGGTGATCTTTGTGAGATGAGTTCTATACCCAGACTCGAGTGCACTTAGGATAAGAGAATGGCGTAGTCCTGTCAACTTGTGTGGAGTTATTCCTTAGCAAGTTGACTTGCAAGCCCATTCACTTGGTGGAGGTCATGTTGGGATCAATAATGTCACACAAGTAAGTTGTGGTTAGACATTACTCTTTCCAATATAGACCTTAGAAGCCAAGGACCTTAGTTTACCAAGCCCATCTTGGCCTATTCTTAGGATGTAGTGCGAAAGTCGTTCAAGTGTAAGATTTGATATGATTGTTACGCGATACTACACTCATAAGAGTCTCTCTTGAGAATATTTTTGGAATACGAGTAGTCGTTTATCCGATAATATCCGAAAGATGGAATGATGACTATGGGAACCTCTTGTATAACATGTTTGGCAGGTTTAAGCCCTAGTACACTCCCTTTGGGTGGTTCTTAACCGAGACTCCATGCTCGTGACTCGCAACAAACCCTTGATTCATGGTTGATCCGTTCATGTATCCTTAATATCAATGGAACTTGGGTGTTGATAAGGTGTAAACCATAATCCACCAAAATGGATGATTGATATTAAGGATGACATGATCCATCCCATGACCTTTGTTTGGTGTGCTTTGCTTGATCCTTGAGTGTGATTGTTGCATTCATGCATTCATGCACCCATTTGCATCCATATCATCAATAATGAAGAAAATTTTCAAGGAACTTAAGGGGTTTATTTGCAAAAATTTCAGACATGGAAAGACAAAGAAGGAATACAAAGAAGTACAGTTTCAGACAACCAGATTTGAAAGAGTTAAGGAATCTGACATCTTATGTACTAGATCCCTTGGGTTTCAAGGCTCGGTTTGGGAAGCTTCTTCCTCTTCTGACTACTCAGGTGGATGAAAGGTTGATGAGTGTATTGGTGCAGTTTTATGATCCCTTGTACCGTTGCTTCACATTCCCAGATTTCCAGCTTTTGCCTACACTTGAGGAGTATGCCTACCTTGTGGGTATACCTATTCTAGACCAGTTGCCGTTCAGTGGCTTGGAGAATATTCCTACTTCTCAAGAGATAACTGACATGTTGCACATAGATGAATCTCTGGTTGGTGCTCATATGACTACCAAAGGTGGAATTCAAGGTCTCCCTTCGGAGTTCCTCATTGCTCAAGCTATTGTCTATGGGAAGGCCATGAGTGAGGATGCATTTGAAGCCATATTTGTACTTCTTATCTATGGGTTAGTGTTGTTCCCCAACATCGACAAGTGTGTGGATGTGAACGCTATTAGGATTTTCTCTACTCTTAATCCCGTTTCGACTCTGTTGGGTGACACTTATTTTTCTTTGCATATGAGGAATGCAAAGGGTGGTGGTGCCATTGTGTGCTGTTTGCCTCTGTTGTATAAGTGGTTTATTTCTCACTTACCGCAGACGGTCGCCTTCAAGGAGAACAAGGGATGTCTACGGTGGTCCACGAGACTCGTGTCTCTCACTAATGATGATATCTCTTGGTACAACCGTGTGTATGATGGTGTGCAGATTATCGACTCTTGTGGTGAATTCTCCAATGTACCTCTTCTTGGTACATGTGGTGGGATTAACTACAACCCTGTTTTGGCACGTCGTTAGCTTGGGTTCCCCCTAAAGGATAAACCTAATAACATTATGTTAGAGGGAGTGTTCTTTCAAGAGGGTAAAGATCCCCAAAACTTGAAAGGCAGAATGGTCCGCGCTTGGCGCAAGATTCATAGGAAAGGAAGAAAAGAGTTGGGTCCTAAGAATTATGTTGCTATGGAGCCTTACACTGCTTGGGTTAGGAAGAGAGCGTCTGAGTATCTCATGCCTTACGAATATCCAAGACCTACACCTTTGGTTATGGCTGGGCCTTCAACCCTCCCTAACCAAGGAGTAGAGGAGTTGAGAGACGAAGACCGATCACATGCTTGGATCCGTGAAAGAGAGGAGTTACTTCAGCAGATCAAGGAGAAGGATGGTTTGATTGAGTTTCTCGAACATCAGGTTATTGATGATCCTGATGATACATGGACTTCTCTACTTCCTCAGTCTTCCAAGGTTTGGAAGAGGAAGTACGACCGACTCGCTAAGGAGAAGGCAGATATGGAGGTAGCCTACGAGAGGGAGGTGAAGAGACTTCATGCATCCTGTCTTCCTGTATCCCGAGCCTTAGATGATTGTTTCTAGGGATCCATAAGATGTTTATTTCCCTTCTCTCTTGTATTATGTTTAGTTAACAATGTTGTACTTCTTTGGTATAAAATATTTCCCAGATATTATGTTTCCATATAAAAATGTTTAATATTTCCAAAAATTTGCAAATAGAACCCTAAAGTTCCTTTGAAATAAAAAAACAAATCATGTGCACAAGCATTGCATGCATCATATGCATAAGAAGGTTTTGTTCCTGGCTTCTTGTCCTGTGGTCTAACTCTGTGTTCTTCATTTATTTTCAAAGACAAGCTGACTCACCAGTACTACACCAGAGCCAACATTTCAAGACTGATGGATCATCTGGAACAAGAGAACCGCGAGCTGAAAGAGGAAGTGGCCAGATTAAGTGCCTTGATGGAGTCATTCATGGCTGCTCAGAGCCAGTCTTCTCCGACACCTTCAACTCCTCCCCAGAGGACAGTCATCTTTGAGATTGTTTCCTCGACTGTGCCTGCAGCTAGTGCACACTTTGCTCCAACGGCCATGCCAACCAGATTCCCGTGGGGGATGCCCCCCAATTTCATGCCCGAGGGTCCTGCTCCCACCTTTGTTTCTATGCCGGCATCTAGCCCGGTCCTTGTTGTTCCTCCTCCTGTCGTGCATACTCTGCCTAGAGTAGACGACACCATCTATCATTCAGAACCGTCTGAAGGCCCAGATGTCTATGAGAAGATGGATGCTATGAACGATCAATTTCTTGAGCTTCACAAGGAATTGAAAACTCTCAGAGGAAAGGATCTTTTCGGCAAGTCTGCTGCCGAACTCTGCTTGGTTCCTAATGTGAAGATCCCCGTGAAATTCAAGGTCCCTGACTTTGAAAAGTACAAGGGGAATACTTGCCCTCTCAGCCACCTGGTCATGTATGCCAGGAAAATGTCAACTCAGACGGACAATGACCATATGCTCATCCACTACTTTCAGGACAGTTTGTCCGGTGTCGCTCTACGTTGGTACATGGGTTTAGACAGTGCAAACATCCGATCCTTCAACGATCTTGGCGAGGCCTTCGTCAAGCAATACAAGTACAATATGGATATGGCTCCCGATAGGGATCAATTGAGAGCCATGTCCCAAAAGGACAAGGAAACATTCAAAGAGTACGCCTAAAGGTGGCGAGAGTTAGCAGCACAGATCGTGCCCCTGCTAGAAGAGAAAGAGATGACTAAGATCTTTTTGAAGACCTTGAGTTCTTTTTATTATGAGCGGATGATTGCTAGCGCTCTGTCTGACTTCACCGAGATGGTGAATATGGGGATGCGTCTAGAAGAAGGGGTTAGAGAAGGACGTCTGACCAGAGAAGAAGGCTCTTCTGCCAAACGTTATGGGTCGCTTGCGAAGAAGAAAGATGGAGAGGCACATGTTGTGACCTCCCATGTGAAACCAAGAAGACCCTCTGTGAGGAGGAAGACCGTGCGTCCCGCCGGTAACCAGCACCAGGTGGCTCATATAGCACCTGTCTTCAGAGATAATCAGTAGTACCAGCAACATAACAGCAATCAGCAACCACATCCGCAATATCAACATCAACAGCACCGTCCGCAACAGCAGGCCTACCAGCCTCGAAACAGTAATCAAACCAGCACGAGTTACGAGAGGAAAAGGGTCACCTTTGATCCTATTCCGATGACGTATGCAGAGTTATATCCCTCTTTGATAGAGAGGAAGTTGATTACTCGACGAGACCCACCGGCTATACCTGCTAACCCCCAATGGTGGTATAAACCTGAATTGCACTGTGTTTACCATTCTGGTGCTCCCGGCCACGACGTGGAGAATTGTTACCCTTTGAAGAGCAAGGTTCAAGACCTTGTGAGGTGTGACATTCTGTGTTTCGAGGACGTAGGTCCTAACGTGAAGAAGAACCCATTGCCCGAGCATGGGAAGTCTGTCAACATGGTCCAGGGCTGCCCTGGCAAGTACAAAGTCAAATATGTCAGCCATATTCGACAATCTCTGGTCGAGATGCATCGTTTGCTATGTGAGTATAGTCATTATGAGCATGACCACGATAGATGCCGAGTCTGTTCTGTCAATCAAAGAGGTTGTCGCCAGGTGCGCAAAGATGTTCAAGAAATGCTGGACGAAGGAGTTATTGAGATCCTTCAAAACATAAATGTTGACGAAGATGCTGATGAGGTCAACGTAATTTCTCCAGTATTTCGGATCCCCGAGCCCGTTATCATCAAGTATGATGGTAGCAAGCAAAAGGTTTCTCCTGCATTAACCATCAAGCTAGTCGGACCAGTACCGTACTCTTCTGAAAAAGCGGTTCCTTATCGCTACAATGCTGTCGCGGTAGAAAATGGGAAAGAGGTGTCCTTGCCATCTTCAGCCGTTGTTAATATTGCCGATGTTAGCGGTTTGACCTGTAGTGGTCGTGTATTTTCAGCGCCTTCAAAGCCTCAAGCTGATACTGATTCTGATGAACGCCCGATTGGAAATGCTGTGAGCACTCCGAATCCGGCACTTGTTGTTAAGCCCTCCTCTATATTGAAAACTCCTGCTCCTGTTGGCCCAAGCGGCAATATGAAAGAAGACTGCGATGAGATGCTGAAGCTCATCAAGAGAAGCGAGTACAATGTTGTAGACCAGCTTCTACAAACGCCATCCAAAATATCGGTGTTATCATTACTTTTGAATTCAGAACCACACCGAGAGGCTCTGCAGAAGGTTTTGGATGTGGCATATGTAGATCACGATGTCACAATAGAACAATTCGATAGCATTGTTGCAAACATTACTGCTTGTAACAACTTAAGTTTTTGTGACTCTGATCTCCCCGAGGAGGGAAGAGACCACAACCTGGCATTACATATATCTATGGGTTGCAAAGACGACGCCATGTCCAATGTGTTGGTGGACACTGGGTCATCATTGAATGTATTGCTAAAATCCACTCTCTCGAAACTGTCATATCAAGGGCCTCCCATGAGGCAGAGTGGAGTAGTTGTGAAGGCTTTCGATGGGTCTCGCAAAACTATGATTGGTGAGGTTGATCTCCCAGTCAAGGTCGGTCAAAGTGATTTCCAGATTACCTTCCAGGTTATGGATATTCACCCATCGTATAGCTGTCTCTTAGGCAGACCATGGATTCACGAGGCGGGCGCCGTGACATCCACTCTACACCAGAAACTGAAATTTGTGAAGAATAAGAAGCTGGTGGTGGTAGGGGGAGAAAGGGCTCTCCTGGTTAGCCATTTGTCTTCCTTCTCATATATAGATGCTGAGGATGAAGTTGGAACTCCATTCCAAGCTTTATCTATTGCTGAACCTATTGAGAAGAGAACTCCTTCATTTGCTTCCTACAAAGATGCAAAGTTGGCCATTGAGCGTGGTGCAACCGCTGGTTTAGGGAAGATGATTGAGCTAGAAGACAACAAGTCTCGGGTTGGCATAGGTTTTTCTTCTGGGGTTTCTAATACGCAAGGGTTATTCAAGAATGGAGGGTTCATCCACACCAGTCAAGACAAGGAGGCTACTGCCATCTTGGAAGAGGGCGAAGAGGATTCTGGCAACTTCGTCATCCCTGGGGGAACCTGCAATAATTGGGTCGCTGTGGATATTCCAACAGTTATCCATAAGTCGAAGTAATGTCCATTGTGTTTAAAAAACCCTCCTCCCATGCCAAAAAAAGGAGTGATGACATTGTTGGCGCATAAATGCAATGATATTTTCATTCAATATGATTCATGTTAAATGTTTGTTTTCCAATTATTTTCCCTTTTCACTTTTTGCATGAAATTGGTGATCACATAAAACCTAAAAATAAGAATAAAATCAATCTTTTCATCTGCATAATGGTTTGCCTAGTTTGAATTCTAAAGCTCTTTACATCCAAAATCATTATGCAGGTTAATCAAACCCATTGAACATAATGACCCAACACCATCTCCCAACTTTGAATTCCCTGTATTTGAGGCGGAAGAAGATGACGTTGAAAAGATTCCTAACGAGATTACCCGTCTACTTGAGCATGAAGAGAAGATCATTCAACCACATCTTGAGAACCTGGAAACAGTCAACTTGGGGTCTGAAGTTTGTGTGCGAGAAGTGAAGATTGGGGCACTCCTGGAAGAATCTGTTAGGAAGGGGTTGATTGAATTGCTACGAGAATATGTTGACGTCTTCGCCTGGTCATATGAAGACATGTCGGGTCTAGATACAGATATTGTGCAACACTTTCTACCTTTAAAGCCTGAGTGCGTGCCTGTGAAGTAGAAGCTCAAAAGAACTCATCCTGATATGGCAGTGAAGATCAAAGAGGAGGTTCAGAAGCAAATTGATGCAGGGTTTCTAGTGACTTCTACATATCCTCAATGGGTGGCCAATATTGTGCCCGTGCCTAAGAAAGACGGAAAAGTCTGAATGTGTGTGGACTATAGGGACTTGAATAAAGCTAGCCCAAAAGACGATTTTCCTCTACCACACATTGATATGTTGGTAGACAATACAGCTAAATTCAATGTCTTCTCATTTATGGACGGATTTTCTGGATATAATCAGATTAAGATGGCATCCGAGGATATGGAGAAGACAACATTCATCACACCTTGGGGAACATTCTGTTATCGAGTGATGCCGTTCAGTTTGAAGAACGCCGGAGCCACGTATCAACGAGCTATGACCACCTTGTTTCATGATATGATGCACAAGGAAATCGAGGTATATGTTGATGATATGATCGCTAAGTCAAGAACGGAAGTTGAACATGTAGAGCACTTGTTAAAGCTTTTTCAGCGTTTGAGGAAGTATAAGCTCCGTCTGAATCCCAACAAGTGTACATTTGGAGTCCGTTCCGGCAAGTTATTGGGCTTTATTGTTAGCGAGAGAGGTATTGAGGTTGATCCTACAAAGGTCAAAGCAATACAAGAGATGCCTGCGCCCAAAACTGAGAAGCAAGTTCGAGGTTTTCTTGGCCGCTTGAATTATATTTCCATATTCATATCCCACATGACTGCCACATGTGCACCGATATTCAAGCTCCTCCGGAAAGATCAGTCCCATGATTGGACTAAGGATTGCCAGAAAGCTTTCGACAGTATTAAAGAGTATCTGTCTGAACCTCCGATTTTGTCTCCGCCTGTGGAAGGAAGACCATTGGTTATGCATCTGACTATTCTTGAAGATTCAATGGGTTGTGTCCTTGGTCAGCAAGATGAATCAGGAAGGAAAGAATATGCTATTTACTACTTGAGCAAGAAGTTCACCGATTGTGAGTCTCGATATTCAATGCTTGAAAAGACAAGCTGTGCTTTGGCTTGGGCTGCTAAGCGCTTACGCCAGTATATGTTAAATCATACGACTTGGTTGATATCCAGAATGGATCCAATCAAGTATATCTTAGAGAAGCATGCTTTAACAGGGAGGATTGCCCGTTGGAAAATGTTGTTATCTGAGTATGATACTGAGTATCGAGCTCAGAAGGCCATTAAAGGTAGTATCTTGGCTGACCACTTGGCACATCATCCGATTGAAGATTATCAGCCAGTTCAGTATGACTTCCCAGATGAGGAGATTCTGTATTTGAAAATGAAAGATTGTGATGAGCCTACACTCGATGAAGGGCCAGAGCCTGGTTCCAGATGGAGTATGGTATTTGATGGCGCTGTAAATCAGTATGGAAATGGTATTGGGGCAGTGATTATTACTCCTTAGGGCACACATATTCCTTTTACAGCAAGGCTAACTTTCAAATGCACGAATAATATGGCTGAGCATGAGGCCTGTATCATGGGATTTGAGGAATGCATTGATCTAAGGATCAAGCATCTTGATGTATATGGTGATTCAGCCCTCGTTGTTAATCAGATTAAGGGTGAATGGGAAACGAATCAGCCTGGTCTCATTCCATATAGGGATTATGCGAGGAGGATTTCAACGTTCTTTACTGAGGTTGACTTCCATCATATTCCTCGAGATGAGAATCGGATGGCAGACGCTCTTGCTACACTTGCTTCGATGATTGTGGTTAAACTTTGGATTGAAGTCCCCAATATCATTGTAATGCGCTTGGACAGACCAGCCCATGTGTTTGCGGTTGAAGAAGTGAAAGATGATAAGCTGTGGTATCATGATATCAAGTGTTTCCTTCAGAACCAGGTTTACCCGCCCGGGGCATCTGTGAAAGACAGGAAGACTCTGAGGAGATTATCAGGCAGTTTCTACCTCAATGGCAATGTGCTTTATAAGAGAAATTTTGACATGGTGCTGCTCAGATGCGTGGATAGACACGAAGCAGACCTGTTGATGACTGAGGTCCATGAGGGTTCATTTGGTACTCATTCCAATGGACACACCATGGCTAGAAAGATGTTGAGAGCAGGCTACTATTGGCTGACAATGGAGTCTGACTACTGCAAATATGTGAAGAAATGTCATAAGTGTCAGATTTATGCGGATAAGATTCATATTCCCCCGACACTTCTGAATGTGATTTCATCACCATGGTCTTTCTCCATGTGGGGAATTGACATGATTGGCATGATAGAGCCAAAAGCGTCCAACGGACACAGATTTATTCTCGTAGCAATTGATTACTTTACCAAGTGGGTTGAAGCGGCATCATATGCAAATGTGACCAGGCAGGTGGTCGTGAAGTTTATTAATAATCAACTCATATGCCGTTATGGCGTGCCAGATAAGATCATTACTGATAATGGATCTAACTTGAACAACAAAATGATGAAAGAACTGTGTAGTGAGTTCAAGATTGCACACCATAATTCTTCTCCTTACAGACCCAAGATGAATGGAGCTGTTGAAGCTTCTAATAAGAATATCAAGAAAATTATCCAAAAGATGGTCGTCACGTATAAGGATTGGCATGATATGTTGCCATTTGCCTTACATGGATATCGCACATCTGTTCGCACTTCAACAGGGGCAACCCCTTTCTCTCTTGTTTATGGCATGGAGGCCATACTCCCAGTAGAGGTGGAGATCCCATCAATGAGAGTCTTGATGGAAGCCAAGTTGACTGACGCTGAATGGGTTCAGAGTCGTTATGACCAATTGAACTTGATAGAAGAGAAAAGATTGACTGCAATGTGCCATGGTCAATTGTATCAACAAAGAATGAAGAAATCTTTGGATAAGAAGGTCAAGCCTCGTGTGTTCCGAGAAGGTGATCTTGTGCTCAAGAAAGTCTTGTCTTTCGCGCCCGATTCCAGAGGCAAGTGGACTCCAAACTATGAAGGCCCATATGTTGTTAAGAGAGCCTTTTCAGGCGGTGCTTTGATACTGACAACTATGGATGGGGAGGATTTCACTCGTCCTGTGAATTCAGATGCAGTCAAGAAATACTTCGCCTAAAAATAAAAACAGAATAGCTCGCTAAGTTGAAAACCCGAAAGGGCGGCTTAGGCAAAAATGAGCGTCTCGGTGGATTGAAAACCCGAAAGGGCGGTCCAGGCAAAAGTTAGAGACATGAAAAATGAATATATGTATCCCGCTAGATTGAGTACCTCATCCTGGGGAAATCTAGGAAAAAATTAGGGATTTGGCAAGTAACTACATCCTGACAAGCCTTTGTTCTACAACTGTCATCCGTCAGAAATTCTTGCTCATTCGTCATCAACCGAAGCTTCAAATACATCGGATTCAGAATTGGTGGAGAAATGGTCATTATGTTCAATGTATCCCTTTTCCAATATATATCACCAATTTCAAACTTGTAAAGATCTATGGAGTCTTACCATTTGCAGACTTCCATTCCATCAAATAAATTTGAGTCTTTTATCCAATTATTTGCCCTCCTATTTATTTCTATTCAACAAATGTTTTGCATGCTTTAATTGAGAAAATATCATTGTTTTGAATAATCGAATTTTTCATAACTTGTTTTTAAACAAAGTGAACATTCACAATGACGAAAGGATATTTAGGAGATCCTCAGTGCTCTCCCAAGGATGGTATGATCCCTAACAGGGTAAGACATTTGTTCATATTCCTGGCATGACTGTATCTTCTTCCTCCGGAGCCTTTTGTGGTTTTCCTAATGGGTGGAGTGTTTGGTGACTCTTCCCTTCCGCAGAGTAGCGATCTTTCCTCCTCAGCAGATGTGATCTCTTTGGTGAGTACGGTACTTGGTGTTTGATCCCTAGAATCCCTTTATCCCTTGGATAGATTCCCCAGTAGAGTTGCTTATGTGGTGGATTTTATCTGTGTGATAACTCCTGTCCCCAGCTGGAATGACTGATGATCATCCCCCGACAGAGATCTTCGCTTCTTGGTATCTTGCCCTCATCATATTGGATACTCTCTGGTGAACCTGGCTTTCTCTCTTGAGATGTAGTACCGGATGTTTGTGTACTTATTCTTTGGAGCTGTTTGTGTTAGAAATGTCTGTTTGTCAGCATTCATCATACATAAACCATGCATGTGTGCATATAATTTTCAAACATTCGGATATTCATATTGCATTCTTTGCCATGTATCTTTGTTTGTTCTTCCCTGCTAGTTGGTAATACATTTCCCAAGCAGATGGTGGTGTCTGATCCCTCAATATAGAGTCAGCCTATTAAGCAGAAAGTGTTTATCTTTCCTTCCGCATTCCCCACTGAGTTATATCCTCGTGGACGACGGTTGTTTTTGCTTCCTCCCAACATATATATTGGGATAGGTTTCTCTATTGAGTTATATCCTCACTAGGACGAGTCTTGATTCAGTTTGCCTCTTTGGTTTGATCCTAAATTGGCTTCTTGTGACTGTTTCCTATGTTTCCCTGTGGTATAAATGAATAATTGCTCAGTAATCAGTAATCATTCATCTTATCCTCGACGGAGTCTGTGGTTTTCTACCCTTATACCGGTAGTTGTAAACCCTATTTTTCCCCTTGCAGAGTTAGCCTTTTTGTTCATCCTAATCGATGACGGTTACTCTTCCGTGGTTTTCTACCCAGTATCCGGTAGATGTAATCCCCTCCTTGACGGTTATCATTATCCAATATTCGGTATTGATATTCCCTCATTCTCTTGGATAATTGCTTTGATTAGGCAGTTTATCCCCCAGCAAGTCATCTTTCATATACCGGTTGCCGGTAATGTTTGTTGCTCCCCTTGAATGGTCATCATTATATACCTAGTTTCGGTATCCCGATGCCTTTCTTTGTCGGTCGATTTATCCTTTATTTACCCAGTAACCGGTTGTGGATAATCTTCCATGCGAGTGTATTATCTACTTTCTGACGGTAATAGATAATATATCTCATGCACTCTTTGGTCGAAGCCTTTTGTTCTTCCCCAGTCGAGTAAGATTTGTATCCCTGTTTTGGAATCGAATGTCCATCCCATAATCGAGTTTGCTTTTTGCCCTCTTTTTGGATGATGAGTGCTTTGGGAATATTCCCCAATTCACGCTTTGGTTGGTCACCTATTATATGCCCAGTAACCGGCATCTCTGGTGTTCCCTCCTTCTGCTCCCTATTATGACTTTTGTCCCCTGTGGAGTCAGATTTTCCTGAGTTGAGATATACCTTTTAGGTCCTCCTCAGACGATTTGGTTGATTGATATCTCTCACCCTTATACCGGTCTTAGATATCCATTCTCCCGGAGCATTTTTTTCCCTCACCCTTATACCGGTGGGATTACATGATCTCTGTTTGAGCTTATTACCCAATAACCGGTAATACCTCATTTGTTTTCCTCAGCTGAGTCCTTAGTGGACATCCCCACCTGAGTCCGGATTTTTATCCGAAGTATCCGTTATGGATAATTTTTGCTGTGTTGGCATATTCCCCAATACATGCATCTTCGAGTCAGCACGAGTCCTTCCATTGATTTATTTCATGGATTCTCTCCGTGTCTCTCAGCAAGTTTCAAGTCGTGACCTACTCACGCGTTTTCGTCCCTTTACTCCTCGGTAGAGTCTCTTCCCCATGGAGTGGATAATTCATAGGGATTATCAAATTCCTTCTGATCTTTTCCTTTGTACACATATCCCCGCAGAGTTTTACCATTTGCATGCATACATCTGCATCATGAGGTCTCTTAGGGACCAAAATTCGTCTCTTTGTTATTATTTAAGCCCATTCTACCTCGTCGAAACGAAGATTTTAACCTTCACTTCTCCGGCAAGAATGACCTTAAATAGGGGCATCTGTAAGACCCCAATTTTGTCCCTAAGATCCCTCATGGCATCATAACATTGCATTTGCATTACCTCAAGGATCATAAGCATCTTGGTCCCCTTTACCTTTGGGTGGGTTTTCTTGTGAGTGGTTTGAGATCACCAAGCATGCTTGAATTGTATATTATTGCTTTTCTTATCTTGTTTACTAACCAAAAGCACAAAAATATGTCACTAACATCTTTTGTTTGTAGCTTGAGCAATCACAAGGTCCAAAGCATCTAGGAGATCTTCTGTGCAATGATAAGGTCAAGAGGAGATGAAAGAAAGCATGGTAATGGTTCCCAAAGCTCTCCTCCATCAAATATGCCTCCCTAGCATCTCAATTCATCATTTTGATCAAACCAAGTCAAAGGGTTTGAGGTTTGTTTCCCAAGGAAACCCTAATTCATCTGATCATCCACAATGCCTTGCTCATGAAGCAACCTCAGCCCATGATCAAATACAATCAAGGGAAGTTATTTAACTCATCATTTCATGCATATTGGAACTTATTTGAGTGTCCTCAATCATCAATTCATCAAGATATGAGTCATGGACTTGAGAAGTTGATCAGTCAATTCATCTGACTATTTTGAAATGCACTGAGACCTAACTTTTCATGTGTTGGTCAAATGGAGATGATTCCAAAAGCACAAATGTTCTTAAGGACAATATGAACAACTTTCATGTTCATCAAAAATTGATTTGAAGCTTGGAAGGTCATCTCCCATTCCAATACATTATAGGTCATTTTGCCTGAAACCCTAATTTTGGATCAACTTCCCAAGGATATAACTCATTCATTTTTTATGATTTTGAGGTGGGATTAAATGCATTGGAAAGCTTAAGATGTCTACTTAAAATGTTATGTTGAACAAAATTTCAAAATCTCAAAGGAAATACATGTGATAATGCAAGACATTATAGGTCATTTTGGGCCAAATGCATTGAAAGACAAAAAAGTCCAACTTCAAATGCCCATAACTTCTTCATAAAAAATCCAAATTATGAAACATTTAAGTCCAAATTGATTATCTTGAAACGATATACAACTTTGATGTTGGAGGTTTTCCCATTTGGAGCTTGCATCATCAAAACAGAAGGGCTTGAAGATGGTTCATTTTGACAAATTTCTCAAAGGCATATTTTGTGCATTGAACTTCATGGCCTGTTTTCACAAATTTCCACATTCCAAATGAGTTTTTGTCCAACATAACATTTGTTCCTTATACAAAGACCTTTCCAACCATTACTCACATTCCTATGTTGCATTTTTTCAAGTGGCATTTTCGAATAGATGAAGTTTTAGGCACAATTGTGGAATTCATGTTGAAACTTCATGCACAAGCAAATTCAAAGCAAATTACACGTCCATTTCATTCCAGACTGAGCTCAGCTTGCATTTGGCATTGATTTTGGGCCTTGTGCATGATCATGCAAGCCCATGCAAGGATTGCCCAATTTCATGCACACGGCTTTGATCACATTCTCCTTGCCATTCCCTCTATAAATAGAAGCTCTATTCCATTCAAATCTCATCCCTGATTCAATCTGAAATGCTACAGAAATCAAAACCTAGCCATTACTAAAGGAATTTCTACTTTCTTCTAAAAAATTCAGATCTGAATTTCAACTACCTTGGTTGATTTTCAGACCTATAATTCATCAGCCTTGCTTCCTCTTCCTCACTAGATCTTACTGCAAGCTTTGGTTGTGAAGAATTGTGCTCTCCACACCTGCATTTCAAAGGTGGATATCAGAACTTTTTCTCTTCGAAACTCTTTGATCCTTGCTTATTTCTTGAGTTCCTTGGTTTGGCTGAAGTCCTCTCAATAGAGGCATCTGATTTGTGCTTTCAATTTTGTAAAAACATGAAGTTCATGATGAACACCATCAAGCTTCCATCTCTGATTTCTCCCTTAATAGAAATCTAGAGTGTAAGTGAGTGGTATATGAGTGATATACATCACTTCCTCTTTCGATTGATGCCTAGATCGTTCATTTTGGTTTCCATTTTTTGCTCTGCAATTTTTTGAAGTGGCCGGAGGTTGGCCGGAGAAGACGGTGACGCTGGCCACCGTCTGGTCTCCAGATTGGATCTGAGTCGTCCATCTCAGTTTCCAGATCTAATCTCATCCACACATTGTTATGACTTCCAATAATGCACCATGTGATTCAGTTGACTAAGGATCTTGGTGGAAGCGCGCTCAGAGGCTGTGTGATGTGCCAGCTCAATTAATGAGCCATCATCCAACGCTTCTCCTTTTTTCCAATTTTTAATTTCTGATTTCCATTTTCTTTATTTCTTTTAATTCCCTTTTATTTCAAAAAACAATATCTTCTTCATTTTAAATCCAAAAAATATGGGACCAATTGCATTCTTCTCCAAATAGTTTCTAGTTTCTAATTCTGATTTTTAATATTTTTTATTTCATCATTTGATATTTTTTGTGAATTTTCTCTTTTCTGGTTATTTTTAATTCATTTTAAATAGTTTTTTATATTCAAAAAATACAAAAATATTTTCCTAACCTATTTGAATGATGATGGATCTATGAAAAATATTCTCATCAATTTTTTAATTGATTTGAGATTTATTTGAGATTTTAGTTCAATTAGGTTATTTTTATTCATTTTTAATTGATTAAAAATAGTTTCTTACATTTAAAAATGCTGAAATGTTTTGTCAAACTTAGTTTGACCTTGTTGAGCTTGGGATAAATCACTTGGACCTCTCAAGGTTGATTTGAAGTGATTTTGAAGTTTGACCTTTCTTTTATTTTTAATTCAAGTTTATTTTAATATTAAAAAATGCCAAAAATATTTTGCTTGTTGTTTGATCTCCAATCTTCATCTCACTTCTGATTTCTCATTGTTTGACTTTGACTTTCAATGTCATTTGATCAATACATATGGATTGGTACATCTTTTTTCATCTTATGCATTTTGATCTTTCCATTTCCTTATCCATTCTCCATCTTCTTCTTCTTCTTCTTCTTTCTCTTTGATCAATGAGTTGAAGGTTGATAAGTTAGCATTGATTAGGGAGACTTAATCTTCCTTGATTCAAATCTAATTCATCTTGATCAATTGATCAAGTGAATGGCTTTGCATTAAGGATAGGTTGTTTTCTAAATCATGCAATTGGAGTAAAAGGACCTTAATGTTGAAGATGACCATGAAGGACCCAAAACCTCTAAACTCACTCTTGTCCATTCTTGGTTTGTTCCATAAAACTCTTTGATGTGTGTGTTCTTGTGCTAGGGATTCCACCTTGATCCAAATTTGAGGAACCATTACCATGTTCATCCAAAGTGGAAGAGACAAGATGCATTGAGGATCTCTTAAGAGACTTGTTTGATGATTGCTTGAATTTATGCTTTGTGTGATTGCTTATTCCAAAGGATGGGAGCTACTTGGATCATCAATATGATCTCAAGAGAGGAACTCCATTGTGGTTTTGTTTCTTTATCCCTCACCTTTTTGCTTTACTTAGGACTTAGCCATTCTTCTTCTTCCCTCCACTCTAACCCAAGCCAAAACTTTTGTGCAAACATTTTACATTTGTTTTCAAACATTAGAAACCTAAGCCTTAGGCTTTTGATTTTCAAACCTTCTTTTCATAACACTTATTTTGAATTGAATCTTTAAGTCAACTTTGACCATTTTTGTATATACTTCTAATTGGTAAATATAACCCATTCAAATGTCTTTTTGTGGTTCCAATGACCACTTTCTTAATCAAATTTTCCATAACCTTTAGCTATTAGGTTTGAGTTATCCTTGAGGTAGATGTAATACTCACCTATATCCTTAGTGATGGACAATGAGTCTTCCATGCTTATTATAGGGTTAACCCCTCACTAGCATGTTGAAGCTATCCTCACATGGTGGATTTGTGGTTTTAGGTTGAGTTTTCTCCCTTGGATAACAAAAGACCTTAAGGCTTTTGGACCAATCAATTCACCAACTCATTTTGAGATTTTTACCCCGAACTATGAGGTTTTGATCCTAATCTTTTTTTAAGATGGTACCTAGGCAATGGGTTTATCCATCCAAACACAAAATGTAAATAAACTTGTATATTCTCCTCTCATCTCTTCAATCATGTTTGCACAAACAAATTTTTTCAAAAAAACAACAACCTTTACAACAAGTTGTCGCATACGCGAAAAACAACCGGCGGAAAAAGACACATAGCCGCCACCGTGCGTTATTTATCCCAAAGGAGGGAAATGGAAATTTGAAGGCAATTTGAAAAATGCTACAACCAAGTGTTGAACTCAGGTTAATGAAGCCACATGAGCGCTGGGAAAAAATTAATTCACAAAGTGCCAATTGCCAAGGATCGAACCATGTACGCATGAAAATAGAGGCGCTGGGAAAAATAAATCACAATTTGCCAAAGGTGGGAATCGAACCATGTAGCAAGGAAAGGCAAGTGCGTTTTGATAAAACACTGCCATTTCAATAATTGAGTTGGCATGCCAACTCGGATTCAATGCGGGCGTGGAAACAGTCAAAGAAACGAGATCCAATCATTTTGCCACTCAGTGAGCCACGTGAGCAACACACAGGGCAAACCCTAGGCGTAAATGCATACGGTGGCGCAAGGCTTCTAAGCCTTCTTCTCCGGTGAGACCGGCGGCGCAGCACAAAAAAATAATTGCAGAAATTCACAAAATGCATACCAATGGAAAGGTCTTGATGCATAGAACAAGGATATCACATTAGCTAAGCCTAAAACATCACACATTTCATGAATCGAACGAAAACATCTTCATGTTCAAAACTTAAAATCAACATATCTCCTTCAATATTTCACCAAATTTAAATCTAAACACATCAGAATTCTCAGCATCAAATGATCTATCTAATCATGGCAATGAATTGAAGAAACATGAGATTCGAAATTTCACCAACCTGAACTTGCAGTGACCAAAATCGTGTGCTACAGCTTCCACCAGCTCCAGATCCACTCCTCTATGATTGCTTTGAAGCTTTGGAGAGAAATTGACACTTGAATTGGTCTGGATATAGCTGAAATTCAAAACTCCATGTTCATGTTCATGTGTTGATGCAACTTGTTTCTTCACCAAAACTTTCAATCCAGTACTTGATTTGCACTCAGTGATGTTCCATGAACTCGATTATGCAGTAAAATTGAGGTGTTATGTGAAAGAATTTAAGATTTGAGATGAGAGCAAAAATGGAGGGAAAACCAAAATCTAGATCTAGAATGTGTGTAAACTCTGAAAATTCTGTTAGGATTTAGCATTTATACTCTGTCCTAATCACCTTGCTAATCAAAATTTGCATTGGTTAATTGAGATTAAGAAAAAATGAGGTGTGTGACCAAATTGGAAAAGTGTGTGGTGCATGGCAAATTATACACGTGAACAGTGCACATGCAAGGTGCAATATCACTCAAAATCAGCTCATGAACACAATGGCAACGGTATTTTTCATGTATGATCAATAAAATTCAAATTCTCCATTTTCCCTCCAAAATGAACATGCAAGAACAAATGATCATGTGAGTAAATTTCATGAAATGCAATGTTGGATTTGGAAATTATAGGTCATGACAAGCAATATGCAAAAAGAGTGACTCATTTTGGAGTTTTGAATCAAAAGTTATGGCACTTTGAAGTTTCATGCACACTTGGTGATCATCTGCTCATAACTCCTCAACCATCCATCAGATGCTCATGATCTTGGACTTTTTGAAAAGGGGAGAGAAAGATCTTGGACTTTTGGAAACTTGAAATTACAGGTCACTTTCCATTTTTGGAAACTTTTGTCCTAACCTCAAATTCTTCAATATTGATGTTTGGCATGATGAATGAACCTCTTTTGAACATGAATGAAGTGTTTCAAACCATTTCTCCACCTCCTAGCTCAGCTCTTGCACAATTGACTTTCTATGGTCCTCAGATGGCCTTGACATGCTCTGATCAGCTTGAGCCTCAACCACTTGGGGAATTGGCTCAGAAATGAAACCCTAGCTCAAATAAGCTCCTCCACATAACCATGTGATCTTCATCATCAACAAACACCTCATTGCCTTGAGAAACCCTGGTTGAAAGAATGTCCTTGATTAGGGTTGACTAGAGGTCAAAACCCTAATCCAAAGGAACCTGAGCATGAACAATGGAGCCCTTAAAAATGACATAACCATGATGATGATGATGTACCCTTGCAATCAAGATAATGCTCAACCTCCTTGAAGAACCAAGAAAACCCTAATTGAAGCCCAAACCCTCAGATGGTTGGTGATCAATTTATGGAGACCCTCAGGCTTGAATCATGTACCATCTCCCTCTTCTGAAAAAGACTCTGGAGGATGACCTTCTTATTTTCATATGATATGCAAAATGCCAATGCCTAATGTCCTAAAACATGAAATGCAAAATGCTAAACTAGTCCCAAGAGAGGAGGGCAAATTTTGAGGTGTTACAGCTGCCCCTATTCAATCCACTATGAACCTGTCGATATGAACAGCCTCGGCTTTCAGATGATCAGGGTGAAGAGTGGTTGAATACCAAGAACAGACGAACAATTTGCGCTCGGCTGGGGAATATTATTTTTTATATTTTTTTTTGCTTTTCTTGAACCCCAAAACTTCTTGATTGATTTTTTATTTTTACTTTTCTTGGACCCCGAACAAATATTTTCGCGCGTATGATCCCTGATCACCGCATTTGAACCCTGATGACTTCAAATCACTCCTGTTTGCCAAACAATGAACCCCGTTCTCCACTTGAACCCCAATCGCCTGACAATAACTCTCGATCGTCATTGTGAACCCCATTCTCCAGAAAACACCCTGTGTCTCCCTTTCTCCATTTGGACCCCGCTCTCCAGAAAATGCCCAGCACTTCCTTCTCTCCATTTGAACCCCGTTCTCCATTTTCTTGTGATAATTCCGCTGGCAATGCCGGAAATAACACCAAAACGCCACTCTGATGCCGACATATCAGAGGGTACACCTCCTCAACAGGAAGGTAATCATGTGCATTTCCTCCTCCGAAGATACCCATAACGACTTCTGTTGGCCTCGCCAAAGTCTAAGGTGACACATGATCAGAAGAAAATCCTGAGGACCTCATCCCAGATATAATCTTCAACTCCAATCTCCATTTGAACCCCGTTCTCCAGAAAATGCCGCAACACTTCCTTTTCTCCATTCTTCGATTTTCGCGTTGATCGCGTAACGTTCTTTGATCTTTATTTCCATCCCCGCTCGACGGAAAATTTTCCTCCAATATCGCACTACTGGGGAACATTGTTGATTCAGAATCACGATGCTAAACTCCTCAGAGTAACACCTCCAACTTCCATCTCGCACGACAGAAATCTTCCTCCAATATCGCACTACTGGGGGATGTCGTTGACCCAACGTCACGATGCTAAACTCCTCAGAGTAATATCTTCACCATCCGGTGAAACCAACTTTCAAACAGTAACCACGGCTTGAGTCTAACTCATGCTTGCAATGTTGATGCTGATCTTCCAACCAACTAAACCAATTCTCAAACAGTAACCACGGCTTGAGACTAGTTTATGCTTGCAATGCGGATGTATGAGTTTTTTAGCGTAATGCTCCATAATCATGGAAATGCTACGCAATTAACTATGCAATATGCTATGCTTCTCTAAATGATGAATGCATAAAAAGTATCCCCCTCATGGGACTCTACTGGGGAGTTCGAGGCACTCTACTGAGGAACTTGCTATCGCTCCAATCTCCACCCTGTTGGGGAATAGCACTGCTGCTGGGGAAATGACCACCCTCACCAGGGATGACCTCCACTGAACCCGATCCGCTTGGGGACTTCGCTGGGGAAGAGACCCTCAACGCACTCTGCGGGGCAAACAGCAATCTTCGACTTGCTGGGGAAGAATCCACCAACGCACTCTTCAGGCTTGACTGCCGAGGAAATACCGATCTCGAACCCGCTGGGGAGATAACAACCTCAAACCTGCTAGGGACACAGCACACTTCAGACTTGGCTGCCTCGAATCCACTGGGGGGATACGGAATACTTGTCATGGAACACCTGTCGACTCGTCGACCGCTGGCATTCACCATCTAACCATAGTGTCAACTTTCCATTTTTCAGACTTTGAAGAGTCTTCTTGATTAATCCTTCAGGATCGTCGCCATTCTTTCACCGTCTTTATCATTCGTCAATTCCTTTGTCCCTGATTGGACTCCACGAGGATCTTTTGTCAAAAAGCTTCACATCACAACCTGCAAGTGAGTGAATCTATCTAACAGCACCTGCAAAAGAGATCGTTAGATAAAAACTTTCCCCAGGCGTGCCAAGATTTCAACACCTGGGTCACTCTACCTTCCGAATAAGATTTCACGTTTTCAATCTTATAAACATGCATCGGAAGGGACCTGTATGTCTCAAAATGCAAAGATTCTTATCAAAATAAACGGATGTTTTTGCAATCAAAGCGGTAATGAAAACAAAAAAACAAAATTATTTGACTGAATATGCATTTTATTGATTGAAAAAGGTAGCTCAAAACCGAGCAATACACAGGAAGCAATTCCTAAAAAGAGGTAATTGCGCACAAAAGGAAAATCTATCCTAATGGCAATGTGAAACCGCGATCTCATCGAGTTCCAACTCGGTTACACCCCATATGTCCTCAAGACTCTCCGTGCTTTCTGCCTTCTGAACAAGACGCTTCCGACTGATCTCTGCTGGGGATTATCCAGGTGCCTTAACCAAAACACAAACGATCATGCTAGACGCAGTTGTTCGTTTCAACCCCTCTTTTGCCTGGACCGCCCTTTCGGGTTTTCAGTCCACCGGGATACCCTTTTTTGCCCAAGCCGCCCTTGTGGGGTTTTCGACTTGTCGGGTGTACAGTTTTTCCTTTTTTTTTATCCCTAATTTTTGCCCGAACCTTTTTCATTTTTTCTGGTTCGCCGGGATGCCCTTTTTTGCTTGGACTATTTTATTCTTTTCGTCCAGCGGGTCTCTTTATACGAAGTATTTTTTAACTGCGTCCGCATTCACAGGGGATGGAAAATCCTCGCCATCCATGGTCGTCAACAACAAGGCTCCGCCAGAGAAAACCTTCTTGACCATGAATGGACCTTCATAATTGGGTGTCCACTTGCCCCGACAATCGTTCTGAGGAGGAAGGATCCTTTTCAACACCATATCTCCCGCATGGTATACCCGAGGTCGCACCTTTCGGTCAAAAGTGTGCTTCATTCGCTGCTGGTACAACTGCCCATGACAGATGGCCGCCAACCTCTTTTCCTCAATCAGGCTCAACTCTTCGTACCGAGTCCTTACCCATTCCGCTTCTTCCAATTTCACGTCCATCAGGACTCTCAACGAAGGAATCTGGACCTCAACTGGTAGCACGGCTTCCATCCCATACACAAGTGAGAAAGGTGTTGCCCCGGTAGATGTACGCACCGAGGTTCGATACCCATGCAATGCAAACGGCAACATCTCGTGCCAATCCTTATAGGTCACGACCATCTTCTGCACAATCTTCTTAATGTTCTTATTGGCCGCCTCGACCGCCCCATTCATCTTCGGACGATAAGGAGAAGAATTGTGATGCTCTATCTTGAACTCCCGACACAGTTCTGCCATCATCTTATTGTTGAGATTAGAACCATTATCAGTAATGATTCTCTCGGGAACCCCATATCTGCAAATGATGTCCCTTTTCAGGAATCTGGCAACGACCTGCTTCGTCACATTTGCATAAGATGCCGCTTCCACCCATTTGGTGAAGTAATCAATAGCCACTAATATGAATCGGTGCCCATTCGAAGCCGTAGGCTCGATCTTTCCGATCATATCAATGCCCCACATAGCAAACGGCCACGGAGACGACATTAAGCTCAACGGATTTGGAGGCACGTGCACCTTATCAGCATAAATCTGGCATTTATGACACTTCCGCACGAAATTGAAACACTGGGCCTCCATCGTCATCCAATAATATCCAGCCCTCAGCAGCTTTTTCACCATCGCATTCCCACTGGCATGGGTACCAAACGACCCCTCGTGTACTTCTTTCATCAATTGGCTTGCTTCTTTGTCATCAACACATCTGAGCAGCACCCAATCGAAATTCCGCTTGTACAAAACCCCATCCTTGTTCAGATAGAACACCATGGCCAACCTTCTCAGAGTCTTTCGGTCCTTCTGGGATGCTCCCTCAGGATACTCCTGGGTTTCCAGATAGCGCTTGATATCAAAATACCACGGCTTTTCATCATCAGGCTCTGTGTCAACAGCAAACACATAAGCCGGTCTATCCAAACGTCTCACCTCAATGCTAGGGAACTGATTCCACCACTGCACCTTAATCAAGGAAGCCAGAGTAGCCAAAGCATTCGCCAAAGGATTCTCTTCTCTCGGCACATGATGCAATTTCACCTTGGGGAAGAACGTCAACAATCTCCTCGTATAGTCCCGGTATGGAACTAAATGGGATTGATGCCTATACCATTTCCCGTTAACCTGGTTCACAACCAAAGCTGAATCTCCATAGATAACAAGGTTCTTGATCCGCAAATCAATCGCCTCTTCAATACCCAAGATGCAAGCTTCGTATTCAGCCACGTTGTTGGTGCATTCAAACGTTAGCCGGGAAGCAAAAGGAATGTGGGATCCTTTCGGCGTAACTAAAATAACACCAACTCCACTACCATTCACGTTAACGGCCCCATCAAACATCAGAATCCATTCGGATTCAGGGTCAGGCCCCTCCTCCGGGATCGGTTCCTCACAATCTTTCGACTTGAGAAACATGATGTCCTCATCAGGGAACTCAAACTTCATTGGTTGATAATCCTCAATGGGTTGCTGAGCGAGGTAATCAGACAATACACTCCCCTTGATTGCTTTTTGAGAGGTATACTGAATATCGTACTCAGTCAAAATCATTTGCCACCTCGCAACCCGTCCGGTCAATGCTGGCTTCTCAAAAATATACTTGATTGGATCCATCTTGGAAATCAACAAAGTGGTATAAACCAGCATATACTGTCTCAGTCGGCGAGCAGCCCATACCAAAGCACAACAAGTTTTCTCGAGCAGTGAATATCTTGTTTCACAGTCGGTAAACTTTTTGCTAAGGTAATAAATTGCATGCTCTTTTCGACCAGACTCGTCATGCTGCCCCAGTACACACCCCATAGACCCCTCGAGGACTGTCAAGTACAGAATTAACGGTCGTCCCTCCACAGGAGGCATCAGAATCGGAGGCTCCTGCAAATATTCTTTTATTTTTTCAAATGCCGCTTGGCAATCATTATTCCACCTGACCGTTTGATCTTTTCTCAACAGCTTGAATATGGGTTCACACGTGGCTGTTAGATGAGATATGAACCGTGAAATGTAGTTCAATCTACCTAAGAAACCACGAACCTCTTTTTCTGTCCTCGGTTCAGGCATTTCTCGTATTGCTTTTACCTTAACAGGATCAACCTCGATTCCTCTTTCGCTTACAATAAACCCCAGCAACTTACCGGACCGCACCCCGAAAGTGCACTTATTCGGATTCAACCTCAGCCTGAATTGTCTCAACCGGTCAAACAGCTTGGCCAGATCTACCAGATGCCCCTCTTCTATTTGGGACTTTGCTATCATGTCATCAACATAGCATTCAATTTCATGATGAATCATATCATGAAACAAAGTCACCATGGCCCTCTGATATGTGGCACCGGCATTCTTGAGACCGAATGGCATCACCTTATAACAAAAAGTACCCCACGGTGTGATGAACGTTGTTTTCTCCATATCATCTGGCGACATTTTGATTTGATTATAGCCAGAAAAGCCATCCATGAAGGAAAACACCGAGAATTGAGTTGTATTATCTACCAACACATCGATGTGAGGTAATGGGAAATCATCCTTCGGGCTAGCTCTATTCAAATCCCGGTAGTCCACACACATTATCACCTTCCCATCCTTCTTCGGGACCGACACAATATTCGCGACCCAAGGCGGATAATTAGTAACAGCTAGGAAACCAGCATCCAACTGCTTCTGCACCTCTTCTTTGATTTTCATGGCCATCTCGGGTCGAGTTCTGCGCAACTTCTGCTTCACCGGAGGACAATCTGCTCTCAATGGTAACTTGTGCACAACGATATCGGTATCCAACCCTGGCATATCTTGATAAGACCAGGCGAAGATATCAACATACTCTCCCAACAAGGCTACCATTCTGCTCTTGACATTCACCTCCAAAGCGGCCCCAACCTTCACTTCTTTTCTAACCTCCTCGGTACCCAGATTCACAATCTCAACTTGCTCCTCGTGCGGCTGAATCACCTTCTCCTCTTGTTTCAACAACCTGGCTAATTCCTCCGGCAGTTCACAATCTTCTTCGCCTTCTTCTTCGGCATGATAGATTGGATTGTCGAAGTCATATGAGGGTGTAACAGGATTGTTATCAATGAGATCCAGAGAATGATCGCATCTGCATGAATGTTGATTCATGCATTGCTTTAGAACCGGAACGAAGCAAACGAAAAGAAGGAAAATGAAAACAAACATTGCCATTTTTTTTTTATTAAACTGCAAAAATAAATGAAAAACAGGGAACACCGCTTTTAATGAAAAAACATCCTTTTATTGATGATGCAAACTTTGCAAAATGAAACACATGAGGTGGCCCTTACAATGAACCATTACGTTTCGGGCAAAACGTATGGCTTTCATGCAGACAGAATTGAAAAACAGAAATATTACTCTTCACGTAGAGTGACAGTGATGATCTTTTCGGCCTTCCAATTCTGGATCTCCATCCCTGGTACGCACGGTTTTATCCACGAGTCGAGCTCGCAGTCACTGTCGATCTCTTCACCCACCACGCAGATGTGATCTGGATCTAGCATTCCAGCACTGGTGAACGTGAATGGTTGACGACGTCCCTTGCTCTACCCAGACGAGCCTCGGCCCGGCTGATAACCAACCCCAAACCTGTCTTCCTTGGTGGCAATGTCAATCATCTTTCCCCAACCTGGGGCTTCTCCACTCTTCACCACCTCAGCAGCCTGTTTGTACGAAGAAATGGACGGCTTCTTTTCTTCTTTGGCAAAAATAGCATTCTCCACCTTGACGGTTTCGAATGCATGACTTGGCGTTTCAACAATTTCACCGTCCATTTCAACATATTTGAACGATGACAAGTGGCTTACGAAAATGTCCTCCTCTCCACAAACTGTTACGACCTGCCCGTCCCAGATATACTTCAATTTCTGGTGCAAAGTTGAAGTCACTGCCCCAGCAGCGTGTATCCATGGTCGACCCAACAGGCAACTGTATGTCGGCTGAATATCCATGACATAGAATACGAACTTAAACACCTCGGGCCTGATCTTCACAGGGAGCTCCACTTCCCCAAACACAGCCCGCTTCAAACCATCAAAAGCTCTCACCACCAAATCAGTTGGCCTCAGAACCAATCCTTCACAGTCCAGCTTCGCCAGGGCCTTTTTAGGCAACACATTGAGTGATGAGCCGGTATCCACCAACACGTGCGAGAGCACTGCTCCTTTACACTCCATTGCAATGTGTAATGCCCTATTATGATTACGCCCATCCACCGTCAAATCCAGATCAGTGAAACCCAGCCCATGGCTGGCATTGACGTTTGACACCACTGTCTCCAGCTGATTAATCGTAATCTCCTAAGGAACATAGGCTCTCTTCAATATTTTCAACAAAGCCTCTCTATGCCCCTCGGAGCTTAACAGCAATGACAGGATTGAAATCTTGGATGGAGTCTGCTGCAGATGATCAACAAGCTTATACTCAGACTTCTTGATGATCCTCAGAAATTCCTCAGCTTCATCATCAAGTTCTTTTTCTGACCCACCAGGCGCCGGTGTCGCTACAGGAGTACCCTCGCTCACCACCTGCTTCCCTCTTGCCTTGGCTAAAGCCTCGGCCTTATCTTTCTTTTCTTTCTCTCCATCCCCACTCCTCAAAGCGTCAGGTGCAAACAACCTTCCACTGCGAGTGAAACCACCGGGTCCGGCATTATCCACCTTTGAAACGGTGGTTTCACCCGCAGCCTGATCCTCCTGCTTCTCTCCATTGCAATAAACCTCCCCACCATAGTGCCACGGCACCGCATCATCATTGTCATAAGGAATTGGCCCAGGTACCGTGACGGTAACTGGAGCTGCATCTTCCAGCACTGACAAGTCGATCGGATAAAAGTAAATGGTTATGGTGGAGATATCCTCCCTCTCTAAACCAACCTTCTCAAATCTGAGGCTTCCCTCATCCATCATCCTCTGGACAGCCTCCCTCAATATCACACATCCATTCGGAGCAACAATGCAAGCAACACAATGATCACCACAACCCGGGAAGACCCCATTCTGCAACAGTTGTCTCTTGACCTCAGCCAATGGAGTCTTCAACTGGTCCACATCCGTCACCCAGATTCTTCCCTTATCTTCAGAAATTGCATTCACCCCCATCTGACCATGCGCGGACATGGGATTAGCATTTACATTTGGTGATGGTGCAAAATTGATTGCCTTAGAATCCACCAAGTCCTGGACCACATGCTTAAAAGCTTTACAATTCTCCACATTGTGTCCAGGGGCACCAGAGTGGAATTCACACTTGGCATTCTCATCATAGTTGGCAGGCCTCTGGTCAGGTCTCAACGGAGCCAACGTCCTCAGCTGGACCAACCCCAAATCTTTCAACTTCTTCAGCAAGAATGAGTATGTCACAGGTGGCCTATCAAGTTGACGATCAGTCATTCGCCCTCTCACCTGATACCCGGCCCTCTGCGGTCTCTGTTGAAATGGTTGTCGTTGCTGTGGATGTTGCTGTTGTTGATGTTGTTGTGCAGGCTGATTATCAGCAGGAATGGTTACCGCAGTAGTGTGCTGGTAGTAACGATCCCTACCTTGTCCTCTTTGGGTATACACAACACTTGTGTCACCCTCCTTTTTTCGCTGGCCATTACCAAAGGGTTTCTTCGATCTAGATGATGAAGCATTACCCTGTATCTTTCCCATCTTCAACCAGCTCTCAATTCTTTCCCCTTCCACCACTATGTCTGCAAAGTTGGTAACCGGGCATTCCACCATTCTTTCAGCAAAGGTCCCATGCAGGGTACCCATGAACAGATCAGACATCTCCCGATCTACCAATGGAGGTTGAACTCAGGCAGCCAACTCCCTCCACCTCTGTGCATATTCTTTAAACCCTTCATTAGGCTTCTAAGACATACCCTACAACTGGGTACGGCTAGGAGCCATGTCAGCATTGAATTGATATTATTTAAAGAACGCATCTCCAAGATCCTGCCAGCTCTTAATGTCTGATAATCTCAGTTTAGTATACCACTCAAGAGATCCCCTAGACAAGCTATCCTGGAAGAAGTACATCCAGAGCTTCTGGTCCATAATATAGGCAGAAATCTTTCGGACGAAAGCCTGGAGATGAGTTTCCGGGCAAGAACTCCCATTGTATTTATCAAACGCAGGCGCTTTAAACTTCTGCGGGATCACAATCCCCTCAACCAGCCCCGTGTTTGACATGTTGACAACCCCGGGAGTATCATAGCTTTCCAAAGCCCTTATCTTCTCTGCCAGTGCCTGAATCTCCTTGTTTGGCGGTTGAACACCATATTGGCCAAACTGCTCATTCAGTACTAAGAACTGATCCTCTTCCCTATCCTCCTCAGCCCCAAAGAAAGGAGGAA